>NC_052149.1:35015854-35317658 GCF_902713615.1 Scyliorhinus canicula | reverse complement strand
AATTTCCTCGAGGTTAGAGTTATACCCAGGGTGTAACCCGGAGTTAACTGCATGCAGAGTAGAAAATGGGCTGAAATCTCAGTTGTAAAACTGAATTTCCTCGAGGTTAGAGTTATACTCGGGGTGTAAACCAGAGTTAACTACATGCAGAGATGAAAATGGGCTGAAGTCTGGTGAACGCAGGTCTTTTTCTGAAGATAGCCATGTGAAAACTCTCTCAAGGAACATGGGCGGGTCGTGGTTTTGTATGCCTCAGAAGCTGGACCATCATAAAAAAATTCCCCCAGAATTCTCACTGCTGGGGCATCACCTTCCCTGAATGTACTGCACGAAAAAATGTTACAAAATAACTATTAAAAAAAAATCACTAGAATGGACTCTCAGTTTCTCACGGATCCATCTGAACCTTCACCCTGAAACAAGCAAGAAAATTAGGCATTTCAGATTTCAAATCCAGCCCTGGATGGTGTACCAGATTTATGAATAACAAGCAATTTTGTATTGTGGCAGAAGACCAAGATTTGACAGCGTCTCCCAACAGAACATGATGACAGGCTTATCACATTTCAGCAATTAATACAGATTGGCCTGCATTGGAAACGTGGATGAGACTCCCATGTAGTTTGCCACATCAGCCTGTTGAACCGTGAGCTAAGTTGGAGAGAAAGCAACTGGCCCTGAAAATAGTAGATTCACTGTTGAGCTGTTGTGTATGTCTTACGGGACAAAGCTTATGTCAATGGTGATATTCAAGTGAAAAACCCTCCCAAAATAGCAATTCCCAAAGCGGTAATGGTCCAAGTTTATGATAAAGGATGGATGGATGAAAGCGGCTTGATAACATATCTGAGGAAAGTTTCGAGTTTCCGACTAGAGAAAATGTCTTCTCATCTGAGGCATGTTCAGATCACACCTTGGCCATGAAGTTGTTGCTGAAATTAGATCACAACAGTGATATTGCAGTGATTTCCCCTGGTCCATCCAGCTTTGTTCAATCATTGGACATCTCTCCAAACAAGCCGTTCAAGGATAGCATGAGAAAAAAGTAGAATGATTGGACGATCAGAGGAAAGAAGATATTTCCCAAAGATATGGCTCGGCATTAGTAATGTTAATTTGAATGGGTTGTAGAGGCCAGGGATGAAATCGGAACAGAGATTGTCATCAAATAATTCAAGAAACATAGGTTATCCAATATAATTGATTATCTGTGGAAAGGTATGGCCAATGATGATAGCATTGCTGATGAAGATGATGTATATGATATGCCATTCAAGAAGCAGTTTGGGACACATTATTTGTTTATGAAGATGAGGATTTTTATGGATTCTAATACGCGCACAGAGCAGACTCTCCTGCCAAGTAGTATTCTTTTATGCACAGTGAAAATAACTGTGCAACTTGCAATCGCGCGGCAATGGGAGAGGATGCATTGCAAACTCTCAAAACGATTACATATGAACATAAATGCAACATACGAAATAGAAAAGTCGGCCATTCAGCCGCTCATGCCTGCTCCCCCATTCAATAAGATCATGGCCAAAACTTGTCAATCAGAATCTAATTCCACCTGTAAAATATAGGGGCTGGTTTAGCACAGGGTTAAGTTGCTGGCTTTGAAAGCAGACCAAGGCAGGCCAGCAGCACGGTTCAATTCCCGTACCAGCCTCCCCAAACAGGCGGCAGAATGTGGCGACTAGGGGCTTTTCACAGTAACTTTCTTTGAAGCCTACTTGTGACAATAAGCGATTTTTATTTCATTTCATTCAATGACCTGCTGACTCTGCGTCCTGGGAATCATAATTCCACAGACTCAAGTCCCTCAGAGAAAAACTCTTTCCTCATCTCGGTCTTAAAAGGGAGACCCCTTATTTTTAAACCTAATCCCCTAGTTCATCTTCTCCAATACAGTGCATTGGGATGCAGTAAGTAAAGTTGCCATAGTCCCAGATGACCCGAGGCTGCTTTCCCCTTTTGAGGGGGAGAACTGGCTGGTGGTGATTTAACCTGAGTGTCACCACATCTCAGACGAGGGGCCAGCTTGAGAAGTTAGGCCTTCATGAATAACCTCAGCTACAGGAAATGAACCCACACTGCTGGATCTTCCTCTGCATCATGAACCAGCTGCCAACCAACTGAGCTAAACTGGCCCCCATTGCACTGGAGCTCCCATAATAAAAATTCATGAGCAAAGTTTTTTTCCATAATGTAGAAAAAATATATTATGACAGGCTTGTATCCGTTAGTCACTCATGAGACCTGACTGTTGTCTTATTACTTTACTTCCAAACACTTCTTTCACAAAACTGTTGAATAATAAAATCAGCCATGCCAGGGAGAGCAGCTGCTGCCTTATTGCACTCAGTAAATGGAAGGAATAAACAACATTTCAGATTGGCTGTCTGGATTCTAGGCACCTGTAGGCACCTTGCCCCAAGCAAACTTTCTTCTAGACAGGAATTGGAGGTGGTTCTTTACATGCAAATCCAAATCTGGAAATGTTGCTGCTAAAGTTATGTGACGTTTCTTCCAGTTTCTGAGTTAAGAAAGGGATTTTACCCATACCTAAATTTTATAGGCATTGACTTAAAGCTTTACCAGACAACTGAGGTTCCACAGATTTTGTGCTGTATCCTGATGGAAAGAGATCGAGTGCTCCCTGAAATCCTTCTTCACCTTCCACACACTTCTCATAGATCAATGCCGGGTCTGCGCAGAAAAGAAACAAAGCATTAGGTGAAACTCCTCACATAAAAGGAATTATTCATTTTTGATCTACTTCCTCCACAGTGTAATAAATTGTACCCAGACTTCTGTAGTATATTTTAGTTCATCTTTTCTCTCATTCTTTGGATTCCTTCAACCTCTGAGGCAAGCTACTCCCAGGCCTTTGTGATACAGCTGGTTGCCAGAAGATGTACAGCAGGTTTGTTCCCTTGACTCTGTCCCATCAACCTCACTTAGTGCCTCAGCTGTGAATCTTAGCACCTGCAAACCAGACCTGTAAACACACCTAACCTGCACATCTTTGGACAATAAGGGGCAATTTTTGGATGGTCAATCCACCTAACCTGCAGATCTCGACACTGGAGGAAACCTACCCAACCACGGGGAGAATGTGAAAACTCCACACAATCACCCAAGGCTGGAATTGAACCCGGGTCCCTGGCGCTGTGAGGCAGCAGTGCTAACCACTGTGTCACCGTGTCACACCAATATTCTATGCAATGTTCCCTACTATAATTAGTTCTTTCCTAGGATTTCAAAACTGAAATTCTGTCTTTCCCTCAACCTGCTACAAAATTTAGACTTCTAAAATTATAGTTGGAGTCAGTTAAACCTCCTCTTTTATACCTTGGTTTCTCAATAAAAAGAAAATGATTTTTAAAAAAAATTATTAGTATAGTGGCAATGAATTGAAGTATGAAATTTCTCTTTCAGAAATCTGGCTTTTCAGACATTAAAAAAGAAAAATGAATCCAAATCCAATCATTTTACTACTCACGGTTACAAAGTTTTTTCAGTGAAGTAATTGAAGATAGAGAAGAGACACTCATCTTCCCACTGTGAGATTGTTCCATTTCTATTGCCGGTTTGGCTTGTTTTAAGAACAGTTTGTACAACTCTGACTGCAGAGACGTCAGTCTGAAGAAAAGAGGCAGAAGTTTAACTAAAATTATAGGAGGACATGGGCAGGTCCACTTAATTTTCTTACCCTTCCCTGCAGGATGCAAGGGTGTTTGAAAGAAACAGACTCCAATGACAGAAGCATCTATCGGCTTAAGGTGGACATAAATATATTTAATTAGACAAGTGTAATTGAATTGTAGTTGCCCAGGTCATATTAGTTATATATTATTTGATTTAAAAAATATCATGCAGAGCAAAACCAAAACGAGTGATGAATGTGATCATTAATAATGACAGCAGAAGCCTTTACAATTCGCATAATAGTCGTATTGGCAGAGTGGAGTTTCCTTAAATTACCTTTATCCTCCCTTCAACATAAGTATTGCCTTGATACACAGGGAATAGAAATTATTGGAAAGATTTCAGAAAAAATTGCACTGAAGCAGCTGTGCCTTTTAAGAATGCATTATTTCCAAGCATTAGTACTCCCCGCAAGATTGTTCCTATTTACCAGTAAAGAATAAATGTTGCATTTTGCAGTCACATCAGGCCTGATCTTGTTCAACGGGAGGAACAGAAGCAGGCCATTCAGCCCCTCTAAACTATTATGCCATTCAATCAATCATGATGATCTGTATCTCAACTTCGTTTACCTTTTTTTGTTCCATATACTTTGATATCATTAATAAACAAATTATCAATCCTAAATACTTCAATTGAGGGGCGAATGGTCCAAATTTTGGGTGGAGTGTTTCCTGATTTCTCTCGTTCTCTTGTTCTAGGTTCCCTGGCAATGGAAAATAATTTCACTGCATCTATCAAATCCCTGAATCATTTTAAACAGCTTGATTATATGACCTCCATGTCCTCAATGCAAAAGAATACAAGCAGAGTGTGCGTGCAACCTATCTTCACAATTTAACCCTTTAAACTGTGGGACCATCCCAGTGAATCTGCGCTGTACGACTTCCAAGGCCAATACATCTTTCTTGATTCAGTGGCCAAAACTGCATGTAGGAGTTGAGTTCCCTTGTGTATCACAACAAAATAAGGAACACATTATCCCTCTCCTCACCATACAGTTTACATATGCCAGTAGAAAATAAGGAGTATATCATCCTGTGTCCTGCTTCAGGCATGCTGAATCAATGTGAAGGATTTAAACTGATACCAGTAGGTCAACTAGTTTTGCATTAAGGGATCTAAATCAGACATATTATAACAAAACACATACAATACTAAATGTGATATTACCTGCAGCAGACAATCTGCTCAATCTTCACCGGCAAGTATTTGGAGAGAATATCTGATGTTCTTCGAATTAAACACCTGAAATGAGGATTTG
The DNA here is from genome assembly GCF_902713615.1 of Scyliorhinus canicula. Taxonomy (NCBI): domain Eukaryota; kingdom Metazoa; phylum Chordata; class Chondrichthyes; order Carcharhiniformes; family Scyliorhinidae; genus Scyliorhinus; species Scyliorhinus canicula. The sequence goes on along the minus strand of NC_052149.1, from coordinate 35,312,683 downwards.
GGCGATATGCCAGATAAAACAAATGTTTGTTAACTCAGATTAAACTTGCCAATTGAGTAATTCATACATAAACAAGGAAGGAACTTTTAAACACAAAAATTGAATATTGCAAGATGAAGCATACAAGACACATTTGGACACATATCTTAAACCTGTGCACCTATCTCCCCTGTGATCTCCATCATTGACAAAAAACAAAAGCAGCAATATCACAAGAGCACCACCAACTCGAAGTCTCATTTCAAGACACACAGCATTCATATTTAGATATTTATTGCCGTTCCTTCTTTGGCGCTGAATCACAATGAGGGAACTTCCTAACACCATTGTGGAAGAACTATAGGACCACAAGAACTGCAACTCCCCCAGCACCTACGCCTCAGAGCAATGAAGAATGAGCCGGTTGTCACCCACATCCCAAGAACCAATACAAAAAAGATAATTTAGGAGTTACTCCGGAATACCACCAGTAATTCTTTTGCCAATTATTTATTTTCTTAAATATATGTTCCCTCACCTGTTCACAATGCCAATCAACTCTTTTAGCTTCTCCTCACCATGCTGTCTTTCATTCTCACTTGCAGCTGCGTCACGGCCCTTCAATATGGGCAATTCAAATCGCTTCTTAAATTCCTGTGCAGTCCCTTAAGAAAGGTTAGAATCATTATTAATCTGCTTTAGAATTAACCCGTAGCCACACGAGGTGAATCTTCAGGTTCTAGGGTACTTTGCAGCACTCAGGTACAGAAACTGATGTTTTATCTTTTGAATGCAATCAGCAACTAGTTCCAGAAAAAACTCTGCAGCTACATTAAATGCCAGCAAAGGTCCAATTTTAACCAAAATACAACTGTGCAGATCACACAATGGAAACAAATACTTACCGAGTATTCCTGCATTGACAAAATGTACAAGGCTGAAGTACTCAAGTAGGTCATTCTGAATTGGAGTCCCCGAGATCAACACACGGCGCTTGGCCTTTAGATTGTTCAGGGCCTGGTATGTCTGGTTGTCGGAATTCTTCAACCTGTGGCCCTGTAATGTGAATGGAATACTTTAGAAAGCTTTCACTTGCTTAATTCTTTTGGGGGTTTATATATATATATATATATATATATGTTTTTAATTTCTAAAAATTGCAGCAATATGGAAGAAATTAATATTGAACTCAAGGTGTCAGTGAAAATCAGAATCATAGAATTTACAGTGCAGAAGAAGGCCATTTGACTCATCGAGTCTGCTCCAGCCCAAGGAAAGAGCGCCCTATTTAAGCCCACACTCCATCCTCCCCGTAACCCAGTTATCTCACCTAACCTTTTTTTTTTGGACTCTAAGGGACAATTTAGCATGGCCAATCGACCTAAGCTGCACATCTTTGGGCTGTGGGAGGAAACCGGAGCACCCGGAGGAAATCCACTCAGACACGGGGAAAATGTTCAGACTCCACACAGACACCTACCCAGGCCTGGAATTGAACCTGGGACCCTGGAGCTGTGAAACAACAGTGCTAACCACTGTGGTACTGTGCCGCCCTTTTTAAAGTTTTGTTTAAAAAAGTTATACAGTACACATTGCACCCGAGTAGGTGTCAAATGTATTTCACACAGGACTGCATATCACATGTACAGCAGAGAGGCACCATATCCCTTGGGAGGTCCTGAACATCACCTTGTATGCTCATCTCAAATATGTGCCTGTTTTCATATGGCGAGTTCACAGGTTACAAAATCTACAGCATCGCACACATGTATCTCACACACAACGCAGGACATACCAGACCTATATGAAACATTAGGATTTTCTGTACACTATACAAGAACCAATACTGAGGCATACGTTAAGAGTGACTAATCAGTTTATACGCAATGTGTTCTGAATTCTGCAGGCAAGATGTAGAACTTAAGCAGGTTGTGTATATGTGCAGACAGTTTTGCAGTGTATGAAATTATGAGGGGTCTGGAAACTGAAAAAGAAGGATCCGTTTGCCTTAACAGAGAGCTCAATAACCAAGGGACACAGACTTAAACTAACTGGCAGAAGAATTAGAGGGAAGTTGAGAAGGTTTTTTCACCAGCGAGTGGTGCGGATCTGGAACACAAAGCCTGAAGCAGTGATAGAAGCAGAAATCTTTGTTCAGTTAAAAAATACTTGGATATTTAATAAAAATGCTCTAACCTTCAGACTACTGAAATTGGGATTAGGCTGCAAAGCTATTTATTCCGCTGTAAATGGACACAAAATGTCGATTGGCCTCCTTTATAGATTCTCAATGTTTCTTTGCAAATCAAACAAAATGTTTGCCTCTGAAAGTAAAGTCATAGAGACATATAGGATTGCTGAAGGTATAAAAAGCCTCAACCCAGATTATTACTTTAAATTAATCCATCAGAGTAGAACCATGAGATAGGAGTCCAAACTAGCAAAACCTAACTATAGAACCAAAATTAGGAATTGCGGATTCATTCAAAGAGTGATCAGTGCATGGCTTTAACTTCAGGTAGAGCAGCAGAAGCAAAACCCCTAAAATCATTCAAATTTAATGCAGCAATGGGAGAGGCATTAATTAGGGGATCAAATCCCACAGGTGGATTAATTAACGTGTGCCAAAAAGCCTTGCCCCGCCTTATTTTGTGACCGTGTGAATCGAGTATCTGCTATCACATAGACATGCTGAGACACAGTTACAATAGGCAAAATAGGAAGCAAATGGAGTTGGTCAAACACCAAACGCATCCAATTTGGTCAGATGTCACACAAAACAGCAGTATTGTTAAATTGCAGAATAACGGAGTTTAAGCTACATTACTTAGAATCCTACCTCATCACAAATGACCATCCCAACAGCACTCTTGCAAAGCACGTCGGCATGTAGCCGGAATGTCTCATAAGAAATTATCAGGATTGGAGTTGGAATCCGTAACCCATGCTGGCTCATGAATGTAGCTGCGCGAGGAGGAAAAGGACGAGAATGAAATAAACCTGTCAGCATACAAATTCTGCCTAAAGCACCAAGTTACAGTGGAGATCTGTCTGGGAATTCTCAAACTATGAGGTTTATCAGTAATTTCCTGCAGTATGACACTTGATCCTTAAAAACATCTTATACTTGCTGTCAATTGTACACTTTCTTTTATTCGCTCTTGGGGATGTGGGCGTCGCTGGCTGGACCAGCATTTGTTGCCCATCCCTACTTACCCTTGAACAGAGTGGCTTGCTAAGCCATTTCAGTGGGAGCAGTTTAAAAAGAACAATTTTTTTTAGAGTACCCAATTCTTTTGTTTCCAATTAACAGGTAACTCATTGTGGCCAATCCACCCACATGCACATCCCTGAGCCGTGGGGGCAAGACCCACAGACATAGGGAGAACGCCCAAACTCCACACGTACAGCGACCCAGGGCCGGGACCGAACCCGGGTCCCCAGTGCCACGAGGCAGCAGCTCCAACCACTGCGCCGCCCCCAGTGGGGACAGTTAATAGTCAACCGCATTGCTGCGTGGGTCTGGAGTCACATGTCAGCCAGTGGGAAGGGTGGCAGATTACCTTCCCTGAAGGACATCAGGGGCTGGTTTAGCACAGTGGGCTAAATCACTGGCTTGTAATGCAGAACAACCAGCAGCGTGGGTTCAATTCCCATACCAGCCTCCCCGAACAGGCGCCGGAATGTGGCAACTAGGGGCTTTTCACAGTAACTTCATTGATGCCTACTTGTGACAATAAGTGATTATTATTATTAATGAACCAGCTGAGCTGAATTTTTTTTAAATGACAATTGGTAATGGTTTTATGGTCTTCACTAGACTTTTAATTCCAGTATTTTATTGAATTCAAATTGCACCTTCTGTCATGGTGAGATTCGTACCCGGGACCCCAGAGTATTACCCTGGATCTCTGGATTACTAGACCAGTGATAATACCACTACGCCTCTCCCAGAAAGAGGCCATTCGGCCATTCAAGGCCTCCGAAAGAGCACTCTATCTATGCTCACGTCCCCACCATATCCCTGTATTCCTAGTTAACCTGTACATCTTTGGACTGTGGGAGGAAACAGGAGCACCCGGAGGAAATCCATGCAGACACGGGGAGAACGTGCAAACTTAACCACTGTGTCACCATGCCACCCAATAGCTGCTCCAAATATCTGCTGCTTGTATCCTATTCCATACCAAGCTCCATTCACTCATCGACCTTGCTTTTTAAAAATTTATTTTTTTAAATATAAATTTAGAGTACCCAATTATTTTTTTTCCAATTAAGGGGCAATTTTGCATGGCCAATCCACCTAACCTGCACATCTTTGGTTTGCGGGGGTGAAACCCATGCAGACATGGGGAGAATGTACTCATCGACCTTGCTGTCCTATATCAGCCCCCATTTGCTGGCATCTCAAATTTAACATTCTCAGTCTGGTGTTTAAACTATTGCATGGCTTTACTCCTTGCCATCTCTGTTAACTCTTCTACCTTGGAACCACACCACCAGTACTACCCCCCCCCCCCCCCCCACCTGCGAATATTCCCTTTAACTAAACAATAAATATTTGCGACACTACCATGGAGACGTCTGTGCTGTCTTTGAGTAATTCCATCAATTGTTTCTGAACGAGCAGATAGGGGCTCAGTTCACATCTCATTTGAAAGATGGCACCGCCAAAAGTAAAACGCTCCCACAGATCTGCACTGAAATGTCAGCCTAGGTTATGCTCAAGTCTCAAGAATCCAGAAACTTTGGACAGAGGTTGACAGTGCTACCACTAAGCCAAGTCTGACAACTTGAAAAGAGATAGAAATGTGCCCAAGATTAGTCTCCAAATAGACTGAACTAATTTGACAGAATAAGGAGTGCATTAATAGGGAAATCAACACTCACTCCTGACATTTTATAATTAGTGTTAAATATATACATTTCTTTTTAATTACAACTAAACATTTTCCTGCACTATTGCCAAGAATAATTCCTATCAAACGTGCAGTGTAGTCAGTAGCTACCAAACATAAGTTCATTCTGTCTAACCAATCTTGGCTTCTAGTCAAATTACTGTTAAATAAAATTACTGTTTATAATATAGAAGCTTCTTTATCTAATTCTTCAGCTTATTGGATCTCATCTCCCAGTGTACCACCCTGTCATTGCAACTTTCAAGATAAATCCACCTCGACACTTACCTAGGATTTGATTTAACACGTTACCCGAGAGATAGCAAACCCTCAGTACTGTACTTTGAATGCCAGCCAATTTGAGTGTTCAAGTTCTGGGGTTTGAAACTATAACCTTCTGACTTAGAAACATAGAAAATAGAAGCAGTAAGAGGCCATTCGGCCCCTAGAGCCTGCACCGCCATTCATTATGATCATGGCTGATTATCAAGTTCAATATCCTAATCCTGCCTTCCCCCCATATTCCTTTAGTCCCAAGAGCTAAACCTAATTCCTTCTTGAAGTCACATAACGTTTTGGCCTCAACTACTTTCTGGTAGTGAATTCCACAGATTCACCACTGTCTGGGTGAAGAAATTTCTCCTCACCTCAGTCCTAAAAGGTTTACCCCTTATCCTCAATCTATGGCCCCTATTTCTGGACTCCCCCACCATCAGGAACATTCTTTCTGAATCTACCCCGTCTAATTCTGTTAGAGTTGTATAAGTTTCTATGAGATTCCATCTCACTCTTCTAAACTCCAATGAATATAATCCTAACCAATTTAGTCTCTCCTCATAATCCTAACCAATTTGGTCTCTCCTCATATGACAGTCCCGCCATGCCAGGAATCAGCCTGGCAAACCTTCGCTGTACTCCCTCCATAGCAAGAACATCCTTCCTCAGATAAGGAAATCAAAACTGCACCTCATACTCCAGGTGCGGCCTCACCAATACCCTATACAATTGCAGCAAAATATCCCTATTCCTAGACTCGAATTGTCTTGCTATGAAGGCTAGCGTACCATTTGCCTTCTTTACTGCCTGCTGTACGTGCTTGCTTACTTTCAGCGACTGATACATTAGGACACCAAGGTCTCATTTGTGTATCCACTTTTCTCAATTTACACGCAAATAAAAATCTGCCTTCCTATTATTTCTACTGAAGTGGATGACCTCACATTTATCCACGTTCCAATTCCAAACAGGGGCAGCAGGGTAGCATGGTGGTTAGCATAAATGCTTCACAGCTCCAGGGTCCCAGGTTCGATTCCCGGCTGGGTCACTGTCTGTGTGGAGTCTGCACGTCCTCCCCCTGTGTGCGTGGGTTTCCTCCGGGTGCTCCGGTTTCCTCCCACAGTCCAAAGATGTGCGGGTTAGGTGGATTGGCCATGCTAAATTGCCCGTAGTGTCCTAATAAAAGTAAGGTTAAGGGGGGGGTTGTTGGGTTACGGGTATAGGGTGGATACGTGGGTTTGAGTAGGGTGATCATGGCTCGGCACAACATTGAGGGCCGAAGGGCCTGTTCTGTGCTGTACTGTTCTATGTTCTATGTAAATTGACAAACACTGACTGACAAAAATAAAAGAAGAAAATTACCTACCCAGTTTCTGGTCAATCTCTGACTTAGTTCCTCCATCAATAGTCAATGATTGTAACTTTCCTGTCAGCCACTTCTCCACCTCATTGTACCAGTTTTTCACCAAACTGGATGGAGTCACAACAATGATTTTCTCAATCTCTGGCTTGACATCTGGGCTTTGTCGCAGAAGGGTCCACATTAGGGAAATGCACTGCAATGTTTTCCCCAATCCCATTTCATCTGCCATAATACAGCCAAAGCCATCCACAATGCGTCCGCCTGTCACACAGTCCCACATGAACTTCACACCCTGGAAGAAGACACATAATTTACTTGCTACTTTGAACGAGCAGAGGTAAATCCTTTTGGGGATCTCAAGTGAAAATGTACATGATCTCAATCAGATCCTAATCTGCCATGTTGCTTAATGGAAGGCACAAAGTGGAAGCCAGGTCCTTAATCCCTGGGAGGAAAAATATAAAGTGCTAACCACATTCTACACTGATACACCACCAGTGACCAGGTCATGAATTGCAGCAGCAGAAATTCTAGGAGCAGGTTGCCTCATGAGCATTTTTAATAGAGCTCGAAAGGAATAGAATATTCAGATTTAAGCAGTCGAGTTGCTTCTGGGATGTTTTCTTTCCGCGTCCATATCCACCAACCCCCCCCCCCCCCCCCCCCCCCCAAACCACCCACCACCACCAACTGACAGATGGAAGCTGGCACATACTCAAGGTCCACCTGGACTTCTTAATTTATCGTCTCCCTGCAGGAGAGCAAAAGCTATTACTCTGGACCTCTCTATAGTGTCAGTTTGATGAAGCGACAGGCACAGGACCAGATTCATTGAAGTGCAATATATTTCTAAAGCTCAGTGATCAGTGATACCGTAGCTTGTAACTTCCTTCTCCAACATTAAAGGTCACTGATGGTTAGATCTTGTGGGTCAACAGGGGTCTCAACCCTGGTTGGAGAACACTTGTCAGCTATGTGGGGGAGGCCTAAAGAAATCAAGTGTCCTTCAGGGATTAAATGGCCATCAGCGGGCATCCGAATTTCTGCTCTCGCAGCTCTATGCTAGTTTCTGCTCTATCTCAGTTCCTGCTCTCACCACTCTACCCCATTTCCTGCTCCATTCCAGTTTCCCCTCTCGCCGTTCCATCCCAGTTCCCACTCTCGCCGCTCCGTCCCAGTTCCCACTCTCGCCGCTCCGTCCCAGTTCCCACTCTCGCCGCTCCATCCCAGTTCCCACTCTCGCCGCTCTGTCCCAGTTCACTCTCTCGCTGCTCCGTCCCAGTTCCCACTCTCGCCGCTCCGTCCCAGTTAGCACTCTCGCCGCTCCGTCCCAGTTCCCACTCTCGCCGCTCCGTCGCAGTTCCCACTCTCGCCGCTCCGTCCCAGTTCCCAGTCTCGCCGCTCCGTCCCAGTTCCCAGTCTCGCCGCTCCGTCCCAGTTAGCACTCTCGCCCCTCCGTCCCAATTCCCACTCTCGCCGCTCCGCCCCAGTTAGCACTCTTGCCGCTCCGTCCCAGTTAGCACTCTCGCCGCTCCGTCCCAGTTCCCACTCTCGCCGCTCCGTCCCAGTTCCCACTCTCGCCGCTCCGTCCCAGTTAGCACTCTCGCCGCTCCGTCCCAGTTCCCACTCTCGCCGCTCCGTCCCAGTTCCCAGTCTCGCCGCTCCGTCCCAGTTCCCAGTCTCGCCGCTCCGTCCCAGTTAGCACTCTTGCCGCTCCGTCCCAGTTAGCACTCTCGCCGCTCCGTCACAGATCCCACTCTCGCCGCTCCGCCCCAGTTCCCACTCTCGCCGCTCCGTCCCAGTTAGCACTCTCGCCGCTCCGTCCCAGTTAGCACTCTTGCCGCTCCGTCCCAGTTAGCACTCTTGCCGCTCCGTCCCAGTTCCCACTCTCGCCGCTCCGTCCCAGTTCCCACTCTCGCCGCTCCGTCCCAATTCCCACTCTCGCCGCTCCGCCCCAGTTAGCACTCTTGCCGCTCCGTCCTAGTTAGCACTCTCGCCCCTCCGTCCCAATTCCCACTCTCGCCGCTCCGTCACAGTTCCCACTCTCGCCGCTCCGTCCCAGATCCCACTCTCGCCGCTCCGTCCCAGTTAGCACTCTCGCCGCTCTGCCCCAGTTAGCACTCTCGCCGCTCCGTCCCAGTTCCCACTCTCGCCGCTCCGTCCCAGTTAGCACTCTCGCCACTCCGTCCCAGTTAGCACTCTCGCCGCTCCGCCCCAGTTAGCACTCTCGCCGCTCCGTCCCAGTTAGCACTCTCGCCGCTCCGTCACAGTTAGCACTCTCGCCGCTCCGCCCCAGTTAGCACTCTTGCCGCTCCGTCCCAGTTAGCACTCTTGCCGCTCCGTCCCAGTTAGCACTCTCGCCGCTCCGTCCCAGTTAGCACTCTCGCCGCTCCGCCCCAGTTAGCACTCTCGCCGCTCCGTCCCAGTTCCCACTCTCGCCGCTCCGTCACAGTTAGCACTCTCGCCGCTCCGTCACAGATCCCACTCTCGCCGCTCCGTCACAGTTCCCACTCTCGCCGCTCCGTCCCAGTTAGCACTCTCGCCGCTCCGTCCCAGTTCCCACTCTCGCCGCTCCGTCCCAGTTAGCACTCTCGCCACTCCGTCCCAGTTAGCACTCTCGCCGCTCCGTCCCAGTTAGCACTCTCGCCGCTCCGTCACAGATCCCACTCTTGCTGCTCCATCCCAGTTCCCACTCTCGACGTGTGGTTTCATGGTTAGTTCTGTAATTCTCCTTTTTTTTATTGAATTCAAATTTCACCATCTGCCATAATGGTATTTGAACCTAGGTCCCCAGTGTTTCTGCACTGTCCTGGATCTCTGGATCGCCAGTCCAGTGACAATAACACGATGGCACCAAAGACTTGTGCCTTTGCCTGTTTTTAAATATGCAAATAATTATGTTAACAGACACAATAAGTCAACAAAGAATTATTTTCTCATCCATAAAAGACATCGACATCTATGCACCAAAAATATTCTTGACCTCACCTCTCTCTGATGTGGTCTCAAGACAGAGGATAGGATAGGATCGACCACCACATGTACTGGAAGCTTCTCTCTGACAGAAGAGAGAAATTAAAACAGCAAAATTAGAAAAATGTTGCTTGAACTAAGCTAACCCAGGGTCTGATTCACAGACTCGCATCACATTTATTATTTTATGTTTAGTGGAAGTATTTTCATATTTTTCCTCATGATTTTTTAAATGTTTAAAATTAGCAGTAAAGAATGCTTTGCAACACAATTTAATCTTTTTACTGTCCCAGCATCTCAAATACTTGAATTATACGAACCATTTTCAGAATTGCCTCTCCAGATCTCTATGATTAGGTTTTATTTTATTATATTTAGATTCCTCTTTCCATTCTTATTTATTTAAAAATCAGTACAATAATTTTAAGTCAGATATTGGGTACAATCCCAATATGCTGATCTGAAGTTTCTCTGCTTTCATTTTCACTGCCAAAGTCATTTACGAAGGAAGGACAATATTGGACAATAAATACTGGCAAGCCAGCGATGCCCACACCCCGTGAAAGGATTTGGTTTTAAAAAAGAGAGAATTTTAAACCTATGAACAGTAGCGGGTACAGATACATTTTTGGCTTTTCTATATTATTATTACTACTTGGAAAATTTCCGTCTCCATATTTTACATTGAAAAGTGAGTCCCAATTTCTTAATTTTTCAAGGCACTGGCCTCGATACCTCTGGAAGTGTGCAGTAATGAACAGAACAAACGTCTGTAAATTACTTTCGCCACTAAAATTAAATTTAATAGAAGCAAATTACTGCAGATGCTGGAATCTGAAGCAAATTACTGCAGATGCTGGAATCTGAAACAAAAGCAGAAAATGCTGGAAAATCTCAGCAGTTCTGACAGCATCTGTGGAGAGAGAAGGGAGCTGATGTTTCAAATCTGGATGACTCTTTGTCAAATTAATTTTGAGGTGGTAGGAGCCAACTTTCACTTTTCAGAAGCAGTTGAACATCACAAGTACAGCCTTCACTTTAAGTTTACGATATTAAGCAAATTTAACAAAAGATGAATAAGATGAATATTTACAGTAGGATTACTTCTATTTTTCTCTTTGAAAGCAAAGTTGATAAAAAGTTAGAATCCAAATGCTAATCTGTACTTGAAAGCCTTCATATATTACTTATTTTTGTCTTTCATAATGCGATAGAAGCGGTGGTATCCAAAAGATGTCTTTGAGAGGTTGTAAAATTGACTTTTAGGTTTGAACATCAACAGCTCCTTAAATAGCCCCGAAGACTACTATCAGGATTTCCTAGATTTGAACAGTCTACTATATTTGAAACATACATGAACGGGGCCGAAACGGGCAACCATTAATTTTTAAAATCGTATTCTTTTTAATAATCTTTATTGTTACAAGTGGGCTTGCATTAACACTGCAATGAAGTTACTGTGAAAAGCCCCTAGTCGCCACATGCCGGCGCCTGTTTGGGTACACAGAGGGAGAATTCAGAATGTCCACATTACCTAATAACATGTCTTTCGAGACTTGTGGGAGGAAACCCGAGCATCTGGAGGAAGCCCACATAGACACGGGGAGAACGTGCAGACTCCGCACAGATAGTGACCCAAGCTGGGAATCGAACCAGGGACCCAGGCCCTGTGAAGTCATAGTGCTACCCACTGTGCTACCGTGCTGCCCAATACAGATAGAGTTGGATTGAAAGTAGCTTGGTTCCTCCCTTTATCTTTTTTTTTAATTTAGAGTACCCAATTCATTTTTTCCAATTAGGAAGCAATTTAGCGTGGTCAATTCACCTACCTTGCACATCTTTGGGTTGTGGGGGCGAAACCCACGCAAACACGGGGAGAATGTGCAAACTCCATATTTTGTATTTATTTTCTTTTCATGTATGGAATGATCTGTTTAAGCTGCACGCAGAACAATACTTTTCACTGTACCTCAGTACACGTGACAATAAACCTATCCAATATGCAGCCTCTGACGTGCTCTTGTAGCCACAGTATTTATTTGCCGAACACAGAGAATAAAATGGAGAATACAACATGCTTATTGGTGAAAGGGTGGACGAAGTCCACCAATCTGCCAAGCTGAAAAACTAACTCTCAGTAGTACAGATCAGATATTTTGATCAAGCAGATTCTACTTTACAGGTTCCCACATGTCAAGAAGAAGAAAATAGATCAAACTATCATGAATTTTACACACTGTGGTTGGTTGGGAATACTTGGGGCAAGCCTTTAAGTGTACGGTAATTACATTAATTGGATATGGCGACACTCTATAAATCCTTTGACCAGGAATTGATGTTACTCACTTGTCAGCCTTTAGTTGGTCATGTGCACTCAGAGGTGGAGGTTCATAGAGTACCAGAGCACCATCTTCATATGGATCATGGAGAGATCGTCTGGCTCCTGCACGCTTAATCCCAAGTGCCCTCAATCCAAGAGAACCTTAAATACAACAATGCATGCGAGAATTAATTACAATCAAAACTTTCACTCACTATTATGTAGACCATCAAGATTTTGCTCATTGACAACATTTGGTGACCACAGCAGATTCAGCCTCCAAAAAAATAAGGGTATCTCTTCTGAATTGGACAGCATAAAATTAGGGTTTGTAACAAGAACAATTTGGGAAGCACTAAAATGTCAGCGATTACCAGAACAATGCTGACTGTGACTTTTTATTAATAAACTTTTAAAATTTTTTTACATTAGTATCACGTCATGTCACAAATTAAGCTCTGATGAAAGGTTATCGACCTGAAATATTAATGCCGTTTCTCTCTCCACACAAGCTACCTGACCTGCTGAGCATTTACAGCTTTCACTAATTTTATTTCAGATTGCCAGCATTTGCAGTAGTTTGCTTTTGACACTTTAATTTTGGAATGCAATGACCATCACATATACAAATGCTGCAGCCATCTTGTACTGACAATATTTCACAAACAGTTGTTCGTTGGGAAATGAATATTGGCCAGGTGTCACATGTCAGGTTTGGGTGAGGATAACGAAGGCCCGAAGGTGGCTAGAAATGATATATATCTCTCTCTCTCTCTCTCTCGGATGACAAAATACGCAATGCCACCTTCATGTGCAAAATTTACAATACACCCCAAAAGACGTTTTGGTAGACTAAAATAACAAAAATTAATCAAACACAAAACAAGCACTTCACCAGTGTGGCTTTCCAGGTATGAGCTACGGTCTCAGTTCCAACTGTAAAAATACAGTCCTTTCCAACCAACTCCTTTAACTTCTCATCCTCATCAGAAGGAGCAGTGCTCCGAAAGCTCGTGTTTGTAACAAACCTGTTGGACTTTAACCTGGTGTTGTAAGACTTTTTACTGTGCTCACCCCAGTCCAACGCCAGCATCTCCACATCTGGTCTACCATTTAACTTTGTTATTGAGCTTCTTTGTACCTTCCTGTTGAGGCATGTGATAGTCACCACCTTAGAACAGATGTTCATTATCACCTTCACTCTGAGCTCACTTGGCCATCATCGGCAAGGACGCTTTGTATCTCCTGACCTGTATCTCACACTGACTTGCTCGGGGTTTTGGGATAATCAGTCTCCAATAGTTAATACATCTGCTGAGTGTCACTATTCACTGACTGAGTGTCAGCAGTGGAGTCACCATATCCCCGGGTTGTTCCAGTGTGTGTATGTATGTTCCCTGCCAGTCCTCCAGCTGCTGTCCAGCTCCGTTTACATATATCCCCCAAATCCCACGCCCAGCCTCTCTCTTAAACATTCTCCGTCAACATTTTTTGAATGTGTGCACGCATCCTGACCGTTTATAGACCAAACATTTTCTTAAAGAACAATTTTCATACAGAGCCTAAATTAGACTGAGCATCTCCAATGAAACATGTCATATTCATGGTTCAAGAATAGGTCCAACTCTAGAGTAATAACTGCCCCTTTCTACATTAACATTTTCATTGGCATTTCAGTAAACAAACACAAAAAACTGGCAAGTCTACAGTTATATAGAACCTTGGTAAGACCGCACTTAGAATATTGCGCACAATTCTGGTTGCCACACTACCAGAAGGATATGAAAGCTTTGCAGAGGAGTTTGATCAGGATATTGCTTGGCCTGGAGGGTGTTAGCTATGCGGAGAGGCTGAATAGACTTGGAATGTTTTCATTAGAATGACGGAGGTTGAGGGGCAACCTGATAGAGGTCTACAAGATTATGACGGGCATGGATAGAGTGGATGGACAGGCACTCTTTCCCAGGGTGGAGAGGTCACTCACTAGGGAGCACAGGTTTAAGGTCCATGGGGAAAGTTTAGAGGGGATATGTGAGGAAGGTTTGTTTTTGTTTTTTTACACAGGAGGGGAGTGCCTGGAACGCGTTGCCAGGGGAGGTTGTGGAAGCAGATAAAACGGCGTTCAAAAGGCATCTCAACAAACACATGGATAGGATGGGTAGAGAGGGATATGGCACTAGGAAGTGCTGAGGGTTTTGGCCAAGGTACAGGCTTGGAGAGCCAAAGGGCCTGTTCCTGTGCTGTATTGTTCTTTGTTTAAACTCAAAACGTAGCTCCAAACCAGAGCAGTTTTCTCCCCCATCCTGTTTAATACCAGTCTTCATCAAGCAACTATCTAATTCCCTCCAGACCAAAAATAAAATTCTGTTGACTTTTTGCATATAGTCTATGTGCTCTTTGAATGACATCTATTACCGTGTGTAAATGAATAATATTGGACATTAGGGCCCAGTTTCAATTCTGGGCAAATAACTGTGTTTTGAGTGAGTTTAAATTGGGTATCAGATAATTACTTAAAGGTTACAAACTTAAACACAGTTTTGTGAATTATTTTGTCTTCACCCTTGCAGTTTATGATTTCCTTGGTTTGATTAGTGTAAATCCTTCTGAAAATCTGTCCTATGATGCGACATATCAGCAAGGTAGCATAGTGGTTAGAACAGTTGCTTCACAGCTCCTGGGTCCCAGGTTTGATTCCCGGCTCGAGTCACATGGGTTTCCTCTGGGTGCTCCGGTTTCCTCCCACAGTCCAAAGATGTTGTTCGATGGATTGGCCATGCTAAATTGCCCTTAGGTTAGGTGGGGTTACTGGTTTATGAAGATAGGGTGGAGGTATAGGCTTAAGTGGGGTGCTCTTTCCAGGAGCCGGTGCAGACTCATTGGGCCGAATGGCCTCCTTCTGCACCATAAATTCTATGATATCATCTATAAATCGTCAGATCCACTTGATTAAGAGTTTTGGAACTAACTTTAGTATATCTATTTTATCTTAAAAGTGATCCAATTACAATGTTCAAAGTTAACAGATCAGCTCAGGAGTTCCTACTTTTGGGGCTAGTGCATTAAAGCTCTACAATATATAATGTAGTTATTATATCTAGTCTAACTACTATATTCTACCAGATGCTACTGATAATAGTTCAGAAAAAATAGGAGATTTTTCTATTTGGGTTGCTGATTATACCTGTGTAGTTTGGAATAGGCACTCGGAAAGGTTTGGCCAAGATGCTGCGAATGAAAGCCTCCTGTGGGGAACAGAAAGAAATGTCAGCACATACATCCATTTTACTAATACACTGATGATAGATCAATTTGAAATGCTTCCTTGTTGTCACTGAGATGGGTTAGGTAGGCTGCAATAATCTTTTACATTCTGTATATTTCTATTGATATGCTTATTAATAATGGTGTAATTGTTCTGTTTGGATATTTTTGAGAAAAAGAGACATGCTATTCAAGTTTTTTTGTCTTGCACTCATCAAAACTGGCAATTAGTTTAAGATTTAACTGGCAGTTAACAGTTCCCTGCTGCATTTTCCATAGCAACATCTCTGCCGACCAAACAGCACTCTATTTTCATGCAGTATAAATTGATGTTCTCTTCACTGTTGGTTTATCTTGTAGCTACCCTGATGAGTGCAAGACAAAATGCTTTGACAAAATGTCTATGTTTTTCAGCAGTAGTCAAGTTCTGTACTATCAGACAATTATTGAGATTTACTTCAACTCTGTCAAAAGATTTCCCAAGTTTATCAACATGATATGAAATTATTCTGAAGTGAACCACCCACACCAGGAAATAAGAGTGTAAAACTTCTAAATAAATTGATTAGAAGGGCAATGTAATTTAATCTTTTGGATCCAACTTCAAATCCAGATCAAACGGATAAAGGTCAATGCTACCCACTGGCTATATGGGTTCTATAACAAATAAGGTTAGGCTGCCTTGATCAAGTTCCTAATAGATGAGAGAGTTCTCAGCACAAAATCAGCTCCAGTTTAGGTCTAATGTGTCAGATATACCACAATCAATGGCTAATGTAGACAATGGAAACGTGACACTGGTAATGTAAGAAGCATCTTCTGTTGAGGCAATATTGTTGGTGTTACTCTGCATCTAAACATCCCTGTGCCTGACCTATGATTGCAAGATGCTAAGAATAGGTGCCACTGCAAAAGCATTTAATTTCCTCTGTTCAAATGTAATAAATGGGGGCGGGGGGAGGCGAGGGGAAATAGTGAAGGCCATCCTCTCACATTGTAGAGACTGTTGCATAGAAAAATTCAGCAATTATTTTGAACATCAAAAGATCATACAAGCCAAGACACTAAGATAGAGGTTTACAGCCAATCATGTGGGCTCAAGCTCCATTCCAGGACTTGAGGACACTGAAAGGTGGCATTCACCTGAGGAAGGAGCAGTGCTCCGAAAGCTAGTGATTTGAAACAAACCTGTTGGACTTTAACCTGGTGTTGTAAGACTTCTTACTGTGCTCACCCCAGTCCAACGCCTGCATCTCCACATCATGAAATGTCTCGTTAGACGCATACTAGACATATGAGCTGGAAATTAATTCATTTATTTTTACATAATATATAATTTGAAAGTTGACTGAAGCCATGTGTCTCAACCAGTGATGCGGTTTTTAATTTCATGTTCATTTTTCATCTTTCTCTTGGGAGGAGGAAAATAACAGACTTTTAAAAACACATAATGGGATTGAAAGGCACTGCAACCAGACTCAATCCTATCTTCATGTGCAGCTATGCCTACACATTCCAGGCAACTTATGTCCTTTCCCCTTCGTCCAGAAAGCAAGATCTATGGAAGGAGTCCTAACACCCAGATCAGCAAACACAACACAGAGTAAAGCTATAGTGCCCAAACATGTCCTCATCCCCACCTTTGACACTTAAAGAGCGTCAAAGCCAGGAACTCAGTCCTATTGCATTTATATTTAATCTTCATTGGCTTGTTCTATGTTACAAATGTTACGTTTGTAAGACTGCTATGTTTTGGGACTGTCACTTTAATTTAGATTAAAATGGAGGAACACAGGGGGTTATAGGAACATTGGATTTAGGAGCAAATGCAGGCTATTTTGGGCCTAATCTGCCAATTTTGTGCCCACTTGTTTGGCCTGTTTTGAACTCCATTCAAGGACAAGCTTGGGCGACTTGGTTGTTAAAGATTAAAAAGAGGTCGAGATGGTCTTACTGGGAAGAAGGTGTGGAATATTCACATCTGCAGCACAGTAGCATAGTGTTTAACACTATGGCGTCACAGCACAAGGGTCCCAGGTTCGATTCCCGGCTTGGGCCATTGTTTGTGCAGAGTCTGCATGTTCTCCCCGTTTCTTCGTGAGTTTCCTCCCGCAAGTCCCGAAAGATGTGCTGTTAGGTAATTTGGACATTCTGAATTCTCCCTCTGTGTACCCAGACAGGCACCGGAATGTGATGACTAGGGGCTTTTCATAGTAACTTCGTTGCAGTGTTAATGTAAGCCTACTTGTGACAATAAAGATTATATGATATATAAACAATGACAGTGGATAGACTGTTGGTTGCCACATCATGGGGAGGTGCGACGAAAGTCATGGTTTGTAAGTGTTTATCTTTTTAACCATCTACTTTATTTCAAGTTAGAATGAATTCGAGGGATTAGAGAATAGGGGCCTCACGGTAGCATGGTGGTTAGCATCAATGCTTCACAGCTCCAGGGTCCCAGGTTCGATTCCTGGCTGGGTCACTGTCTGTGCGGAGTCTGCACGTCCTCCCCGTGTGTGCGTGGGTTTCCTCCGGGTGCTCCGGTTTCCTCCCACAGTCCAAAGATGTGCGGGTTAGGTGGATTGGCCATGCTAAATTGCCCGTAGTGTAAGGTTAATGGGGGGGGATTGTTGGGTTACGGGTATACGGGTTACGTGTGTTTAAGTAGGGTGATCATTGCTCGGCACAACATCGAGGGCCGAAGGGCCTGTTCTGTGCTGTACTGTTCTATGTTCTTCTAATAGCTAATTAGCATATTATTCACGTTTTCATGAAGATGGGCTCTGGGAATAGAGAAGTCCATAGGAAGCCACTGTAGAATTGAGTTGCAGCTTTCTCCAGTCAGTCTGCAGATCGAGAGTGACAGAAAGAGAGTGGTTGCAAGTCCTGAGACAATATTGGCCCTGTCAATCACCACGCAAGCCTCGTTTGGCAGCTCGTGCTCAGGTTGAAGCGATTGACTTCATGAGGATTTAAGCGAGACAAGAAGATGCACTTAGCTTGGCTAGAGGGAAGAATCTCTAATTCATTGCTTGCCGTGAAAGTGAGATCAGGAATTAGACATGATCCACCTGGAAAAGGAAAAAGGAAGCAAGCCATCGGGAACTGAGAATAGCTTTGGGAAGGTTCCTTGTTATGGCTGTGAGAGGGTTAGTTTAAACAACTCAGATTTCACCTCTCACCACCCATCTGTAAACTGAAAGCTTTTTTTCACCGAACCCTACAGTGCAGAAGGAGGCCCATCGAGTCTGCAATAACCCTATAAGAGCACCTTACTTGGGCTCACTCCCCCACCCTATCACCGTAACCTCACCCAACCTGTACATTTCTGGACTCCAAGCAACAATTTTAGCACGGGCAATCCACCTAACACATCTTTGGTCTGTGGGAGGAAACTAGAGCACCCGGAGGAAACCCACACAGACACAGGGAGAACATGCAAACTGCATGCAGACAGTCAGAGAGATCGAGGTATACAGGTCCAAGGTCACTGAAAGGGGCAACACAGGTGGAGAAGGTAGTCAAGAAGGCATACGGCATGCTTGCCACCATTGGCCAAGGCATTGAGTATAAGAATTGGCAAGTCATGTTGCAGCTGTATATAACGTTAGTTAGGCCACACTTGGAGTATAGTGCTCAATTCTGGTCGCCACACTATCAGAAGGATGTGGAGACGTTAGAGAGGGCGCAGAAGAGATTTACCAGGAAGTTGCCTGGTATGGAGGGCATCAGCTATGAGGAGAGGTTGAATAAACTTGATTTGTTCTCGCTGGAACAACGGAGGTTGAGGGGCGACCTGATAGAGGTCAAGAAAATTATGAGGGGCATAGACAGAGTGGATAGTCAGAGGCTTTTTCCCAGGGTAGAGGGGTCAATTACTAAGGGACATAGGTTTAAGGTGCAAGGGACAAGGTTTAGAGGAGATGTACGAGGCAAGTTTTTTTTTTTTACACAGAGTAGTGGGTGCCTGGAACTCGCTGCCGGAGGAGGTGGTGGAAGCAGGGACGATAGTGACATTTAAGGGGCTTCTTGACAAATACATGAATAGGATGAGAATAGAGGGATACGGACCCAGGAAGTGTAGAAGATTTTAGTTTAGACGGGCAGCATGGTCGGCACAGGGTTGGAGGGCCAAAGGGCCTGTTCCTGTGCTGTACTTTTCTTGTTCGTTGTTAGTCACACTAGGTTGGAATGAAACCCGGCTCCCTAGCACTGTGAGGCAGCAGTGCTACCCACTGTCCCATCGTGCCACCTTTTGATTTGGTTCTCCCCTTATAAGCGGTGGAACTTGTCACAACCTCTCAGTCCTGGTGTGATCCAATTTCGATTAATAACCCTACAGCAAACTAAAGGAAGGATGAACTTGGAGGGTTATTTTGTTTACAAACAAGAGATTCTTTAGTACCACAGGGCAATATTACTGGTTCCACAGGCTGGGGGTGGGGTCATGCCACATGACTCCCTTCTCTCTACTCTGCCTTTGTCAAAGGATGTGTATCCCTTTGCCTGGGTCCCGGAGATTGCAGATGTTCCAGCTGTTAAATGTTCATGGGAGGTTGCAGAATCCTTTGTCTCCAATTAGCCAGGCCTAGCTCATGAAATGTAGATGGCCTCTGTATAGTTCCCTTTGAATTGGGTCTCTTCAGAGATTAGGAGGTATCAACTTCTGAAAAAATGTCCATATTAACCTTTATTACTCAAGGGTCAGAGACAGACATAGCTTCAGCCATTTTAAAATGGGTCCTTGTCCAATCTATCAATTGGTAGAAATTAACCATTAGGCTCTTTCTATATAAAACGGTGGAGGAGGATTTTCTGCTGATTTAAAATACACATTTTTTCTGAGGTTTAGAGTGTAAGTTGCCTACAGAATAGTATTTAGATAATGTGGATTTTGGTTCAATTACTACAGTAAAAGTCGTAAAAGTTGAAATCTTGTGTGATCCTGCTAGTCATCCTCTAGAAGTTTCAAAAACTTTCTAAAAGTTTATGATCTCTAAAGGGATCGTGACACCTGCCCTAGCCTGGAAAATATTGTTTTTACAGTGTCTTATCAATGAATCTATCCTAAATAGAAAACCAAGATCTGATGGCATCAGCAAATTAGCATATGTGCATAAATGAAACTTTATACATTAGCAACTAAAGCTCCATATGATAATCCACATGCTCAAACGGTAAACAACCTGTTTACCTAGACCTTGGACGAGCAAACAAACCAACAATTTCCTTGGTCTACATACCTTAGCAGCACACGTAACAGCCTCCCCGAACAGGCGCCGGAATGTGGCGACTAGGGGCTTTTCACAGTAACTTCATTTGAAGCCTACTCGTGACAATAAGCGATTTTCATTTCATTTCATTTTCACATGATCAGTAGATCGAGGCAAAATTGTATCACAGTTGTACAGTTATGTAGATTCTACTATACTTATTGAAAATTGTAATCTACATCTGCAGGGCCCTTCCACTAACAATCTTTCTCCCATAATCAACAATTTGTGGTATTGCTCACTCACATGCTGGCTGCTGTCAAGGCACACAGGTTGATTGGTCAGCTGTGCTAGTGGTTTCCGAAATGGTGACATAAAACTTTCATCATCATCGTCATACTCGGATCGCACCTTTTGCCTTTTTGGATTCTGGAAAAAAAAAATGTTTAATTTCATGCTTTGTGATTTTACACAAACTACATAAACTAGCTCGTCTCATCAATCACCCACCCATTCCTGTCACCAAATCACCGGGGATATCAAAGATACTGCACATTAATATTCCATCGAGAGAAATAATTCTATGTGGACTTTAGCCCAGTGACTCCCTAATCTCAAGTGGGAAAATGAGACAAGATTTGATCCATTAACCGTAAAGTTCTTAAATCAGTAAAATCCAACTTGAGGATTGGATTACATCGAATATTAGGGACGGGATTCTCCGGCCCCCGCCCTGGGGGGGGTGGGTGAATCCTGCCCTGCCGCTGGCTGCCAAATTCTCCGCCGCTGGTTTTCTGGCGGGGGCAGGGATTGCGCTGCGCCGGTCGGGGGCCATTGGCAGTGGCCTTCCGGCGATTCTCCGGTCCTCGATGGGCTGAGAGGCCGCCCATTTTCGGCCAGTCCCACCGGCGTGGATTAGAACAGGTTCGTACCAGCGGGACCTGGCTCTGAGGGCGGCTTGCGGAGTCCTCGGGTGCGGGGGGATCTGGCCCCGGGGGGACGGGGGCCATGGTGGCCCAGCCCGCGATCGGGGCCCACCGATCTGCGGGCGGGCCTGTGCCGTGGGGGCACTCTTTCCCTCCGCGCCGACCTCTGTAAAGCTCCGCCATGGCCGGCGCGGAGAAGAAACCCCCTGCGCATGCGTAGGAATCACGCCAGCGTTTCTGCGCATGCGCCAACTCGCACCGGCTAGCGGAGGCCCTTCAGCACCGGTTGGCGCGGCGCCAACCACTCCAGCGCCGGCCTAGCCCCCGAAGGTGCGGAGGATTCCACACCTTCCGGGTGGCCCGACGCCGGAGTGGTTCATGCCACTCCTTGCTGCCGGTACGGCCCGCCACGCCGGATACCGGAGAATCCCGGCCTAGGTGTTTTTAGGTTCAAGTTTGTGGGTGTCCAGATCACCAACAACCTGTCCTGGTCCCCCCATGCCGACACTATAGTTTAAAAAATGTTTTAAAAAAATAATAATAAATTTAGAGTACCCAATTATTTTTTCCAATTAAGGGGCAATTTAGCGTGGCCAATTCACCTAATCTGCACATCTTTGGGTTATGGGGGCGAAACCCACGCAGACACGGGGAGAATGTGCAAACTCCACACGGACAGTGACCCAGGGCCGGGATTCGAACCCGGGTCCTCAGCGCCGTAGGCAGCAGTGCTAACCACTGTGCCACCGTGCTGCCCTAGCCGACACTATAGTTAAGAAAGCCCACCAACGACTCTACTTTCTCAGAAGATTAAGGAAATTTGGCATGTCACCTACGACTCTCACCAACTTCTACAAATGCACCATAGAAAGCATTCTTTCTGGTTGTATCACAGCTTGGTATGGAGCCTGCACTGCCCAAGACTGCAGGAAATTACAAACGGTCGTGAATGTATTCCAGTCCATCATGCAATCCAGCCTCCCATCCATCAACTCTGTCTACAATTCCCGCTGCCTCGGAAAGTCAGCCAGCATAATTAAGGACCCAACGCACCCCCGGACATACTCTTTTCCACCTTCTTCCGTCAGGAAAAAGATACCAAAATTTGAGGTCACGTACCAACCGACTCAAGAACAGCTTCTTCCCTACTGCCATCAGACTTTTGAATAGACCTGCTTCGTATTAAGTTGATCTTTTTTCTACACCTTGCTATAACTAACATTATATTCTGCAGTCTCTCCTTCCTTCTCTATGTACGGTATGCATTGTTTGTACAGCATGCAAGAAACAATACTTTTCACTGTATACCAATACATGTGACAATAGTAAATCAAATCAAAGATGGGAGGGAGTGGGTTGGGGCGAGGAGCACTGTATGTGTTAATGGTGACTGTGGGTGATTCCTGATTCCGTTTTGTTATTTGTTTGTTTATGTTAACATGCAAGCTGCTGTCTGGAGGTTTGGTGGGAGGATGGGATTATTGTTATTGATATGGGGA
The DNA here is from genome assembly GCF_902713615.1 of Scyliorhinus canicula. NCBI lineage: Eukaryota > Metazoa > Chordata > Chondrichthyes > Carcharhiniformes > Scyliorhinidae > Scyliorhinus > Scyliorhinus canicula. The sequence continues at coordinate 35,289,969 of NC_052149.1, read as the reverse complement.
TTGACACTGTATTCGTTACTGATTATTGTTGGTGGGTATAAATTTGGGAGAAAATGTGAAAAAGGAGAATAACATTTTTTTTTAAAAAGTCAGTAAATCAAAAACCTTCAATTTTAGCCAATCTTCTCTCCAAATGTTCTGCTTCATTTGATTTCACACCACCATATATTATATTTTTAAGCAATTATTTTCAGCTCGTGAGGAAGAAATTCCAGCGTTACCTTGTTGAAAGCTTTCACTGCAACTTTCCTGAAGAGATAAGGAAAGTCTAGACCAGGGGTGGGCAAACTACGGCCCGCGGGCCGCATGCGGCCCGCCAAAGGTATTTCTGCGGCCCACCAAGTCATTAAAAAAAAAACATTTTTAAAATTTTTTTTTAAGGTTAATGGGGGGGGGCTGTTGGGTTACTTACTGGTATAGGGTGGATACGTTGACTTGAGTAGGGTGATCATTGCTCGGCACAACGTCGAGGGCCGAAGGGCCTGTTCTGTGCTGTACTGTTCTATGTTCTATATCAGGCGCCCAGAATCATAACCGGGTGAAGTAATTATTTTACTTAATATACTATGCGGCCCTTTGTGAATTGTGAATTTCTGAATGTGGCCCTTGCACGGAAAAGTTTGCCCACCTCTGGTCTAGACTAAGGAAAAACCCTTTTGGCCTCCTGAAACCTATCCCATTAGCTGAAATGAGATGAAAAGGAAAAGGCCACTATATTGCAATTCAAACATGACCAGTTGCAAGGAGTGGTTCAGCAGGTCAGTGTTTCTCAAGTAATGAAGTTTCTCAAGTATGGAACTTGTTTTCTTTGATTTAATTTTCTTTTCACTGCATTTCAACAGGTTTTACCTGAAGAACAGCAATTTCAATTGAGGAGCCATCACTCTTCATAGACACTCAAAGATACATTCCTATTTACATCAGGCACAGTAGCAATCACTTGGAAAATAACACGCACAAGCACCTAATAAAAGACATGAATCATTCTGTAATTTCTAAGTTGTATTAGGTTACTGTACCGTATCCTCATCAGGCAAATGTCCTGGCTTACGCTTGGCAAGCTGACTCGGGGCTAAGCTTCTTCTCTATGGGAGGAAAGTAACACATTTACAAAAAGTATTTTTACACCACCTTTTATAACCTCAGGATATCCCAAAGCGCAAAGCAGCAAATTAGGTACTTTTGAAGTGCAGAAAACAAATTGGCAATAACTTACAGCAAGCTCCCACAAACAGCCATGAGATAAGTTTGTTCATTTTAGTGATATTGGTGGAAAGATATACACCGATTAGTAGAAAGCTTCTTTGTACAGCTTGAGCACCCCTTATTCAAAATTCCAAAATGCGAAAAGTTATGAAATCCGCATGGATGGGCTACTGCATTATATAATTTTATAGGTATTCCAAAATACAAAAAAAATCCAGAATCCGAGACACTTTCGGCCCCATACATTTCGAATAAGGGATGCTCAACCTGTAATAAACTTCAACTTACTATAACATGCACACAGAGTTTGAAAATGCAATTTAGTTTTTACCTCTGCTTGGAACGTCTTGACAACTGTTAAATAACCAACATTCTGGTTTATATATAAATGGAAAGCAATCGAAGGAGTGTGCTCTGAACATACTTTAAATATAAAGCAGATTCTCAATTAAGTAAAGATTTTGGATCAACTACTTGGCAAGTAATCATAAAGAAAATCGGTGTTAAGTCCTAAACATGCATCCAACCTGCAATGCACTCTTTCTAGTTTAACAATATCCTTCCTATAATAAGGTGACCAGAACTGAACACAGTATTCAATGTGTGGTCTTACAAAAGTCTTGTACAACTTCAACAAGATGTCCCAACTCCTGTATTCAATATTCTGGCCAATAAAATCTAGCATGCTGAATGCCTTCTTCACCACCCTGTCCACCTGAAACTCCACCTTCAAGGTGCTGTGATCCTGATTTCCTAGATCGCTTTGTTCTGTAACTGTCCCCAACTCCCTACCATTAACTGAATAGGTCCTGCCCTGATATGATCTACCAAAATGCATCACCTCACATTTATCCAAATTACTCCATCTGCCATTCATCGGCGCACTGGCCCAATTGGTCAAGATCCTGTTGCAATCTTATATAAACTTCTTCACTATCCACTATGCCTCCAATCTTGGTGTCATCTGGAAACTTACTAACCATGCCTCCTACATTCTCACCCAAATCATTTATATATATCACAAGTAACAGTGGACCCAGCACCGATTCCTGAGGCACACCGCTGGTCACAGGCCTCCAGTTTGAAAAACAACCACCCTTCGGATTCGGTCGCCAAGCCAATTTTATATCAAATTGGCTACCTCGCTCTGGATTCCGTGAGATTTAACCTTCTGCAACAACATACCATGCGGTACCTTGTCAAAGGCCTTGCTAAAGTCCATGTAGACAACGTCAACCCCACTGCCCTCATCTATCTTCTTCGTTACCTGTTCAAAAAACATAATCAAATTTGTGAGACATGACTTTCCCCTTACAAAGCCATGCTGACTTTCCCTAATTAGCCCTTGCCTGTCTAAATGCCTATAGGTCCTGTCCCTCAGAATACCTTCTAACAACTGACCCACTACAGAGGTAAGACTCACCGGTTGGTAGTTCCCAGGCTTACCCCTACAGCCCTTCTTAAACAAGGACACAACATTTGCTACCCTCCAATCTTCAGGCATCTCTCCTGTGGCTGTCGATGATTTAAATATCTCAGCTAGGGGGCCGGCAATTTCCTCCCTAGCCTCCCACATCGTCCTGGGATACATTTCCTGCGCCTCCCTAGTCACTCTTTTGCCCTTTATGTATCTGTAAAAGCTCTTTGGATTTTTCTTTGCCTTATCTGCCAAGAGAATCTCATGTCCCCTTTCTGCCCTCCTGATTTATCTCTCAACTCTACTCCGATAAGCCCTACACTCTTCACGTGATCCAAGCTGTCTATACATGTCATGCCTCTTTTTTCCTTTTGACCATGGCCTCAATATCCTGAGTCATCCAGGGTTCCCTACCAGCCTTACACTTCACTCTAAGAGGAATGTGCTCACCCTGAACCCCAGTTAACATACTTTTGAAAGACTCGCACTTAGCAGCTGTCCCCTTGCCTGTAAACAGGCTCCCCCAATTAACTTTTGAACGTTCCCGCCTAACACCATCGAAATTGGCCTTGCCCCAATTTAGAACCTTTTGGGGAAGAATTCAGTTTTCTGTACGGTTGGTATGTCAGTTGATTTGCCAGCTTGGCAATCTTGTTTAAAGAAAGATTTGCCGTTGCATATTTATCAAAAATGTTCCAAAGCGTTTCATATAAAATGAATTGTAGTGACTATTATGTCAGGTAGTGTAACAGGCAACTACATACAGCAGGCTTTCACCAACTGCAATTGTTCATCAGGTTGGTTAAGGGGGTAATGTTGACTGCAACACTGGACAAACACCTTGTCCTTCTTCAAATATTATCACAAGGTCGTTCACACCCAATTCATCCATACAAGTCCAATGGGGCCAGAGTTTAACATCTCTTTTGAAGAATGGGATGTCTGACAATGCTCCGCTTCTTTAGCATAGCATTGCAAGCTCAGCCTACAGGATGTGCTACAGTTTTGGACTGTCACTTTAAGCCACAAGCCTCTGACTCAGGGATGAATGGAGTAGCAAATAAACGTGCCGCTGACACTTTGCGCAGTAGTTCTCTTTTAAAAATTAATTTAGTGTCCCAATTCATTTTTTCCAATTAGGGGGCAATTTACCATGGTCAATCCACTTACCCAGCACATCTTTGGGTTGTGGGGGCGAAACCCCCAAATTCCACACGGACAGTGACCCAGAGCTGGGATCGAACCTGGGACGTCGGTGCAGTGAGGCTAACCACTTCACCACTGTGCTGCCCTTTCCATAGTAATTCTGATGGGAATATCCCAATTAAAAACAGGACAGTTGAAAGAGAAATCCCAAATGCTCTGCCAACTTAGTCAGCCTCTTGCTTTACTTACCATTTTCTGAAACGGTGGTTCCAATGCAAGTCAGAATATCCACTTAGTCCATCAGTTTTAAAGTTGCATCGTTCTCATCAAAATTCCATTTTGAAATTTACTTGGAAGACCTGAAGGCGGACCGGCTTTGTCTCATCCAACTTCTAGTCCACAATCACTGAACAGTGGGACTTCTTCAGCTTCTGTTCTCTATTCTATTGCTGAGCAGTTGATTGACTCCTTTAGCGACTCCAATTATCAAGTCTTAACTTCATTTGGCAACTCTTTTCTAGCTTCCACAACTGAAGTCATTCTTAAAACCTCAACATTTTCTGATAAATTCGGGTACTTTATAAATCAATTCTAAACAATTCCTGTGTTCTTAAAACCCTTTTCAATCTTATGTTTCAACTTGATGCTGAACTGGTTTATTTTCTCCCCTCCTCTCATCATTAATTGCTCATTTTTCTTAATATTATGAAATCCTCTGAAGAGTGCCAGTGCCTTTTACAATCTTAATGTCTACTCATTTACATCAATTACTCTAATAAACACTATTAATCACAATCTCAGTACATCTGTCAACAAATGTAAGCATGATTAGTTCACAATTCATCAGTTAATCAGGTGTTTGTGCAATTCTTGATTTGCTTCATTTTTAAACATACTTAAGCTAAAGAAAGCAGCATTATATTCACCGTCTAACAAACACAAACTATTCAGAAAGCACACCGCTGTCTTAATATCTGGATTGTACTTTGTACCCCTCTCATATGATTTGTCTCTTTTACAGACCTTAGATTGTAGTTGTCACTCCACATAAATTAATTGGCAAAATCTCAGTCTCCCAGTGCCAGCCCCTGGCTCAGTGCCTCTGTGCTGGTCCCTCTCCCTGTATCAATCCCTCTTTCTCTCTCCCTCTATCAGTTCCTCTTTCACTCTCCCTGTATCAATCCCTCTCCTCCCTCTCTCTTTCTCACTCCTCCCTCTCCCTCTCTTTCTCTCACTCACACTCTCTCTCCTTCCCCTCCGTCTCTCCTCCCGCTCCCTCTCTCACACTCTCCTTCCTCTCTCACTCACTCACTCACTCACTCTCCCTCCTCTCAATCTCCCTATGCCGGTACCTCCCCGATCCCAGCTCTTCCTCTAATTCAGGTTCCGGGATCGCCCAATGTCTCCAACTCCAATACTTTCACCGCCTTTCCCCATTAGCTGGCAGACACTCGCGGCATCTCTCTCTGTTTAAATATTTATCTCTGCGATTCTACCTCCTTCTATTCCTCTCGAAATTACCGCCAGGCGGTGGTGCGCAAGTGCAGTGCGGGTTACGGGTGCCGCTGAGGCTCAGGAAGGTGAGCGGGACCGCGCTTCACAAAGAGATTGCCCTTTGCTCAGTTCACTGCCAACTGAAAAATACCTTCAAAACCTTTACACCGACATTCAGTCTGTTGATCATTAAACCCTCGAACCATTCTCAGAGTGTTCTCTGGGAATCAAAGAAGATTAATTAACTCAGCTCATACAATTATTTTAAAGAGCTTTGACAAAGCCTCATCCAGACTCGAAACGATAGCTCCCTTCCTTCTCTCTCCACAGATGCTGTCAGACCTGCTGAGATTGTCCAGCATTTTCTGTTTTTGTTTCAGGTTCCAGCATCCGCAGCAATTTGCTTTTATTTTAAAGAGGCATTACCTTCATGAAGTGGAGTCGGCCATTTGGAAAAATAGAATTTTGTACAAATTTTTTTTTCTAGTTAATGACGTGTTGGGTAAGCTGGGTCTACGAGGACTGTGTTTACTGCAGTGGTGAGAGAGACAGGCTTCCAACACTTGAAGAAATTCAACTTGATTTTATTGAACACTTAACTATAATACATGCTACTGTGGGTTGACACTATGCTGACTTGACTGGAGACCTGAGGCTAACCTGACCAGACTATCTTACTACCACATGGTGTTTGTTCTAGTTGCTGCTCACGAGCTCTGACTGTCTCAGAGGCTGGATCCTGACAGAGCAGGAAAACTAGTGCCCTCTGGCTTTATAGTGGTTGTGTCCTGTCTGGTGATTGGCTGCTGTGTTCTGTGTGTTCACTGGTCATCCTGTGTGTCAATCACTGTCTGTCTGCACACCATCATATACCTGGATGTATATTATGACATCTCCCCTTTTTTTAAAAAATGTGTTCAGGTCAATAAATCGTGTGTGTGTGTATAGGAGCCTGATTATATACAGAATATGCTAACGTATTTACATGGGAAGGTGTCCAGTGCATATAGAAGGCAGATAACACATGAGAAAAAAACTGATATGTACAGATGTGTAAACGATGAAATAACAAGGTAATGCAACATTCAGTCTATAAATTCAGTCTTGTGGCGGGCGACAAATTCTGGTTGACCGAACGAGCATTTGGCTCTGTTGAGTCGGAGGCCATGCTCGTGGATCCTGTGGAACACCCGCTTGAGGCGATCGATGTGCTCCTCAGGAGTTGTGGACCAGATAATGATATCATCGACGTACACTTGCACCCCCTCGATGCCCTGCATCAGTTGTTCCATTATACGGTGAAACACCTCTGTGGCGGAGATGATGCCAAAGGGCATGTCCAGTTGTATTTGCCAAAACCCCTTGGAGGCATCCAGCTTCGTGAAGAACTTGGCATGAGCCATCTCGCTGGTTAGCTCTTCTCGTTTAGGTATTGGGTAGTGTTCCCTCATGATGTTATGGTTCAAATCTTTGGGGTCGATACAGATTCGAAGTTCCCCTGACGGCTTTTTGACACAAACCATGGAGCTAACCCAGTCCGTGGGTTCCGCGACCTTTGAAATGACGCCCTGGTCCTGGAGGTCTTGCAGCTGCTGCTTGAGGCGGTCCTTAAGGGTGGCCGGCACCCGACGCGGTGCGTGGACCACAGGGGTGGCATTTGGCTTCAACAGGATTTTGTATCGGTAAGGGAGTGTGCCCATACCTTCGAAGACGCTGTGGTATTGTGCTATTATATCATCGAGTTTGGCTTGGAAGTTAACATCTGGCAAGGCCATTGCCTCTGCGGACGACATGGTGTGAACCCGTTGCACAAGGTTCAGGAGTTTGCAGGCCCAAGCACCGAGCAGGGAAGCTCTGTTGGTTCCTACAATTTCGAAACGTAGCATTGCTTTTGAAGAATGATGGGACACCGCAAGCTGGCATGAGCCACTGGCAACAATGGCATTGCTATTGTAGTCGAGGAGCTGGCAGGCCGGTGGAAGAATGCTTGGCTTGACGCAGATGGTGTCAAGGTCAGACTTTGAAATGAGATTTGCTGAAGCGCCGGTGTCCAGCTTGAAGCGTACGCGAGCCTTGTTGACCGTAAGGGTGGCACACCACTCGTCGTCCGGATCAATGCTCATTATTGGGAGTTGTTTCACCATCGTTGATAAAGGCAGCGTATGCTTGGTGATGATGCCCACCCGGAATGGGGATGTGAGGCCCTCAGTGTCGGGATCTGGAAGAATGTCAGGGTCGAAGTCTGTGACGGGTTGCTGTACTGACCGGATGCTCCTGCGCTGTGGCTAGGATTGCTGTGTGTTGGGCAGTGGAGCAGATCTGCAAAGGGCTGCGTAGTGGCCAAGCTTGCCACACTGGAGACAGCGTCGAGATTTTGCGGGACATTGCCGCTTTAAATGGGCGGAGCCACAGTTGGAGCACGTCATGGTGCCGCCGTCAGGACGTTCCGTGCGCCACCGCGCATGCGCAGTGCGGTCGAACGACGTGCGCACCTGCTCGGTTCGGTCGTCGGCCTCGCCGTACCCTTGATCGTGGCGCACATGCGCAGGAACCCGGGAAAAGTGCGCAAAATGGCCGCCCTCATCCAGACTCAGGCCCTGCATTTGTTTGATGGCCTGCACCCGTTCCGCATCGTGGGGGTTTTGCCGTGCCGTTTCTGCCGCCTTGCTATGGGAGTACCGGTTGTTAGCGTGCTCGTGGAGGACGCAGGTCTCGATGGCGATGGTAAGTGTGAGCTGCTTAACTTTAAGGAGCTGCTGGCGAAGGGGATCGGTGTGGACCGCGAAAACGATCTGATCCCGCATCATGGAATCGGAAGTGGAGCCATAGTTGCATGACTGCGTGAGAATGCGGAGATGGGTTAAAAAGGACTGAAAAGGTTCATCCTTACCCTGAAGCCTCTGCTGGAACACATAGCGTTCAAAGCTCTCATTGACTTCGATGTCACAGTGGCTGTCGAACTTCAACATGACTGTTTTAAACTTTGTCTTGTCCTCGCCTTCAGCAAAGGTGAGGGAGTTAAAGATGTGGATAGCGTGGTCCCGGGCTGTAGAAAAGAAGAGTGCGATCTTCCTGGCATCCGAAGCGGCCTCGAGGTCGGTGGTTTCAAGATACAGCTGGAACTTCTGCTTGAAAATCTTCCAGTTAGCACCGAGATTGCCGGCGATGCGGAGCTGAGGTGGAGGGCGGACGCTGTCCATGTTACCGGATGGCTGATCGCTGGTCAAAGGCAGATTATCTCAAGGTAGGTCCGTCAAACACGAGCATAACTCACTGGTACCATGATGTGTTGGGTAAGCTGGGTCTACGAGGACTGCGTTTACTGCTGTGGTGAGAGAGACAGGCTTCCAACACTTGAGGAAATGCAACTCGAATTTATTGAACACTTAACTATAATACATGCTTTAACTGTGGGTTGACACTATGCTGACTTGACTGGGATCTGAGGCTAACCTGACCAGACTATCTGACTACCACATGATGTGTGTTCTAGTTGCTGCTCACGAGCTCTGACTGTCTCAGAGGCTGGATCCCAAGAGAGCGGGAAAACTAGTACCCTCTGGCTTTATAGTGATCGTGTCCTGTCTGGTGATTGGCTGCTGTGTTCTGTGTGTTCACTGGTCATCCTGTGTGTCAATCACTGCCTGGCTGCACATCATCATATACCTGGATGTATATTATGACAGTTAAAATCTTTAGATGCTGGGAAAATGGAAGTTACTGGAAACATCCCCTGGATGATTAATGTCCTTGGAGGACAGATTGTGATTATTTACAACTATACCCTCTTCAAATTGAAAATTGAGGATGAACAATAATCAGAAAAAGGTCAAAAGAAATAGAGCATCAAAGCACTGCTAACCTAGCATTGTCCAGCACCAGCTTACCTCCTTCATCTCTTAGTGGCCCACTGCTACTTGGGTGAAAGGTAGAATTGGATATTGTCAACATATGTACATACAGATCTTCACTGTCGCTGGGTCAAAGTCCTGGAAGTCCCTTCCTAACAGCACTGTGGGTGTACAAGAAGGCAGCTCAACACCACCTTCTCAAATGCAATTAGGGATGGGCAATGGGTATTGACCTAGCCAGCGATGCCCCGTCACATGAGAAAATAAATAAAAGCTGACCCCGTGCCTTTACTTGATGTTACCTAGAGATGGAGTCCTGAGAGGAAAAGGAAGAGCACAGGCAGAAATATTGTGTTATTTGTCTGGAGACTGTGCTGGGGCGGAAGGTACTGGAGGAAAGGTGGTCAGTACAATGGAACAGGTAGAAATGAAAAAAAGCAAAGGCAGCAACATGAAGATGAACCAATATACGTGGGGGCGGATTGTGTCACACATTGACAAGAGGAGGTAATTAGTGGAAAATGTAGACATGAAACAATGTTCAGAAGAAACGTAGTGAAGAGTTTAAGAGTAATTACTGGAGATGGGAGATTATCAGAACTTTTAAAAATGTGTTCATCGGATGTGGGCATTGCTAGCTGGGCCAACATTTATTGCCATCTCTGTTGAGAAGGTGATGGTGTGCTGCCTTCTTGAACTGCTGCTGTCCATATTTTGTAGGAACAACCACAATAATGCTATGAAGGGAATTTCAGGATTTTGACCCAGTAACTGAAGGAACAGCAATATAGGGGTGCGTACAGTACTTTGCTTCCTGAAGTCAATGACCAGCTCTTTAGTTTTGCTGGCATTGAAGGACAGATTGTTGTCGCTGCACCACTCCACTAGGTTCTCTATCTCCCTCCTGTATTCTGATCCGTCGTTATTCGAGATCCGACCCACTATGGTCATGTCGTCAACAAACTTGTAGATGGAGTTGGAACCAAATTTGCCACGCAGTCTTGTGTGTACAGGGAGTATAGGAGGGGGCTAAGCACGCAGCCTTGCGGGGGCCCAATATTGGGGACTATTATGGAGGAGGTTTTGTTTATTCTTACTGATTGTGGTCTGAGGGTCAGAAAATCGAGGATCCAGTTGCAGAGTGAGGATCCAAATCCTAGGTTTTGGAGCTTTGATATGAGCTTGGCTTGGATTATGGTGTTGAAGGCGGAGCTGTAGTTAATAGTCTGATGTAGGAGTCCTTGTTGTCGAGATGCTTTAGGGATGAGTATAGGGCCAGGGAGATGGCTTCTGCTGTGGGCTGGTGGCGATGGTATGCAAATTGCAGTGGATCTAGGCGTTCTGGGAGTATGGAGTTGATGTGCTTCATGACCAACTTCTCAAAGCACTCAATTACGATTGATGTCAGGGCCAACGGACGGTAGTCATTGAGGCACGTTGCCTGGTTCTTCTTTGGCATCGATATGAAGGTGGTTGATTAAAGATTATGTAGAATTCAATCAAAATGGGGAGGTGTTGGCAGCCACTTTTGGGAAGCGCTAAAAGCAGTGGTTCGAGGGGAGATTATCTTGTTCAAGGCACAAGCGGATAGAAAAAGGAGGGAGGAATATGAACCGAGATCATATTGAATGAGATGGTAGAGGTAGATAGGGGTACTCGAAGGTGCCCACCATGGAGGGATTGGTGAGGAAGACAAATTTACAGGGGCAATTTGATAGGCTTACAACGGGGAAGGCGGTAGGACAGCTGCGTAGGACAGGAGAGGTGCAGTATGAATACGGAGAGAAGGCGAGTCGAATGTTAGCGCATCAGCTCCGGAGGCAGGCTGCGTCCAGGGAAATATTGAAGATACAGACTGGTGCAGGGGATGTGGTGTCGGAGCCGGGGAAAGTAAACAAGGCGTTTAGGAATTATTATAATGAGCTGTACAAGGCGGACCATGTGGGGGGTGAAGAGGGGGACACGGGACTTTTCTTAGACACACTGGAGTTTCCGCAGTTGGAGAAACAGAAGAGGTAGGCACTAGAGGAGCCCCTGGGGCAGAGGGAGATATTGGACAGTATAAGGGGTATGAAGTCGGGGAGGCCCAGGGGCCCAATGGTTACCCGGCAGAATTTTATAAGGAGTTCGCAACAGACCTGGCAGCACATCTCTTGGGAGCGTTTAATGAGGCATTGGAGAAGGAGGAGCTGCTGGAGATGATGACACAGGCAACGATCACATTAATACCCAAAAAGAGGAATGACCCATTGGAATGTGCGTCTTATCCTCCCCGAACAGGCGCCGGAATGTGGCGACTAGGGACTTTTTACAGTAACTTCATTTGAAGCCTACTTGTGACAATAAGCAATTTTCATTTTCATACATTTCATTTCATTTCATATAGGCCCATATCTCTGTTAAATACAGATGTGAAAGTGCTGGCTATGTTGATGGCGGGAGGATGGAGTGTTGTGTCCCAGGGGTGGTTGTGAAGGACCAAACAAGCTTCGTAAAGGGCAAGCAGCTTTCTAGTAACATAAAGAGGCTGTTAAATGTGATTATGACTCCATCAGGAGCTCAGGTACTGGAGGTAGTGGTGTCCATGGACGCAGAGAAGTCATTCGACCGAGTGGAGTGGCGATACCTGTTTGGGGTCCTGGGAAGGTTTGGGTTTGGGCCAAAGTTTGCGGCATGGGTGTGTCAGTTATATATGGAACCGAGGGCAAGTGTGCGGACCAATAACATGGGTGCACGGAACTTTGAACTGCACAGGGGAACAAGGCAGAGGTGTCCGCTATTGCCTCTGCTGTTTGTGCTGGCTATAGAGCCTCTAGCAATGGCTCTTAGCGGGTCAGCAGAGTGGCAAGGGATTGGAGGGGACAAAGGGAGTATTGGGTGCCGCTCTATGCCGACCACCAAAACTTATATTTTGGACTCGCTGAAGGACATGGAGAAGGTCATGGGCCTGTTGGGGAAATTTGGGGCGTTCTCGGGATAAGTTAAATGTAGGGAAAAGCGAAGTGTTCATAGTGAATGAGTTGTGTCGGCGATCCAATTTAGGGGGGATGCCATTTAAGGTGGCTAGAGGCAGGTTTAGATACATGTGGATTCACGTAGCGAAGGAGTGGGCGATGCTTCAGAAATGGAATTTAACAAAACTAGTGGAGGAGGCTAGGGAGAATCTCAAGAGGTGGGACACGCTGCACTTGACTTTGGCAGAGAGGGTCCAAGTGGTGAAGATGAACATTCTGCGAGGTTCCTGTTCATATTCCAGACACTCCCGATCTTTATACCCGAGGCCTTTTTTTCGGAAACTGGACACATTTATTTTGGACTTTGCATGGGCAGGGAAGGTGCCAAGGGTTAAGAGGACCCGGTTACAGAGGCAGAGGCAGCAGGGAGGGTTGGCATTGCCAAACCTGATACATAGAATTTACAGTGCAGAAGGCCATTCGGCCCATTGAGTTTGCACCGGCCCTTGGAAAGCGCACCCTACTTAAGCCCACACCTCCACCCTATCCCCGTAACCCAGTAATCCCCAACATTACTATTGGGCGGTGAACATGAAGAAGGTGAGGGAATGGTGGGAAGGAGAAGGGGTAGAATGGGTTCAGATGGAGGAAGAATACTGTAGGGGTTCCAGCTTAAGGGCCTTGGTGGACGGCAGCCCTGCCAATAGAGCCGAGCAGATATTCAGGGAGCCCGGTGGTGTAGTCCATGATGAAGATCTGGAACCAGCTGAGGAGGCACTTAAGGATAGACGGGATGTCAGTGTTAACGCCGTCGTGTGAAAACCACGGTTTTGAGCCGGGGGGTTAGTGGCCGTGTGGGAAGTGGAAAGAAGTGGGGCTGGTTAAGGTCTGGAAGAAGGGTTTGCCAGTATAGATGAATTGAAGCAGAGGATAGAGTTCCCGAGAGGAAGTGAGTTTAGGTACCTGCAGGTAAGGGATTTTGCGCGGAAGGTTTGGAAAGAGTTCCCTAGGTTGCCGAGGTACACCCTGCTGGAGTGACTGCTGCTTCCGGATGTGGAAGGGGACAGGATTGGAGACATATACAGGTGGCTGGGAGAACAGGAAGGTGAGTGGATGGTGACGATTAAGGAGAAGTGGGAAGGGGAGCTGCAAGGAGAGATAAACTGGGGAGTATGGGAGTGAGGCGCTATGAAGGGTAAATGCGACCTCCTTCCGCGCACCGATGAGCCTGATACAGTTCAAGGTCGAACACAGGACACATATGATGCAGGCAAGAATGGTTCTTTTAGTGGGTGGCAGACGAGTGTGCGAAGTGTGGGCGGGGACAAGCGAATCACACATATATGTTCTGGAGCTGCAAAATGTTGGAGAGATTCTGGGCGGGAATGTTTGCGGCGCTAGCAAGGATAGTGGGGGAGGAGGTTGAGTTAGACCACTTGGTGGGGATATTTGGAATATCGGAGAAGCCGGAGCTGATGGAGGCCGATCACGTCTCCTGCCTGGCGACAAATCTTATTGGAGTGGTGATTAGCAATGCCATCAGAGGTGGCGCCCTGGCTGGGTGCTTTTTTGACTTTCTTTGGCTGGAAAAGATTAAATTCGAGTCAAGGGGTTCAACGGAGGGTTTTGAGGCAAGGTGGGGGATGTGCGTGACCGTGTTGGAGTTGTTTGTCACGGGGGGCTGGGGGGGGGGGGGGGGGGGGGGGGGGAGATGAAAAATTTGTACAAACTGTATAGTTGTGTGTTGGGAAGTTTGTTTCCAGAATTGTTTGTGTGTTGTAACTTTTTGTATACGCTTGGAATAAAATACGTTGAAAAAAAGTTAAAGAAATCCTCACCCTCTAGATGGCAGCACAGAACCTCACAAAATTTATCCCAAGGTTTAAGTAGGTATTTTAAATTTGTAATGGTTCCAATAGCTGTGTTAGTTGAGTTTTAGCAGTTGCCTGCTAAAAGGGGAGTGAACGTTTACTGCACCGTGACAAGTTATTTGACCCAAGTGCTCCATTGTTGTGCTGATGCTCCAGTTTTATATTGAAAGCCACCCTGACTGTAACGTGTCATCTAAGCATGACCACGTGACGATTCTTAGTGAATACTTCTATCAAAAGTAAACTTACTCATACAAAGCCAGTTATGAATGATGGAATGGGCACCCCGGTTTCTAACTCCATACTGTAAGAACCGGGTTGGCACAAGGCTGACATCCTGTGCACCCAGTGAAAAGAATATACGGGCCACTCAAATAGTAGAAGCTGGCCCTAATTGTCCCTCATTCCAGGCCTAAACCTGCAAAGATCTTGTGAAAAATGTAAACGATTCTGCCATGTTCCTGGGGGGCAGAAAAGAAGTATGTCTGGCACAAACCCAGAGCCATAATAGTGGGGTGGAGGGTTCAGTTTTAAGTTAAAGGAGAAGGTTAATGATGAGGACTTTAAACTAATTAAAGGGGTGAAGGGCTCAGGAGAGATTAGTAAAGTTTCCAAAACATATAATAGAACAGAGAGTATAGAGGGTGGCAGGAATCTAACTTCAGGCAGAGCAAAAACAGGGACAAATATGAGAGGGGGGGGGGGGTGCAATTAACACAGGACTGAGGGTGTTGTACCTAAATGCACGCAGTACATAAAACAAGGTCAATGAGCTTGTTGCGTGCATTGAATTTGGCTGGTATGATGTTGTGGGAATCACAGAGACATGGCTGCAAGGGGATCAGAGCTGGGACCTAAATATCCAAGGATACGTGTCCTATCGAAAGGAGAGGCAGATGGGCAGAGGGGATGGGCTTACATTGTAGTAAGGAATCAAGTTTAATCGACAGCCAGAAGCGATATAGGATCGGAAGACATAGAATCTGTGGGGGTAGATTAGAGGAATCGCAAAGGAAAAAGACCCTGATGGGAGTTACGTAGTAGTAGTCAGGATGTGTGGCAGAAAATAAATTAGGAGCTAGAAAAGGCATATAAGGAAGGCAATATTACAATAATTATGGGGACTTCAATAAGTAGGTGGACTGGGAAAATAAAGTTGGTAGCGGATTCCAAGAAAAGAAATATGTAGAATGTCTACAAGATGGTTTTTTTGGAGCACCTTGTGGTAGAACCGACGAGGGAACAGACAATTCTGGATGTGTAATGATGCAGACGTGATTAGGGAACTCAAGGTGAAGGAATCTGTGGCCATCTAAGATGGCCACCTGCAAAGGCCCATGGGAATTATGGCCAACCCAGGACTCAGACAGATACAGAGCCTATGTGTATTTGAAACACAGGTAATCAGACCCGATTGATACCCTCCGCTCATTTGCATTTCAATGGCCCATTTTCCCAGGACAACAGAACTCCAGTCAAGAAACCGGTACAGCCACTGACTGATCGGCGCCACTCACCTTTCTCAGAAAGCCCAACTGCCAAGGTTAATGACCACTAAGAACCCGCCCAGCTACCAAGGTACCTGCACCTTTATTGGCCGAAATTGAAGACAGTGATCAGAGCCCTGTCAAACTATTGGGTCCAAGGTTAAGGACCGCCCCAAAGAGCGCAAAATCCCAGAGGGATAAAAGAGGACACAGCCATGTGTTCCGTCTCTTTTGGATCTGGCCTGTGCCAAACCAATCGTAGCAGGAACAGTCAGCCAAGTTCAAGACCAACGATTGCTACCTGACGGATGAGCCCAGCAGAGACAGAGCCGCTTTCTTCGAACCAGCCATGTGAGATCCAGATAAAGGCCTTATCCATTTACACAGTGCTGGTCGCCCTGAAGTTAAGTATAGGTTATTGTAGCTGATAGGTGTAGTTTAACTCGTAGTAGATATGGTGTTTGCATGTCGAGGTAACTCTTGTGTATGTAAATAAACCATCTGTTGAACTAACTAACTGGTTGTGTGGTCGATATAAGGGAAGGCTTGTGGTTCACCAACATTATCATTAATATCAGCAACAGTATTGTCAATTCTGACGGGACTCGATTAGAAGCGACATTGTCACTCCGAGAGAATCCACAAACTTTGAATCCAATTGCGAGAAAGAGAAAGAACCACAAGTGCAAGTCCCATATCGACCAAATAACCTCATATCAGAAGTGTGTACTAACCCGCATGCGTACCTAACAGGAAAAGAAATGTAAACTCGTTAGAATTGTATACAGCTATCAAGGGATTGTGAGCCAGAAGATAGCTTAAGCCATACCCGCTGTTCAAATCGCCGCCTTATTCCCCTGTCCCAAATTAAAAGTAGAGCAAGAGATAAGAGAAGTAGTGGCCACTAAAGCAATGGAAAGATTGATGAACCCACAGGAACCCGAGGTCGCAGCGACCAACAGAGCAGAGCAATGCCCCATATGGGAGGAAGAGTTAAGGAAATACTTAAAGGAGAAAGGCTGGCTCCTTTGGTTGAATTTTTGTGCTAATGATTAGTCAAGTCCAGGAAAGATAGGATAAACTTGGTGGGAAAACCTAAGCGAGGGCCACAAGAAAAATGTAGGGAAAGTCAGAAAGCCGATGGCAGTAGTGTCCTGTTTGGCACAGTTGCGAGGCACAGAGGAGGTCGTGAGGACACTCCATTGGCAGTTAATTGAGAAGGAAGAAAAGAACGATGGAAACAGTAACAGAAGCGAGAAGATAATTGAGCAACTCCGGGAACAGTTAGCAGCCAAGGATAAGGAAATGGCCGATGTAAAATGTGCACATCAATCTTGTCTAGTTCACCTTAGTAGCTTCCAGACCCAGTACGATAAAGCCTACCAAGATGCAGTGTGCAGTCCTGGTAAGAGAAGAAACAGAACAACAGGTCACCCAGCTAACTAAGCAAATGCGCGGATTTAAAAGCAGCTTTGAGAGCACTCCACAGCTCCACGAAGGAACAGAGGTAGAGTATCGTCGACCATGCTAAATGCCGACAGATAGAAAAGTTACAGTCGCTACTGTCAGTACAGAATGGCTTCAGGTACACTTTCGGGCAGGATTTAGATGAGGAAGATGCTCCCGATTGGCAAGAGTTAAACAAAAGCTCCCAAAGATACGTAGAGGACACGGGAAATCAAAATCGAGCCACCCATGCCCCAAAAAGAAAAGCACCCGCAGCACCGACTGCACAGGCAGCACACACCCCCACTCACAATTCGACCCCCATGAATCCGGTTACCACACAACACAAATCATCGGATTAGCCAGTCCGTAACATCAGCTTTGCCCGAACCCCAAAATGTAGCAGGAGGAGCCCTGCAGGAAATGAAAACAGCCATATTAGATACCGTCAGGTATAAAAAAGGAGATCCAGTCAAGAGTTTAAATCACTGCAGGCAAAAGAAGGGAGAGCATCCGACTGGTCGCCTATGAATTCATTTCACGGCAATCTATGGACAATTGGCGACACTGTTGGGATCGAAAATGGGCAACAAATCCTTCGAGAGCAGTGACCACAATATGATAGAATTTACCCTGCAGTTATAGGAGAAGCTGGAATCAGATGTAATGGTATTACAATTGAATAAAGGTAACTACAAAGACATGAGGGAGTAGCTAGCCAGAGTTGTTTGGAAGGGGAACATAGCAAGGAAGGCGGTGGAACAGCAATGGCAGGAGTTTTTGGGGGGTTTTCGGCAAACAATGGAAATTTATCCCAAGGAGGAGAAAACATGCTAAGGGGAGGACAACGCATGCATGGCTGACTAGGGAAATCAAGGACAGCATAAAAGCAAAAGAAAAGACATACAAGGTTATGCGGATTAGTGGGGAGCCAGAGGATTAGGAAGCCTTTAAAAGTGAACAGAGGACAACTAAAAAAAAACAATAAAGGGGAGAAGATTAAATATGCGTGTAAGCTAGCTGGTAATATAAAAGAAGATAAAAAGAGGATTTTTAACATATAAAAAGTAAGAGAGAGGCAAGAATAGATATTGGGCCACTGGAAACTGAGGCTGGAGACGCGTAATAGGAAACAAAGAAGTGGCAGAGGAACTGAAAAGGTAGAAGACACCAGGAGAATCGGGGGCAGAGGTGAGTGCCGTGGCCATCACTAAGGAGAAGTTTCTGAGGAAACTGAAAACGTTTGAAGGTGGATGAATCATAAGATCATAAGAACTAGTAGCAGGAGTAAGCCATCTGGCCCTTTGAGTCTGCTCCGCCATTCAATTAAATCACGGCTGAGATCATAAGGACCGGATGGACTACACCCCAGGGTTCTAAAGGAGATAGCGGAGGAGCTGAGTCCACAAAAGATCAGCCATGATCTCATTGAATGGCAGAGCAGGCTCGAAGGGCCAGATGGCCTACTCCTGCTCCTTGTTCTTATTGTGGAGGCTTTGGTGATGATCTTTCAGGAATCACTGTAGGCGGGGAGTGAAACAGAGAACTGGAAAATAACTAATGTAACACACCTGTTTAAGAAGGGAGAGCTGAGGACCCAGGCTCATTGCACATTCTCCCCATGTCTGCGTGGGTTTCACCCCCACAAACCAAAGATGTGCAGGTTAGGTCGATTGGACACACTAAATTGCCCCTTAATTGGAAAATAAAAAAAATTGGGTACTCTAAATTTATTACAAAAATTATTTTATTTTATTTATTAAAAAAAGGGAGAGAGGCGGCACGGTGATGCAGTGGTTAGCACTGTTGCCTATGGCGCCAAGTTTGATCCCGGCCCCACGTCACTGTCCGTGTGGAGTTTGCACATTCTCCCATGTCTGCCTGGGTTTCATCCCCACAACTCAAAGATGTGCAGGTCAGGTTGATTGGACATGCTAAATGGCTCCTTAACTGGAAAAAAACATTGGGTACTCTAAATTTATTAGAAAAATGAAAATGAAAATGAAAATCGCTTATTGTCACGAGTAGGCTTCAATTAAGTTACTGTGAAAAGCCCCTAGTCGCCACATTCCAGCGCCTGTCCAGGGAGGCTGGTACGGGAATCGAACCGTGCTGCTGGCCTGCCTTGGTCTGCTTTAAAAGCCAGCGGTTTAGCCCTGTGAGCTAAACCAGCCCCTGGTTTAGGGAGAGAGGCAGAAGATGGCAAATTGTAGGCTGGTTATCCTGACTTCAGTCATTGGTAAGATTTTAGAGTCCATTATTAAAGATGAGATTGCAGAGTACTTGGAAGTGCATGATAAAATAGGACTGAGTCAGCACGGCTTCAAGGGGAGGTCATGTCTGACAAATCTGTTAGAGTTCTTTGAGGAGGTAACAAGAAGTTAGACAAAGGAGAACCAGTGGACGTGATTTATTTAGATTTCCAGAAGGCCTTTGACAAGGTGCTGTATAGGAGGCATCTAAATAAGTTAAGAGCCCATGGTGTTAAGAGTAAGATACTGGCTTGGATAGAGGATTGGTTGACTGGCAGAAGGCAGAGTGTTGGGACAATGGGGTGTTTTTCAGGATGGCAGCCGGTGACTAGTGGTGTGCCTCAGGGGTCTGTGCTGGGACCACAACTTTTCACAATATACATTAATGATCTGGAAGTAGGAATTGAGAGCACTATTGCTAACTTTACAGATGATACAAAGTTATGCAGAGGGACAGGTAGTATTGAGGATGCAGGGGGCCTGCAGAAGGAATTGGATAGGCTCGGAGAGTGGGCAAAGAAGTGGCAGATGGAATACAATGTGGAAAAATGTGAGGTTATGCACTTTGGTAGGAAGAATTGAGGCATAGACTACTTTCTAAATGGAAAAAGGCTTAGGAAATCAGAAGCACAAAAGGACCATGGGAGTCCTAGTTCAAGATTCTCTTACGGTCAACGTGCAGGTTCAGTAAGCAGTTAGGAAGGCAAATGCAATGTTAGCATTCATGTCATGAGGGCTAGAATACAGGAGCAGGCATGCACTGTTGAGGCTGTATAAAGCTCTGGTCAGACCCCACTTAGGAATACTGTGAGCAGTTTTGGGGGGCCCGTATCTAAGGAAGAATGTGCTGACCTTGGAAAGGGTCCAGAGGAGGTTCACAAGAATGATCCCAGAAATGAAGAACTTGTCATTGAGGACTCTGGGTCTATACTTGGTCAAGTTTAGAAGGATGAAGGGGGTTCTCATTGAAATGTGAAGAATGCGTAGAGGCTTAGAGTGGACGTGGAGAGGATGAGCGGGATTCTCTCAGCCCCGCACTGGGCCGGAGAATCCCCGCGATCGGGCCACACCGCCGGCACGTGATTCTCCGCAATGCGGAGAATCATGCGCCGGCATGGCGCCGGTCGCGGGCTGCTCTATGCGGCCAGCCTGCCAGTTTTCCGGCCCAGGTGGGCGAGCGGTCGTAGGAAAAGAGCCGAGTACCGCCGGCACTGTTCTAACCTGCTCTGGGCCAGCAGGACACGTGGCGTGTAAGGGTCGGGTGGCGGCCTGTGGGTCCGACCCGGGGGGGGGGGGGGGGGGGCCTGCGATGTGGCCTGGCACGCGATCAGGACTCACCAATCAGTGGGCCGGCCTCTGTGGCCGGGGGCCTCCTTTCCTCTGTGCTGGCCCCTGTAGCCTTGCACCATGTTACATCTGGGCCAGCGTGTTGAAGGAGGCCACTGCGCGCGTTGGTGCCGGCGCAGAAACATATCAGCCATGATTGAATGACGGAGCAGACTCGATGGGCCGAATGGCTTAATTCTGCTCCTATATCTTACGGGTGACCCCACCAGTTCTGACTCTTGTGTCTCAATTGATTGACTGTGGTTTCAGCTTCTCAAGTTTTCTTCTGCACCATGACAAGTTATTTTCTTTTCTTGCCAGCAGATGGAGTACAAGAGCTGTATGATATCTCAAGATTCATAACGTAGTTCAGATGGGAAAGAAATTATACATCTTCAGCAGGGCCAGGGCACGAAATCATGGGTCCCAGTGCTTCTCCTCTTTCAGGATCCCTTATTCCTTTTGTTTTACAATGTGCAGATGATAACACTGATTTCAGTGACTGTCTCAGCCCTCCTTAACATGTTCTACACATTCACCATATAAATACGGTATAGTAAATTCATATTTTTTGAGGAAAAACTCAATACTTGCACAAGGTCTTTTCCATTCTGTGGAAGAATTAGAAGATGTTCTCCTGCGTCGGTGTATATTATTCAATATAGTTATTTCATAAAAGGGGCATAATTGGATTCTGTTTTATCAGTAATCTCACAAGGTAGAAAGATCAATGACTCCTGAATGATTGAACAACTGTCAGTGAGAAGCGTTGGAGTTCCCTGGTGTCTCCATGTGACACAACCTTTAAGAGGCCATAAGACAAAGATGGAATTATGTGTTTTCAGTGTCCGAAGACTCATTTGATTGCTGCTTCCTAACAAAATGTATATTCAATAGCTACTCTGCAACATAACTTTAACATGATAATTTATTTCTAACAAAAACTCATAAGAGCACCACGCTCGAGTGGAATAATAGGTAAGTATACAAAAGGACAAGATTGAAGTTGATGGAAAAGACTCTTGAGAATGACGTGCAGATAAAACACTTAACTGATTTTTCTACGAGCCCACTACGACTCCTGTCCTTGCAATTTCACCCCACAAAGACTGGTCACAGTAAACTTTTAGTAAGGGCAGTCTCCCAATACTGACTGGGCATGGGGTACCCATCAGGTGGCCATCCGTGAAACAGTAGTGGACTCCCAGTGGCAGACCAGGTAGACGTCAGGGTTGGAGCTTCCATTCAACATGGAAGGTGCTATTCCAAAATTGACTGCAACCATTACTCTGGGTGGCTTTCCCCTTGTATGTTCAACAACCCTAAATGTTTTGGTCCTATTTACCGTTATTGTGGCCAGTGACCAGGAATGGCGGTGCCTAGTGCCTCTCAATACAAGTCAGCAGCTCCCACCTCTGGCAGTGGGGCAATGGCTGCTGGAAGACTTACGATTGAAACCCCCAAGACCTGGGAGTCCGCACACCATCCTTAACTAAATAGGGCTCCTGGAGGCAGTCATTTCATTGGACACCTCCTTCAAAATCACCTTCTTGGTCCCTCCACCGACATTTGAGAGTTCCTAGCCGATCATATTTCTAACTTTAACAAGACCATTGTGGGGTAAGCAGGGAGGCAGAAGTTGGAAGTTTTATCACCACTTGAGGAGTTGTGTGTCACATTGGCTGGTCTTTATTGTAGAGGTCTCTTCAGGGATCCCGGCAACACCACTGGGTCCCATGGAGCAAAGTAATAATCGTTATTAGTGTCATAAGTCAGCTTACATTGACACTGCAATGAAGTTACTTTGAAAGTCCCTAGTCGCCACACTCCGGCCCTTGTTCAGGTACATGGGGGGAGAATTCAGAATGTCCAAATTACCTAACAGCACGTCTTTCAGAACTTGTTGGAGGAAACC
Source organism: Scyliorhinus canicula (assembly GCF_902713615.1). Lineage (NCBI taxonomy): Eukaryota > Metazoa > Chordata > Chondrichthyes > Carcharhiniformes > Scyliorhinidae > Scyliorhinus > Scyliorhinus canicula. The sequence goes on along the minus strand of NC_052149.1, from coordinate 35,267,604 downwards.
GGAGCACCTGGAGGAAACAGGGAGAACGTGCAGACTCTGCACAGTGACACAAACTGGGAATTGAACCCGTGCCCCTGGTGCCAGGAGCCCAGAATGCAAGTTAAGCTCGGCGCTCACCAAGGCATAAGCAGGCCATCCTACCAAGCTTCCCTGCAACCCCGTCGTAGACCACCTCCTGCTGGGCTAAAAATTATGGGCTGGCAAAAATCAGCCTTAAATGGCCACCCGCAGATAGCAGGATGGAAACAGTTTTATTGACTACATTTTATTAAATCGAAGGTTCATTTATGTGATGGAGAGGTGAAATGTCATTGTTGATGATTTGAAAATTGACACTGACATTTCTATTCCCACAGCCTCGGTTTCTTCTCTAGTTCTCTCTTCGTCTAGTCTTCCCGCTAGTTTAAAATATAAAGCAAACAAGACCAGTGTTTGAAACGCATATTTAAAAACACCACAAGTTACAGTGAACAAGATTAAAATGGAGTCTTTCCGAGGACGACGTAGCAGAGGAGGATCTTCATCAACGAGCACTCTACAATCTTCCAGGAATCCGGTTTTCCTGATCTTCCATTTCAATGTGACTATCCAGCGTGGACTACGATAAAGGGGAACAGGAGCAAGCAATTAGCAAGGAAAGTTAAAAGAGAAAATATTTCAAGAGGCATTGAAGCAAACAATCTGGCATGCTCTGGTAAACCCGGTTACATCCCCGTCACTATCGATCCGTATAAATCCCAACTCTTAGCTGAAGGCAGAACCTGTCATCTGCCACAAGTTAAAATTTCCAGCCATTTATATGCTTTAAATTACCAGCACCATTTTCAACATTTAAACAGAGTCTCACTATCAATATCAAAATGTTTCAAATTCAGCGACAGTTCAAGTGACAGAATTTCTATGCTCTGTCCATGAGTTTAAAAAAAATTAAAATGCTGTGTTCATGAATCACGAGGATCGCTTGCTTGAAGTGCGTAAGAGTTAAAACCGGAGGGCGGCATGTGGCACAGTGGTTAGCACTAGGCTGTGGCACTGAGGACCAAGTTTCGAATCCCGGCCCTGGGTCACTGTCCGTGTGGAGTTTGCACATTCTCCCCATGTCTGCATGGGTTTCACCCCCACAACCCAAATATATGCTGGTTAGGTCGATTGGCCACGCTAAATTGCCACTTAATTGGAGAAAGAAAAATAATTGGCTGCTCTAAATTAAAAAAAAAGTTAAAACCTCACAGTTGATAAGTCATTGAGCTCATGGCTCTCTCTGCTAAATGGAAAAAATACATTCCGCATGGTGGTTTAGATGAAGGAATCGAAGAAGGAAGGGCATTTATGTCCCATCATCTAGGCGTCTTACATGCTTTACATTAAATTAATACCCTGGCAATGCAGTGACAATTCTGTAGCACAGAATTTGCAGAAAGTGACATTCCACAAACAGCAGTTAATATGAATGGGTCAAAAGGAACATCGGAACAGGAGGAGGTCATTTAGCCCTTCGACCTGTTTCACCATTCATCGTGATCGACAGTTGAGCTGCAACTCCTTATAGCCACCTTTGCCCTACAATCCCTTAATACCTCTGATCAATCAGTAAACCTTTGTTTTCAATGTAACAATTTACGTCACACCAATTGCCAACTTTTGTTTCAGAAGGTGTTGCTTAATTTCACCTCTTGGAAAGTTTGGTTCCATTTTCCCTTGAAGGAAGACTGCAATGCCCCCATCCCCCACAACCAGCAGAAATATTTTCTATCCTTCTCCTCTCTGTTCACTTTAATGTTGTGGAAAACGATCAATCAAAAATCACCCCTAACCTTCAAAATTCCATTAATCACGACTCTTTCTTGCAGACTGTTATAATATAAATGCTGATGAGCCTGCTCATTTAGACAGCCCACTGGAAACAGATAGGTAGAGGTCTTTGGCGAGCTCTTGGTGCAAGATAAATTGGCATCATCCGTACGTATTCTCCTTCACAAACACACAATCAACATCATAACTCAAAATAAATTACAGTAATTTACCACGACACTTGGATAAGAGAAACTGCCAATCAAACACAAAACAGAATCTTGGATATTCTTGAATAAATGACACTGGAATTTACAAAAAAAAAATGTAAAAGAAAAATGATGAAAGAAATCAATGCTGGGGTTGGGGACATTTCTCCGCCCAGTATCAGGAGCTGTCAGATCAACTGTAATGCAGTTTGGATACAGAATATGTAAAAGAGATTTTCAATGCTATAGGTTTTTAACCTTGGATCCATCAGAAGGGAGATCATCAAATATCTGTCCAACTGCAGCCCGGCCAAAAGCATAATGCCGTTGCAATTCAATCTCTCTGTACTTCGCTACTCCCTAACTTGTAATTATTTTTTACCTTAATGTAATAAAAACATTTTCTCCAATGTCCTCCCTCAGTTAGATAATAATTTTTTGTATAGGGAGTAAGTTATTACTTACAAGCCCTCTCCAGACACCATTGAAGTTTACTCTTCTATGCTATCTCGACCTTATAATGTCCAAAACAGAAAAAGTTAACCTCAATGCACCAGGGAAGCTTTTTCCATTTCCTGCGAAAACCAGCTTTATGGCAAGGGTAGTATTGCACATTTATGCTGAATAATGTGCAGTTTTCACCCTGTGAACTAGATCTCTCTAGAGTCAGTGCAAAGACTATTGCAGAGCTTTTTGCACTGTATTCAGTCAGGACAGAATAGCAGAGAAACTTTTTATCTAATTTCAGCATGGGGGCGCAAGGGTGAAAGATAATGCCAATCGCCGCAAGTTGCTTTTTTGTCGTGTGTAAAGAAGTGGATAAGTAATTCAAAAATGCAGTATAGTACAAAGCAAAGGGGCACGTTTTGATCTTGGAATTAGACATCAGACCCATCACATGATGCATCCATTTGGAAAGTTGGCAAGCAACACTGGCAAAGCACTGGTAACAGATCAGAAAACAGCACATGCAGGGGAATTTTTAATCTCTGGTTGGTGGGAAAAGGGTGGGAAGCAACTAAAATGGAGGAGCTGCATGTCCTGCTCCCATTGAACGAATGTGGGTGGCCCAATCACATCCTTCCCTGCCAGCTAATTGACACACACTGTCAGAAGCAGCTGACCAGTGACAGCCAAAGAAGAACAAGGGCAGCAGATGCAAGGGAACACCACTACCTGCAAGTCACCCAGCATCCTGACTTGGAAATATCTCACCGTGCCTCCACTGTTACTGCATCAAAATCCTAAAATTTCCTCCATAACAGCACTGTGGCGTACCTACACCACATGGACTACAGGAGATCAAGGTGGCTGCTCACCAATACCTTCTTGAGGGCAATTAGGGATGGATGGTAAATTCAGGCCTACCCAGTGACACCCACATCTCGTGAAAGAATTTCAAAAACGTTAGGCTGCACAATTAAAATTTGCCGGGTCATCAACTTACTGCATCCTCCTGTGTCGGCTTCCTATTGCAAGTTAAAATCATGCCTTTTGGTTTCAGGATACATAAAATCTCTGATTGGTTTGGATTATTTAAATTAAATAAAAACAGGCTTCCTGCAGAGAATTGATAAAATCAATTTTCTATTGAAAAGTAAAACAAATCTAATACATGTTCAAAATGGACCTTGCAAATAATGGAGCTGCCCCCCTTCTCTGAGCAAATGCTCCAGGATTCTGCAAAATGGCAAATTCAAAGGGCTGAAATTTAGGCCTGACGTTACATCCAACTCACCTGCATCAGGACCCGTTCCTTTTTTAATCTGCTATAAAAACGTAGGACGTCAGTGTTCGCGTGGACCACTCTGCTGTCAAAGTCCATCACTCGAAGACCTTCCAGGCTTCGCGCACGCGAGAGAGCCACGTATGCCTGTCCGCTTTCAAATACCCGTGCCAGTGAGATCTCCACACAGTCTAGCGACATGCCCTGAGACAGAGGGAGGAGAAAACAATTTAAGCGAATGAAACAAAATATAAAATCCACATATGTTTCAGGTGCACACACAAACAAACACTCCATTCTCGCAAATGTACAAAAATAAGAATGGGCTGTTGACTTTCCATCACCTGTTTCACACTATTGCGCAAAGTCACCATCTACCCACCTCACCATTGCAGCCTCCATTTCAGGTTTCCGAGTTAAATCTCTACAATGAACTATGCTTGTTTATAGGAAACAAACTAAAGGGACACCTGTGTAATTGTCATCTCCCCATTTGCCAATCCCTGGCCTGGAGAATACCCCTCGGCTAGCGAAAAGGTGACGAGAGAACTACAGTGCCTTACAACGCCCATCAAATGTAATCTCTTCCAATAACTGACTTCCCACCCCTCCAACAAAAGATCACAGAGCCCCAAGCCATCTCTTAATTAATCTTTGTGCACCAGTCACAAGCTTTACTGGCAAAGCTGAAGAGTCCCACCCACCAGAATCTGTATCTGTCCCCAGGAGGTTTGATGGAGGAACTTTGAAGTTGTGGACTGAAAATATCAGCGACAGCCCATCCGTGAAATGTTTTGTTTCATAACTCCGTGCGGGGGTGGTGGGAAGAGAGAGAAATGGTATATTAACCCTTGGAGAGCCAATGGAAGGATTCAGCATCAAAATAAAAGGAAACAGAGATTTGAGGGACTGGCTTGTTGCGTTTCCCCAGAGGGCAGACAACGCCACATCAGCTCTGATTGGTGTCACAAAATTGATCCCCCAGTTAAAATGAGTAGAACTATTGACAGGATATTCCTTAGCAGCTCCTGGTTCATGGTGCTGCCAGAGTTGCTGACAGGGAAGGAAAGCGGAAATTTCGGTCTCACTTCAGTTTGGGAGGCCAATGTTTTTTTTCTTTAAAGTTTAATAACTATAATTATTCACTTTATAAAATATTACTGAGGAAATTCTTTGAAAAAAAGATTTCCTGGGTTTCCACTTCAAGGGAGTTCCACAACCAACCAGACCGGTCAATTGGCCAAGGAATTGGGCGGAATCTTACCTCGTGGAGAGTTCCAGCCTCCATTCTGATTCAGTCTATGGCAGCAAGGTCTGTGTATGGCCTTCCCACCAACTGGGGCCCTTAAGGAGGAAATATCCTCACCCCGCTGACATTAACCCAGCGGCGGGAGGGGGCTCACCCTGTGGGGTGAGTACAAGTAAACCTGTGCGGGGAACCATCGTGGTGGGGGCCCCTGGTTCCAAGGAAATACCGTGGTGCAGTAACGTCACTGGACTGTAAAACGTCGGGGAGCATGGATTCAAATTCACCATGTAGACTGGTGGAATAAAGATCAATTAATAAAATTAAAGGGCCCTGGAAGACAACCCCTTGCTCTTAGTTCCCAGATCCCCCCTCTTGACTCCCATCCTGTGACATCTCCATTCCACCCCCCTAAAAAAAAAAAACTTTCCTCTGCCCTGGAACCCAATGATGATCCAAGGCCTCTGGTGGGTGTCACCAGCTCCCCGGCACTGCCATTCAATATAGCTGCCAGCTTCTGATTGACACAGCTCCCAGAGCTGGGACTTCCACTCATGGATCCTGGGGAAGTCCCACTGCTGACCTTACAAGTGCCCGAGTAGAAGAAGATGTGGCAGGCGTTCCAGAAAAAAAAAAAGAGGAGCTCCGAGCAGCTCTTCAGCCAATGCCAGAGACCTCCATTGCCTCCATAAGATTCCGCTCACCAAAAGAGACAGTTTCCCCACATTTATTAGCAACATTTTCAATTCCGTGTATTGCTCAACAGGAATATGGATGTATACCATCAATATTTAGGCGAGGGAGGGGGGAAATGTATCTGAATTTTCAAATTTGTACTTATAAATTAGTTTAGATTACATAAAGTGCCTCAGTTTGCAGCACCCGGGCCCTGGGGTGAAATGATCGGGGCTGGGACTATACAGTCTATAATAATACATAGTGCGGTATACCAGCAACAGTGCACTCCTCAGAGCCACTGTTCTTCAGATGAAATATAAAATGGACAATCAAATTAGCAGTATTCAAAGAAGGAGTGCGGTATACCAGCAACAGTGCACTCCTCAGAGCCACTGTTCTTCAGATGAAATATAAAATGGACAATCAAATTAGCAGTATTCAAAGAAGGAGGAGGATTTATTCCAGGGTTCTAGCCAATATTCCCCTATATTTGCACAAAATGCTGCATTTGTCTATAGAACACACCTCTGTGACATTATCATAAATGTACAGAACTTACACTTAATTTTATGTCCAAATCAATCACTAGAGGGAGCTAAATGTATAACTATATAAGGCATTGATGACAAGCCTTGTGAGTGAGAAGTCGAGGAGAAAGCTCGAAAACAGACTGTAGGAAAGATAGTGCGAATGAGTGTAGAGATGAGTATATCAGTGTAGATTGTATTTTTTAAATTATCAACAGTGTGTTACACAAAAGTAAGTGTCAAATCCAATTAAGTAGTGTAAATAAATCTATAGCTTTGTTCAATATAAAAGCTATTTGTGGTCTTTGTGAACACCACGCCAACCATCCTCAGATTAGCAACACAAAGAACACCACAGCCTCCACTTTATGAGACTAAAATCCTTCTGCCAGAACACAATACCTGACACAACGTGCTCTTTTTTTTTTAAAAAAAAAGGAAGATCGCACATTGTAACGAAATATTTTGGATGCATGTGTTTTTCAGACTCTGTTCCTCGTTGGAGCACAGACCAGGGGTGAAATTCACCGACCGCCAGCAGGGTCGGAGAATCGCCCGGGGCCGCCGAAAATCCCACCCCCGCCGTGACAGAAATTCTCCACCATCTGGGATTTGGTGGGGGCGGGAATCGCGCCACGTCGAGCGGCGAGGCCCCTGCGGCAATTCTCCGGCCCATGGTGGGCCGAAGTCCCGCCACTGGGAGGCCTCTCCCGCCGCCGAGGTTTGAACCACCTCTGGTGCCGGCGAGATCGGCGGCGCAAGTGGGCCCCCGGCCGGGGGTCCTGTGGGGGGCGCAGGGCGATCGGACCCCGGGGTGCCCCCACGGTGGCCAGGCCCGCGATCGGGGCCCACCAATCGGCGGGCGGGCCAGTGCCGTGGGAGCACTCTTTCTCTTCCGCCGCCGCCACGGACTCCGCCATAGTGGAGGCAGACGAGAATCCCCCAGCGCGCATGCACCGGTGGTGACGTCAGCGGCAGCTGCCATTGACGTCATCACCGGCGCATGCGCGAACCGGCGAAGGCCTTTCGGCCAGCCCCGGCGCCGGGCCTGAAAGGCCGCTGGTGCTGGTTTTGGCGGCAGTCGGTGTGGTGCCAAACACTCCGGCGCGGGCCTAGCCCCCAAAGGTGCGGAGAATTCCGCCGGGTAGGGGAGAATCCCGGCCCTGGTTTCTGGAGGAAGTGTTTCCAAATTGGTTTACCTGGTTGCAATGCCATTTCTGAAAATAAAAAAAATAAATAAAAAACAGCTTCTTGCTTAGTTGCCAAGCAAAGCCAATTGAAAATGAAAAAAAAAATGAAAATCGCTTATTGTCACGAGTAGGCTTCAAATGAAGTTACTGTGAAAAGCCCCTAGTCGCCACATTCCGGCACCTGTTCGGGGAGGCTGTTACGGGAATCGAACCGTGCTGCTGGCCTGCTTGGTCTGCTTTCAAAGCCAGCGATTTAGCCCTGTGCTAAACAGCCCCATTGGGAAGAGGAAATAGGCTGGGAGTTTGAATTTCAGCAGAAGGAGATGAGATCCATTAACAGTACAGAGCTGGACCAGTAGGGCTCTTTTAAAAAAAATAAAAATAAATTTGGACAAGGTGTGAAGTGTACTTGCGACTGAGATGGTAGGTATCCCAGTGGAAGGAGAAAAGGACAGAGACTGTGAAGTTGTGAGTGTAAGGCAGCTGAGGTGAGCATTAATGGCACAGCTGAAGATGAGGTTCAAAACAATGAAGTAAGGTTCAAAACAATACCTGACTCTTGTGAATGGAGATGGCCCAGGCCAACTTCAGAGGTAGCTGGTGTCTCGTCAGGTAGGTCCCACCTAAAGCTTTAATCATCCAACGCTCTGGCTTTATCGTCTCTATAACACCACATAAAAATCGCACTCTGGGCAGCGCTGTAGGAAGAAACCTTCTCCAGTTCATATGTTTCATTACTAAAAAGATATCTGTAACATGTAACCACTGTGTGGATGCCTCAATATATACAAAGACCCAACACAGTCGAAACTAAAAATGGATGGAAATGCACTTACGCCACTTTATTTATGGAGGGCACGGATGGATATGGATCTTGTGCCCAAAATATCAAAAGTATTGATTAACCAGATAATCTGCATATGTTAACTGAAAATATTTTCTGCATGTTTCCTGCCCTACAGCCAGCCTGAGAACAGACTAGCTGCCTGTCAACAGGAAAGGGCTGCAGGACCAGTCCGCAACGGAAAGCAGAGAGGAGGAAGGAGGGAGAAATCACAGACAGGGAAGAGAACTAGGGTCTCAGATCATGCTGCTGGAGGTGGGCAAGATCGTTGGGCTGTGAGAGGATACAGGATAAACATTCCTGCTCTGCCTGGCCCACAGGCAGTACTGTAAGAGTTTTTCTCATAGAGCTGGTCCTTTTGGCTTCAATAGACCCAGAGTACCAAAAATCTTAACTGAAATGTGTTAAAGATGAAAGACCTGTAAAAAGGTGAATACCCTAACCCTCACACAATATCCTTAACCACCTTTCTCATGCAGCCCCTCACCGAGAGCACATTAATCCCCTGCTCATTTCTGTTAAAACAAGTGGACAGATTTGTTAGTGGGTTAGTGTCATGAAAATGTTACCTTCTCACCTGCTCTACTTTTCTTGGAGGGGTTAAATTACCACTGTATCTCTTGTCACTGCACAGTCATCATCGCTGTGTGCCCATTGTTGCTGCCTTCCACGCATTGCACCTCTCGCTGTCCTGCTTCACTCATTGCCTACCCAATGTTGTGCTCTCAAAATCTCAGCAAGGACGATTAAGTAGAACCTTCCTCGAAAACTTTTTTGGCTGCCTTTACTACATTATGGTCACAAATAACAGCTCAACACTATTTCATGCAATGTTGATGAGATTTGCTTGAATCCATTTTGTCATCATTTTTGAAAACATCTACCAAAATAGCTTGATTTCACCATAGCAACACTTTCCCAGTCTTTTTATTTATTTATTTATTTTCCAATGAAGGGGCAATTTAGTGTGGCCAATCCACCTAACCTGCACATCTTTGAGTTGTGGGGGGTTGAGACCCATGCAGACACGGGAAGAATGTGCAAACTCCACACAGTCTCAACTGAATCCTTATAATTGACTCCCTTACATGACCATCAGCGTTCCACAAATCTCATCTCCCCTTTCTTAATGTCCTTGGAAAAAAAAATACTATCCACCCTATAAGAGTCGTTTAGATGTCCCAATAAATGAAATATCCTTTTGTCTCAGCATAGACGCTCTATACACTTAAACCCAGAATTTTCCTCAAGCAACATTGATTAGCACTGTATTGAGCCTGGACGCCAGTTAGCTTTATTTACAATGTTGTTAACTGAACCTGGATTATCACCAATTATCGAGAATCTGATACTTTTCCCCAATAGCCACTAAAAAAAAACGCAGTACTGGTCAGTATGGGCTGAATAATATGCTCGAGTAGGGTGCGGGACCCAGACTTCTGACTTCCAGGCCCAACGTTCAAACAAACTCACCGTATGAAACACTACTTAATCCACTTATGCTCGGGAGGGGGGTAGTTTTGAGGCTTCAAGGCGGTGAACAATCTGCTCAGTGTTGGAGGGTGGGATGTCTGGCCTCAAAAGACATTGGATGTGACCCAGAACGAGGCCAAGGCAAGTAATTTAAAGGGCCCCTGACGGGGGGCATTGTCAAGGGACCCAGCAACTGTCTGCACTGAGCGGAGTTCAGTATTATTTTTGTACAGGAGACATTTGCAGGCCTTTTAAGGCCAATGTGCATCTGTTGAACATCGGACATGTCCAGAGTTTGCCATTGAGCAGAGGCGGCAATCTTTTTGAACATTAACATGTTTTCCAAATCAGTTATCTGGTTGTCACATGTTTCCCTCCAGAGACGTCCAAGCCATTAGAGCAAGGGGAGAGATGGGGGAAGAAGAGCCAAACTAGCTCTTCGATTTAATGATGACCCCTGTGGGCTCTCCTCTGTGCCATTTCAAATTGACTGCATCAACTAATGCCATCCAGTGGGAAGGAGAGTAATCCGTCTAAAACACATGCAGTCCAGGAGGTTATGCTGCTGAGCTCATTAGCATTGAGCTGGTAAGGTGCATGTGGTCCTAGTGACCTTTATGAGGTGGGCCAAGCTCAGCAAGTCCACAGTTTGTGCAACCTTGTGCCAGTGTGCTACATGGTAGCGTTGCAACTGCTGGAGGAATGGGTGATTGGCTGGAGGCAGCATGGTACAGAATGGGTGTTGACGTTAGTGCCAATTTCAGTGTGCACTTATTTCTGTGGTCCAGTTTGAGCCTGGGGGCTGGTACCCTGTGTAGATGAGGAAGGTGGACATCATCTCGGCTACCAAGTGTGCTAATAATGGATGGGAAGAATGATGCAAATAAACAACCATTGCTAGTGACTGCAATGTTACACCTATTTTCAGGAAAAGTGTCTCCATAATGCCCGGGAAAGAGGCTGGACTGGAAGAGGTGTGCCAAACCTTGTACTGACTCCATTTGAGGAAGAGGTGGTCATGCTGTGGGAATCTGAGCCACCCAGGTCCATTGGTAGAGGCAAGATCGGAGGAAGGCATGTGTCTGGAGCGATGACAAACGGCTGAGACAGAGAAAAGGGGATCGGACAAGTAGGAGGTGGAAAGAGGTTTGGCTTGCTTAAATGAAAGTTAAAAACCTTGGTTCATTGTTTAAACTGAGAGAAGCTTCATACTCGGAATGTTGCTACGTCTGTATAGTTCCTGCATAGTCTCATCTCTCAGATTGCACATGACTGCAATGTTGCTGAGGATTGGTACTTTGTGCAGCTGTGTAAAGGTTTGTGATGACCAGTAACCCCCTTACTTCTGTCTCTGTCACAGGTCAAGTATCTTCTGCTGACCCTCATCTAGATGCCAGGATGTCATTCCCCTCTGGGGAATTAGGACGAGCTCTCGGGAATGCAGCGTAACATCCTCTCTCTGTCCCAAGCACCAGTAGAGATCCTTGGGAAGGATTAGTGTGTCAGGATGAAGGCATGCACAATCCAGTGAGGACACTTCACAATCACACAAGCAGTTGCCAGAGAGTGTGTGGTGGAGCAGACGTCGTGCAGTCAGAGGAGTGTCCAGGGTGATCCAGAGGCCATTGCAGAGTCAGATGATAAGCCTTTGGAATCGTCCATGAGGTAGCAGATTCTGGATATCCAGCATGTGGAGATTTGGCAGATACACCAGAGGGATTGTTCGCTCTGGCCCGGATTGTGGAGGTGTCCATCCAGGCATGTGCACTGCTATCACCCACTCAAAACAAACCTACTGGACTTTAACTTGGTGTTGCAAGACTTCTTATGGTGCTCATCCCAGTCCAACGCCAGCATCTCCACATCATGACTCTTTGGGATCATGACTCTTTGGGATCATGACTCTTTGGGATCATGACTCTTTGGGATGCTATGCTTACTGCATTCATAGACTGATAACTGTTTTGAAGCGGCTAAACTGAGCACATTGCAAATGCTATCGTGGGTATGCATTCTGGCCTGTACACCAATGCCCTGGCTTGTTGTTCAGGGATCCAGAGCCAGAGAGATCAGGAACATGGGCACCAAGCCTGCTCCTGGGACCTCACCGGAAGGCAGGGAGGATCAATTGATCTAGTGGCAGAGGACGAGCACCAACGGCCACCATCTGGAAGAATTTAGCCATGTCTTCACCCGAGTCACCCAGAAGCCATCATAAAGGGCATCAGGGCCGCTGAATAGTCAGGCACCTGCGAGTGTCGCTGCTGCCCAGTTTCTGGCGCAAGCCTGCATGATCATTCGATGATAAATACAGACAAGCTGGATATTCGATGAGTGGACACCCTTATGAAGGTGCAGGGCTGTCCAACAGGTGCCTTTATGGCAATGTGTGTACAATGAAGCCTAGGGAAGCCTGCAAATTCTCTCCCATGGAATCAACAGAATCCCTACAGTGCAGAAGGAAGCCATTTGGCCCATCGTGGCTGTACCAAACTTCCTAAAGAACACCCTATCTAGGCCCCCTCCCCTATCCCCGAAACCCCATCTAAGCTGCACATCTTTGGACTGTGGGATGAAACTGGGGCACCCAGAGGAAACCTACGCAGACACGGGGAGAACATAGAATCTCCATTCAGACAGCCAAGTGAGGGTGATGTAATTCCTGGCCCTTCGCATCAGTGAAGACCTTAATGCAGTGGTGTGCAGCAGGCTGCGTTCCACAGAGGTCTCCACACACTGTCTGACAGGATCCTGTCACAAAGAGGTTGAGTGCAACAGTAACCAGGACAGCTCCATGCATTGGTTGTTCCCAACACAGTGGGACAAAATCTCCCCTGCCAGCATGTCACAAAGGGATGTGGCCTTGGCTCTTGACTGCCCGAGCCTCTTCCTGTATTGTGTCTTATAAATCTGCAGCTGTGCCTAAATATTCAAAGGGCTACACAGGACATCCTGCCCCTCATTTGTGGACATATGACGGCTTCATCACCCTCTGGTGTGGGGTAGCTCTGGCACCCTCATGCACAGGCAGTGTTCCCTGGAACTCCTGATGTGCCCTTCCTCCTCTCAATCTCCTCCTCCTCTCTGGACGTTTGTGTTTCTCACAGACACCACAATCCCCATGTGGCCTAGTTTGAAGGCTAAAGTGATGGTCAAGGCCCAAATGGATCTCTCAGCCAGAGGAATAAGGCCTCTAATTAGGATAAGTTTAAAATGCAGCTCTGCTTCTCACATGAAGCACTTCCAGCAGTCACAGAACCTGAAACTTAGGGCTCAGCTGAACCTTTTAAACCTCCCAATAAAATAGGAAACCCACCAGATGTGAAACACACCGAGGAAGCGTTTTATTCCAGATGCTACATATTATTCCAGTCAGTTGCCTGATTAACAAGCTTAAATACCCACTTTACTTAAATTTGAATAACCTGCACAGGCTCCCAATGTTTATTCCTGCCTGCCTGCCCTATTATCCAGAACTGACATAACATCGGGAACATGAGCCGACAGCTAACGTAATTGGCGTGGGTGCAAAACGCCATGTTTTCAAGTTCTATAGTTTGCTGTCCGTTTCATAGGATGCCTCCAGTGCAGAAGGAGGCCATTCAGCCCATCATGTCTGCATCAACCCTCTGAAAGAGAACTCTAATCCAAGCCCAAACCCCCGCCCTATCCCCGTGACCCCACCTAACCGTTCGACACTAAGGGGCAATTTAGCATGGCCAATCCACCAAAGCTGCACATCTTTGGACTGTCCGAGGAAACCAAAATACCCGGAGGAAACCCAGACAGACACAGGGAGAAAGTGCAAACACCACACAGTTGCCAAAGGTCAGATTTGAACCTGGGTCCCTGGCACTGTGAGACAGCAGTGCTAACCACTGTGCCACCATTCCTTACCTTAAAATACATCTAAAACAATTACATTAGAGATAAATTGTCCTAGTTTTAATTTACTTTAATCCAATCAGAAAGTAAGTCACACGCACTGTATCAAATAATTCTTGTACTTCAAAATTCTATTCTTTTACAACCTATTTTTAGACAAGTTAATATATCTGTATAATTGCATTTCTTTGCATTTATTTACAAGCAATAGGAATTAGTCGCTTTCCTCCTCAAGGATTAGAGGAAAACAGTTGTTTAACCTCTGCTTGAATAACTGCTGTTCAGATACCATTTGAACAGTTTCTAGTGTTTGCGAATGGTAGAGATTCCTCAAAGAGAGAGGAAGAAAATGGAGAGGAGATCTGATAGATGTATTCGAGATCTTGAAGGGTCTGGACAGAATAGTTGGGGAGAGAAACTGTTCCCACTCATGAAAGAATAGAGAATGAGCGGACACAGATTTAAAGTAATTGGCAAAAGAAGCCAAAACCATACGAGGAAAAAAGCTTTTTCAGTACAGGCGAGTAGTTAGGGTCTGGAATGCACTGCCCGACAGTGTGGTGGAGGCAGGTGAGCCATTCAAAAGGGAATTAGGCAGTTACATGAGAAGAAAGAATGTGCAGAGTTACGAGGAGAAGGAGAGAGAATGACGTGAGGTGAATTGCTCAGAGAGCTGTTGCAGAGACGATGGGCTGAATGGCCTCCTGTGCTGTAACAATTCTGTTATTCTGTGAAAAGCACTACATGAACCTCTTACTGTTCTATTTTGCTAGCTGGAAAAATCAGAATAAAAAAAAAAACATTTTCCCATACATCCTACTTTTGAAATAATTAACCACATTCCATCACCTCCTAACTCTTGACAACTGTGCAAAAGCACTTACTTTTGTTTCCAGGTTCAAAATCAACAACAACGCCTCGAGCACCGTTTACCATTCCCCTCTCGATGTCCAAGTTTTTAGTCAGAATCACCTGCAGAACAGAGGAAGCCAGTTCAGGATGAAGAACAGTAGGGTCAGAGCTGTTCCCGAATACAAAACATCATTTACTGACTGCCTTAGCGTACAGAGTCTCTCTTTTGGCACTGGTAACCAATGTTTTCCTCTGGATATCATTGAGCAACATAGTCCAGCATTGTTTAGATGCCAGGTCATCAAACCAGTTGAAATACAAATCATAGGGTCTAATGGGTGAGAAACCAACAGGTACCCAATAGAATGGGAATTGGGGTCGAGGAGGATATCCAAATACAGGGATGATAATAACATCAGAGTGGACTTGTTCTAGCGCAGAAACAATAGCCTCGGATATTAAATACAAACCTGTGCCCCTTTCTTTAGTTGCAGTGTCTGCCCTGCTGGACATTGCCTATTTAACGTTTGTATGAGCATGGGGTCACTATCAACAGCTTCAAATGTGTGTGACTCTCCTGTAAACACAAAAATAAAAATGAATGGGTGAACCCAGTTGCCTAGCTTCTCTCATGCAATACAAAAAGTGCTGCATTAAATTGATTTAAAGGTATTATATTTATCGCAGTGAAAGAGTAGCTCATCATGACTTATCCAAAAGGTTAAGAAGTGAAAACTTAAGACGATGGAACACACCCAGGTTCTAGCATAGAATTTTACCACATATATAGCAGGAATACCGCAACAGGATTTTCAGATGTCCAGACAGAGGCTGGGAAAACAAGGGGCCAATGCCATTTTGCTTGAAGCTCATCATTGTCCAAGGTTTGGGTGTAATTTGCATGCTTCATGCTGACAGATTTAAAAGAATAAAATTCCCTCATAACTCCCCTTTCACCTGCCTCTCCCATCAAAAATAATGACCTCACCTTTTCTGGAGAACCTTTTAGACTGAATAAAAATAATTTTTCAATATATTTTTAAAAAACAGTCAAACAATGCATCTCATTCCTGCAGCTTCATGTGGCCTGTTATATATCCTTGCACATATATTCCATATGCCCTTCCACGGTTTCATGCTCATCATAGTCTCTCGTTTTCTGCTGATGAAGAACTTGCGTGGGTGACCCACAGACTCGGAGATGAAAAACAAATTGGGCAGCATACGTTTTACAAACATGCGAGGTTAACACGGTAGCATAGTGGTTAGCACAATTGCTTCTCAGCTCCAGGGTCCCAGGTTCGATTCCTGGCTTGGGTCACTGTCTGTGCGGAATCTGCACGTTCTCCCCATGTGTGTGTGAGTTTCCTCCAGGAGCTCCGGTTTCCTCCCACAGTCCAAAGATGTGCAGGTTAGGCGGATTAGCCATGTTAAATTGCCCTTAGTGTTGGGTGGGGTAACTGGGTTATGGGAATAGGGTGGAGGTTTGGGCTTGGGTAGGGTGCTCTTTCCAGGAGCAGGTGCAGACTCGATGGGCTGAATGGCACTGTAAATTCTATAACTGGGGTTAAGAGCGATAGGGTGGGGGAGTGGGCCTAGGTAGGATGCTCTTTCAGAGGGTCAGTGCAGGCTCGACAGATTGAAAGGCCTCCTTCTCCACAGTAGGGATTCTATTCTATGAAAATGCAGAGCTAGGTTTCCTCAAGATGCTCCAAATTAAAAATACCAGGCATTGAAATGAAAATCGCTTATTGTCACGAGTAGGCTTCAATGAAGTTACTGTGAAAAGCCCCTAGTCGCCACATTCCGGCGCCTGTCCGGGGAGGCTGGAGGGGGCTGAAATCTTTTCTGTCTACTGATTACAAGGGTCTAATGTAAAACAAGTTTGGACAGTCGAATGGACATGGCTCTATAGCAGGGAAAAAAAAACTCTCTCCAATTGGGAATTCCATTCAGGCAGTCTTTCACCCAGAGTTTCAAATGAAACAAAATGATACAGCTCCCATTCATGAATAAAAGCTTGCAACACGCGAAAGCAAATAATTATGTTCAAAGTATAAAAATAACAATTAGCTTGTAACTCAAGCTGTATGTCGCTGCAGCCCCAAGAGGACCATAAACTGTTCTCCACTTTGACAGTAAGCTGACTGGCGGTGTTTTAACCAGAGGGTCACCACACCTCAAGCCGAGGAACAAGGCTGAGAAGGCAGAGCCTTCATGAATAACCTCTGCTGGTATGGGAATTGAACCAGCACGGTTGCCGTTGCACCGCATCATGAACTAGCCGTCCAACCAACTAAGTTAACTGGCCTCCCACATACATTTGAGCTGTAATTGTACCCACTGTAATAGCCCCAGCTGAGGCCAGGCGAACACAAACTCGGGTTTACTCCTTAACAAAATAAAGCGGCAATCATGATGTACAAAGCTAGCACCCCAGCCCGTGACCACCGGTCCGGATCACATATTTGAAAGTATTGTCAGCGAGTCCTTATTGGGGAGCCTCCGCTGTTCATAATGGGAACTCATAATTCACAAACCCCACAGGGAACAGGGAGATCAATCGATAATCCACAGTGGTCATTGAGAGCGCCGGAACATTCTCCCACCCCTCCCCTCAAGCCATTTTCATCCCCAGTGCTCCCCCGGCAATGAAGTCTCTTCCACTTCTTTGCACTTGGCCTAGAATCCGCAACAGATGCAGCCAGATTGGGAGGTGTAACACGGACAGGTGAACTCCTCTTTGGTCACCGACGCAGGCTCTTCATCAGTACCAGACACGGGGTTGGGGGGGGGGGGGGGGGGGGGGGGACAAACCGGATAATATTGAGTGGGGTGCTCTTTCCAAGGACTAGTGAGGACTCAGTGGGCCAAATGGCCTCCTTCTGCACTGTAAATTCTCTGATTCTAAAACACATCTCATTGACCAGTGCTCACCAAGCTCCCGTGAGGATTTGTTAATGTTCCTGTGACCGCTCAGCTCTGCCCACATGCATTCTGCTTCCACTGCATTAGCATGCCCGAAAATTACTTGATTTAACTCTTCGCCTCCACTTAGCACTCTTTGTTTCCTACGCTATCTGCCAAGCTCATTTATCAAATAAAAAACAAATGTCCATGCAGAGTACCCGAACTCATCTTATAATGATGACCATATTGTAAGATATTGTAAGATTTGGTTGTACCTCAAAAGGACCATCCTCACAGCCATAGAATGGAGAATAACGGGTGGGAGAATCGGCGGGGGTCGGTGTGAATCCTGCACCCGCCCTCCTCCCAATTCTCCCTCACCCCAAAAATCGGCCCGGCGTGAGTCGCGGTGTCCTCCTCGGAGAATGGCAGAGTCCGGCGTGAGTCAGTGGGGCCCAGGGCTGTCCGGATTCTCTGGCCCGTGATGGGCTGAAGTCCCGCCCGTTCTATGCCGGTCCCGCTGGCGTAAATTGGAGTTGGTCCCTTACCGGCGGGACCTGGTGGCGCGGGCGGGATCTGGGGTTCTTGGGGGGTCGTGGGGAGGAGGGGGGGATCTGGCCCCGGGAGGTGCCCCGACGGTGGCCTGGCCCACGGTCAGGGCCCACCAATCCGCGGGCAGGCCTGTGTCATGGGGGCACTCTATTCCTTCCGCACCGGAGGCCGTGGTCATCCGCCATTCCCGGTGCGCAAGTGACTCCATGTGTGCATGCGCTGGCATGACGCCAGCACGCGCATGCACTGACTCGCGCCGGCCGGCGGAGGCCCTTCGGCGCCGGTTGGCATGACGCCAGGTCCCTATCCCGCCAGCGGAGTGCCAACCACTCCGGGGCGGGCCGAGCCCCTGAAGGTGTGGAGGATTCCGCACCTTTGGGGTGGCCCGACACCGGAGTGGTTCACGCCACTCCGTCCCGCCAGGACCCCCTCGCCCCGCCGGGTACGGGAGAATCTCGCCCAACGTGCGTATAGAGAAGATGGAAACTAAAATAAGGAATAAGGGGAGCTAACAAATGACTGCAAAGGACTTCACTCGAGACAAATGAAAATCTAGTCTGCAAAACATTTCTTCTGTTCTGCCCCTCCCCAATCAACATTTCCATGGTGACAATCGTTTTTAAAAAATCTTCTCAAAACATCTAACGCAAAGTCTTAATAATGTTGACCTCCCATGAGCATATTAAGGCTTTCTTCCATGCATTATAATAGCAAGGAGTTGACCAAGATTCTTACGGTTCTTCAACATTATTATAATATTATAGATACATTCAGCCAGTTTAACCATATAGAACAGTACAGCACAGAACAGGCCCTTCGGCCCTCGATGTTGTGCCGAGCCATGATCACCCTACTCAAACCCACGTATCCACCCTATACCCGTAACCCAACAACCCCCCCGCCTTAACCTTACTTTTTTTTTAGGACACTACGGGCAATTTAGCATGGCCAATCCACCTAACCCGCACATCTTTGGACTGTGGGAGGAAACCGGAGCACCCGGAGGAAACCCACGCACACACGGGGAGGACGTGCAGACTCCGCACAGACAGTGACCCAGCCGGGAATCGAACCTGGGACCCTGGAGCTTCTGTTGTTCACTTCTGTTACAGTAAACTTGGCCCACTTGGTACCATAGGTTAACACAATCTTCTTTAAACAATGGGAACGGTCCAGACCAATAAGGTGAAGTAACCAAGTGAAAAACATTTGAGCTGGTCTCATTCCTGCAGAAAATGGGTCAAAAGAGAGCTCCCGACCATTCTGCACTAAATTTATAATCTTCAAAAGTGGCGGTGTTGATGAAGTAGGATGCTCTTGAGATGGAGGATAAGACAGATGAAACAAGCTTTACTATGAATAGCACTGCTTGATCCCAACAGTTAGTGTTCTACATTCTCCTGGCATTGAGATTCCACACTGGGATGAAGGAGAACAAACTGGAAAACTGTACTTTGAAAGTAGCTGAATAATTGTTACAACAACCGCTTGCCCAGAGCTACATCAGAATGTTAAACCATTCCTATCATCTTCACTGCATGGAGTACCCTGAACACAAATGTAAAACTATCCAATTAAAAAGAATTACAAACCTAATTGTAAAAGGAAAACATATTGGGAGTCACACCAGAGGCTGACTGAATAATGACTCAATAAATACAAACTGGATGGTCTATTATGGAATGATAATTACATCCAAATGAGATCCCGAACGGCCATTTCCAACTTTTCCCAGTTCTGATGAAATCTCATGGGCCTGAAATGTTAAACTGGGTTTCTCACCACAGACGCTGCCATAACCTGAGTATTTCCATCAATTTCAGCTCTCCAGCAGTGCTATGCTTCGATTGGTCCTCAAAGTGTACCCTTTGTTTACTAAGCAGCTGCTGTCCAATTACAAATAATACTGAATGGAGGTTAAAAGCATAATGGATCAGATTATCAGGGTGGAAACAGGCACATTAGGAGTTTGCAATGAAGCAAATGCTGAAAACATAGTCAGCAGCACGGAATAGGCATTGGCTGGATCGGTTTCAGAATCCTACACAGGATTTCCACCCATTACCTGGTAACTGCTGGAGCTTCTGCTGGTTGGTCAATTCCACATCATCTTTATGCGTGCAAAGCCGTGTTGCTAGGATTCCATCTCGATCTATCTTCTGGTTGGCTGTTTTGATCAACTGGGCTGTGACTTCTTCTGGGCACCTGATTTCAGAACAGCCTCAAGTAATTTCCAATATACATCAACAGAAATCTCCACGCCAATGGTGCTTCCAAAGCAGCCAACACAATAATTCTTAGTCAGTGGCTGGATAGATCTTGACACTGGTTCACCGGCCACCCTTGTCTATCTAAAAATGTATAGTGAATTAACGGAAGCACAGAATTCCCTGGGGAGCAGATGCAGTGGAGCGCCAGTCAGTGTGTTATTCCAGTCAGATATAACAAAGTTCCCTCTAAGCCACACAGCAACTAAAAAAGTTCCCACACAAGCTGTGCACAAGTTAACCTCTTTAAATTACCCTGCTTGTGATGTTGCATAAAAAAAATAAAGGGGCAACACCCTTAAATAAATCGCCCATGCACTCCAAATTTTAAAAAAAAAATCCAGGGAACGTTGCTCCTGAGCTCCAAAAGAAATAATAAAGATAGTATGGGCCACATGACATTGCTAAGCTAATCGCTGAAACATAGATTACTGCAGCACAGAAGCTGGCCATTTTGCTCTTCAAAAGTCCACACCAGGGCTTTTTCTCCATGTGAAACTTTTGATGCCGATTGTTCCAACTTCACTTCATGTTTGATATCCATCTCGATAAACTGCCGAGTGAGATCATAACAATAATGATAATAATAATTTGGTGATCGCTTAGTCAGGGTTACAGGTTGGCCAAGACAACAAGCAGAACCCTCCTGCTCACCTTTGAATCGTGCTTTAAAATAGTTTAAATCCACCTGGCAGGCAGATAGGCATTTATTTTAAGTCTCGTCTGAAAGCAGCACTTTAGACTATGCAATGCTGTACTGGAATAATTGGTCTGAAATTTCTGGAAAGTGTCTTGAACTCACAACCAACTGGCTCCCCGAGGAGAGAATGCCACTCCCGGAGCAACAGCTGGCACGTTTACCAGTCATTAGAGGGACAGTAACTCGCTGGCTCATATCTCATCGACTACAATGCTCGCCAGATGAAAAATAATAATAAGAAAAATATCAACTGCTGTTTTCATCAGATACGATGTTGGGGGGGGGGGGAAGAATTGATCCTATGTTGGCCAAATGCAGAGTGCAGAGAAGCAACTTCTAACAAAATTGAAAGTGTTCAAATCAAATTGAAAGTATTCAAATCATGGAACCATCCCTACAGTGCAGGAGGCCATGCAGCCTATCGAGTCTGCACCGACCCTCTGAAAGAGCACCCCACCCAAGCCCACCCCCCACCCCCCCCCCCCCCCCCCACCCTATCCCCGTAACCTCACCTAATCTGCACATCCCTGTGTACACTAAGGGACAATTTATCATGACCAAGCCATCTAACCTGCACATCATTGCACTGTGTAAGGACACCAGAACACCTGAAGGAATCCCACACAGACTGGAGGAGAACGTGCAAACTGCACATAGTCACTCGAGGCCGGAATTGAACCCAGGTCCCTGGCACCGTCAGGCAGCAGTGCTAATCACTGTGCCACCGTGCCAAATCACTGGGCACTTAAGAATGGAAAATAATCTTTTAGAAATGGGAGAAGGCCATTAGCCTCAATTTGTGAAGAATCAATCACATTTATAATAGCCCTCAGTCCTCGTTTTCTCTCCAGTTACACATTGAATTGCATCTTAAATTTGTTAATATGGTCTACCCGAGTGGCTGTATCTGCTGTGCTTATGTTTTTGTCAAAAATCAAAAATCTTATCCACCTTGATGGAAATCTGATTTATCCGGTTTACCGCGGTTTAATGACTGCAATAACTGCCACTAAATGCATCACTGAAAATGGAGGTTACAAGATTTATATGCAAGATACTCTATGGAATACTTGCCTCCCAAGCCGAATAGCCTGCAGCATTGCAATGAACTTTTTATCAGTTTGTCTTCGCACATCTGTTAGTTCCATGTTCACGTGGATGCACTTCTGCCAACTCTTAGCCTTAAGTCAAGTACAAAGTCCATTCACTTTACTGAGCAATTGAACAAAGGCTCCAAAAATCTAAGAGACTAGAATATTAGGGGCTGGTTTAGCTCGCTCAGCTAAACCGCTGGCTTTTAAAGCAGACCAAGCAGGCCAGCAGCACGGTTCAATTCCCGTACCAGCCTGCCCGGACAGGCGCCGGAATGTGGCGACTAGGGGCTTTTCACAGTAACTTCATTGAAGCCTACTTGTGACAATAAGCGATTTTCATTTCATTTTCATTATGATCACCTGTAAATTCTTCCTCACTTACAAAATAAATAAAACACATCAGTGAGTATAATTATGCATCCTTTTCCTGCCTTGTTGCACTTCTTCTGCTACCCCTTGGTGTAACTGCTACAGTTCATCAATTCCCTCCACTATTTTCCTCTGTATGTTCTCTTAATATAACGGAGGACATTTAAATATTATACAATTTGCAGCTCGTTACCATGTTTATGACTGGCGTTACGATCTGATACAATTTTTTAAATAAATCAGGATGCGTCATAGAACCATAGAATCCCTACAGTGCAAATGGAAGCTGTTCGGCCCATTGAGTCTACATCAACCCTCGCACCCCACGCAGGCCCAAGCCCCCACCCTAGCCCCATAACCCCACTTAACCTTTTGGGCAGTAAGGGATAATTCAACATGGCCAATGCACCTGACCTGCTCATCTTTGGACTGTGGGAGGAAACCAGAGCACCCAGAGGAAACCCACGCAGACATGGAGCGATCTCCACACAGACCTAAGGCTGGAATTGAACCCGGGTCCCTGGAACTGAGAGGCAGTAGTGCTGATCACTATTCCACCACGCTGCCCTCAGGCCAAAGTAGACCGATGGAAACTGTTCGCATTGGTAGAAGGATTGTGAACCAGAAATTATTCACTTCAGGGGATTGGCAGAAAACCAGAGGCAAATTGATGAAAAATCTTTGTTTACTCAGTGAGTGGTTAGAATCTGAAATACATTGCCTCTATATGTGGGAGAGACAGATTCAATCATGGCTTTCAAGACAGCATTGGGCATACACATTTGGGGATAATATTTGCAAGGGTACAGGGAAAAGCCAAGGGACTGAGACCAGGAAAATTCCTCTTAGTACAGATACAGTGAGCTGAATGTTCTTGTTCTATGCCGATTCTATCAGCCGGACTTTAATAAGAAAAAGTTCCCAAATTTAGTCCGAGCGAGTAAAACCCTCCTAAACTCTACAACTTGTTCAAGCTGTCCAATTTAGTTCTTCTTCCCAAGGACCTATACATGGCGACCAAAACCGTTGAACACAAAACACAATAAACTTTAACAAAAATGCTCAAAACATCATTAGCGGTGCTTAAAAGGGGTAGCTGTCACATAAATAGTAGATGTTGAATTATTGTCACGAATGTAAAGAGTTGGAGACCAACAGTGGGCTGGAGATGAAAATAGAACAGACAAATAATACTAGCAGGCACAGAGAGGAATAATGAGATGTGATTTGCCCAGTAACAAGAGAAGCAGGTGTCTTGAGTCATTGAGGTGCGAATGGTCACATCAAAAACAATTGTTTACCAGAAATCAGTAGGGCTATTGAAATTATAACTTCTAAATGCAGGGGATTGGAGGTAGGCAGACAACAGAATCCACAGAGGAGACTATCAAAGACTGCTAGCATCCTCAGTGGGGATTCCCGTTCTCCATCCAACAGCCAGACAGGCCAGTTCCATCTGCAATCCAAACCACAGAGGCCTGTTCTATCTAACATTGAGAACCATGACAGATATTCTCCTCTCACTGAACTAGACATTTTCCCAGACTTGGTCACCCAAATGGTATTGTATGATTTGACCCTTGGAGTTATTAAAATTGGATGGTGCTTGGGAAAAGGGGTGTCTGAGAGTTCAGGTATATTTTGGGAACAAAAAGCGACTTCAGATAGCAAGGTGTGTGTTTAGTTATAAATGTACTCAAGTGTCATAGTGTAGATTAGTTATTTGCAGTGTTTTTCTTTCCCTTTATTTAATAAATATTCTTTATTAATTGTTCACATAACCAGTGGACTGCTTCCTCACTGGGTTGTACATGGTTCCTCATGTTATTCCAAACAAAGATACACCTCAACAAACCAGTGTTTCAAGTTATCCTTCCTGGTTTTTAAGACATTGTCACAAGAAACATCAGTGGGGCTCTTAACATCCTTTAACATTTCAACACCTTGGTATGATCCAAGATAGTTACTCATGTTGACAACTTGTAATCGTTGTCTGTTGACCACATGCTGTGCAAGAGAACCCAGATCACAGCTCTTGCACTTCCATTCATTTTCTGTCAGGAACAAGCACTCTGAAAAATGCCCAAACCCAATCTGTAATGATCATCTTTGTCACAAATAGCCTTATTGTGAAGTTTTTGTGAAAAGCCCCTGGTCGCCACATTCCAGCGCCTGTTCGGGTACACAGAGGGAGAATTCAGAATGTCCAATTCACCTAACAAGCATGTCTTTTGGGGACTTGTGGGAGGAAACTGGAGCACCCGGAGGAAACCCATGCAGACACGGGGAGAACATGCAGACGCCGCAGAGGTAGTGACCCAAGCCGGGAATCGCACCTGGGACGTGGCGCTGTGAAGCAAGGTGGTAGAATTTTATTTATTTTGCAAAACTTGTAAACCTCTTTTGATAAAAACAGGGGTTGGATTAGTTAATTCATTACCTGGAAGCAAAATTTGGATTTTTCATTTTTGCGGGACACGGGAGGAAGCTGTAGAAAATCTCCACAAATGATCAGCTGGATTCCACCAAATGGTTCATTGCTATTCCGAACGACCCTGCAAGAATAAAATGGAACACTGAATCAGCCCAAGATGCTCAGCAACCAGTGACTACAAAAGAATAGGACATTCATCCATCAAGATAAATAGGTTCTTCAATTTGAAGGAAATTTTATTCCACTATAACTTGGGATTTTCAGAGCCTCTTTCAATCATGTTGCACTCAAATGTCTATAAAAATAGTTGCCAGTGTTTCTCAAGTCAAGATCACGATAATGTTCAGCATTACAGCTGTCCACAAGTAAACAGCAGCCTCCAACCAGTTCCATCTGAGATAGAGCACCTTAAGCAGATTGAAACACAAGCTAATAAGGAGATCTATGGCAATAAGTACCATCCGAAAACGTCAGTGTCGCTACACTAGAAAACCCATTGTAATCACATCCATTTCTGTTTACGGTACATTTAGAAAAATGTCTCAACTATTCTTCACAGAAAATAACTGACAGTAAGCCAGAGAGAAATATTCGGGCATGGTCACAAAAGGCTTGGTGGGAAAGATAGCTTTTATTAAACAGCATTGATAACATATGGGATAACCGGGGGGAATTTCAGAGTATGCAGCCGGGGTATCTGAAGGCATAGCCACCAATGGTGAAGTGAAATATAGAAACTGGGAGCTGGAGTGGGCCATTCAGCCCTTTGAGCCTGCTCCGCCATTCAATAGGATCATGGCTGACCCTCATCTCAATGCCATAGAGGAAAGGGTACGCAAGAGTCCAGAGTCAGAATTCAGGGAGGAGGAAAGGCCATGAATGGACGAAAAGTTTAAAACGACTGAGAGCCAATGTATGTTACCAAGGACAAGAGTGTGAATGAGATGGTCTGGTGCAGGCCAGGCTATAGGCAGTATGGCGAATTGAAGTTTATAGAGTATACAGGATGGGAAACCAACAAGAGGAGAAATTGAATAGTCAAGACTGGAGGTGACAAAAGGCATCAATTGGAGTTTCAACAACAGATAGGCTAATACTAGAGGAGAAAGTAAGCAGCCTTTGTGATGCAAGGTACGTAAAATCAAATCAAGGTTGAACAGAACACCAAGATTACAAACCATTCAATTGGAGACAGTCGGGATGAGGGCTGAATCAATGACGAAGGTGTGGACATTGTGCCAGGGGCAAAAGATGGTTTTAGGTGGCCCTAATTGTGGTTCGCCTAAGATAAGCAGTCTGACAGCACAGAGATAGTGAAGAGATTACAAAGTGATACTTAGCTACAGCTGGGTATTATTAGTGTACAAGTGGAAGCTAACGCAATGATTTTGAATGATGGCAGCAAATTAGACCATTTTATGATGCTTGCCAGCTAAATATCATCGCCATCATGATACATGAGCAGAAATCAAATCATTTGCAGCTTATTAACTGTTATACTTTCTGAAACCACTGCAGCCTTAACAGGTTCAAGAATGCTGGATATCAGAAAATGCATAATTTATGGAATTGCACATTTGACAAGTTCCATGCAGTGATGAATGCAGGAAAAAGTACAACCGGGAACATTAGTGGCCCAGGTGCAATGAGCTTATAAAATAGATCTCTTTAGCTTTTGTGTGAAAACAATCAGCACAGGTCAGATGCTTCCTTTTAAAGGAAGGTGGCCACATTTGACAATGTGGGGATTTCTCACAGACCTTCCAATGGCCAACTGTGAACAGCATTGCCTCTCAGCCAGAGACAGGATCCAGCAGTGATAACATTACAATACATATTCCTACTAAAAAGCCAGGGATCTTTAAAGAGATGGAAAAATAAGTATTTGCACTAATGGTCTGCCAGCTCCTATGACAAAACCTTTTTTATTGAGTTTTTATATATATCCCATCCCCCAATGATGAGCCGGTGTGTATCTATGTCGGGGATTTCTACCATGGTTTTCTTTAAGATTTCCGCGTCATCCCAGTTGGGAGCATACACGTTCATGAGGACCATTGGTCCTCCTTACAGAGCACCACTAACCGCGACATAGCGTACCCCCCCCCCACCCCCGGGTCCGTAACCATCTTTGTTACCATGAATGCTGTCTTGTTCAGTAGTATGGCCACCTCACCAGCCCTCGGCCCGTAATATGATTGGAAGATTTGACCCACCGAGCCCTTCCTTACCTTCAGTCAGTCCTTATTCCTCAGGTGTGACTCCTGGAGGAAGATTACATCGGCCTTCAGACTTTTCTGATGGGTGAAGACTCTGGATGTTTTCACCAGGCTATTAAGTCCCCTGACTTCCCATGTGACCATCCTGATGGGCGGTTTCTGTTCCCCCCCATTCTGTGAGATCCCAGGTCACCATCCTGATGGGAGGTTTCTGTTCCCCCCTTTCCTGCCAAATCAATCATCCAAGGTCTTGGATGCGCTATGGGCTTTCCTTTGTTATGGGGCCATCCAAGATGGCCGTCCTTGCCAGTCACTCCAAGGTATCTGGGTCCCTGCACTCCCAGATTTCCCTTTGTTTTGGGGTCCATCAAGATGGCCGCTCTAGTTGCTGCTGTTTTCACTGCCACCATGTGTGACTTGTAGCCAGCATTTAACCTAATCCCTCTTTCTCCAACCCCCCCCCCCAGGTTCCCCTTCTTGAGTCTGTCCTCCTTTCTCGACCTCCCATCTCTGTTCCCGTATGGGCTGCCCCCGCCTTTCCCCTTCTTTTCCCCCATATTCTAGCACTGTTCCCCACCCCCCCCTCCGTTGCCAGGCAATCCTTCCCTGTTGGGAGCTGTACCATGGCCTCCCGTTCGCTTGTACCTCCCTGCACTGGCTTGCTATTGTGGTGCCCCCCCCGGGAGCAATCCTTGTCTTCACCCA
This sequence comes from Scyliorhinus canicula, assembly GCF_902713615.1. Lineage (NCBI taxonomy): Eukaryota > Metazoa > Chordata > Chondrichthyes > Carcharhiniformes > Scyliorhinidae > Scyliorhinus > Scyliorhinus canicula. The sequence continues at coordinate 35,239,933 of NC_052149.1, read as the reverse complement.
TCTGCTGTGATCTTCCTCTCCCCCCTCTCTATCTCCACCTATTTCTCAATCTCTCCGCTCTCACCCACTTCTTCCTGGTACTTACAGCTAAGTCGAAACCGAGGCAGTTCTGCCCCACGCAAGGTTTGCTTGGTACAGCATCCCAAAATCGTACCCCACTCTTGTACAAGGCTGCCCTGGCTGCATTAAATGCAGCGCAGCACTTGGCCAGGTCTGCCCCAATGTCTTGGTAACTCAGATTGAATGGCCTTCCCGCCGACAGAACTGAGTGTGCAGGGCAGCACGGTGGCCTAGTGGTTAGCACAACCGCCTCACAGCGCTGAGGTCCCAGGTTCGATCCCGGCTCTGGGTCACTGTCTGTGTGGAGTTTGCACATTCTCCTCGTGTCTGCGTGGGTTTCGCCCCCACAACCCAAAAATGTGCAGAGTAGGTGGATTGGCCACGCTAAATTGCCCCTTAATTAGAAAAAATAATTGGGTAATCTAAATTTTTTTAAAAAAAGAACTGAGCGTGCGTCTTGCCCAGCTCAGGATCTTCTCCCAATCCTGGTATTGGTGCAGCCTCATTATTACAGCTCCCTGGCTTTAGGTTTCAGCCAGAGCGACCCTTGGGCTCGGTCTCTCTCTGGGGAAGCTCTCCCGTCCGACCAGGTTATACAGCATCTGGGCCACATATTCGGTGGAGTTTCTGCTCTCAATGCCCTCTGACAGGCCCACGAAATGGAGATTCTGGCGCCGTGACGAGATCTCCTGATCCTCGACCTTCCCCTTTAGTGCCCCTTACATCGCCACCAACGTTGCCACTTCTGTTTCCAAGGAGGCGATTCGGTCACTCTGATCAGTTGCCGCTTTGTTTTTTCCAAACGCCACCTTGAAGGAGGCCAGGGCATCCATGACTGCTACCGTCACTGTCTCCATCATTGCCAACTTGATGGCATGTGTGTTTCTGGAGCTCCCGAGTCAGGACGCCCATCCACTCACTGATCGGTGGATAGTCCGGCATGAATCCCGGCAGCCCACCTCGCTTGGGTATAGCCGGCTCCGACTCGCTCCTCGTGCTCGCCGTGGACCTGTTCCTCCTCTCCAGGCTTTTGCCAACTCTGCCACCCTTTGGGTCCTGGACTTATTGCCAGTCATTTCTCGACAGTTGTGGCTGTCTTGTGAGAGAGGGAGAGGGCGTTCAAACAGGAATGGTAGGCTATTTTTGCGTGAAAAGTGCATTTTTCTGTGTTCCCGGAGGAAAGCCATCTTCCCTGCGTCCGCTCAGCACACCCCGCTCACCGGAAGTCCAGCTCTGCTGTTTCTAAGCCACAAATGATTATCTAACAGCCTCTCTCTACTTTTGGTTTGAGGAGGAGGGAAGGTTGGAAACACTACAGCAATGTAAACCTCCTATGACATACCTGGCCACTGCTTCAAGTTTGTCAAAGAATTCTCCTTCTATCATGGAGATTTCATCTATGATAAGGTGTCTGCAGCTTTGCCACTGTCTTACAATCCCAGATCGCTGAGCCAGCTCTATGCACTGCTGCAAGGGAGCTTTTCCTGAACCGATTCCTAATAACAAAACAAAATCCAAAATTTGCAGCACATTTTAAAGAGAGGCATATTCATTGTGATCCTTTTACTACCTCAACTGAAGCTACTCATTCATTCGTGGCAATTTTTACTCATTTGCAGCATTCAAAATGTGGATAATAATCTGAATAATAATAATAATCTTTATTAGGGTCACAAGTAGGCTGCCAGACGTTACTGTGAAAAGCCCCTAGTCGCCACATTCTGGCGCCTGTTCGGGTACACCGAGGGAGAATTCAGAATGTCCAATTCACCTAACAAGCACGTCTTTTGGGACTTGTGGGAGGAAACCGGAGCACCTGGAGGAAACCCACACAGACATGGGGAGAACATGCAGACTCCACACAGACAGTGATCCAAGCCGGGAATCGAACCTGGGACCCTGGCACTGTGAAGCAACTGTGCTACTGTGCCACCTATAAGTATAGAAAAATAGGAGGCAGTGGGAAGAGGGCAGTACATGTTCTAGCATAGGCCTGCACAAACTTGATGGGATGAACAGCCTATGTTTTGAACATCTAATGTTCAAGAGAACTATTTACATAATACCTGGTCACTTGAAATTGCAAAACTAAATATTTGAGTCCGAAACTAGTGGATCATCAAGTTCATGGTATTAGTGAACATTAGTTTGTTGAGAGGCATGGTTAGGTTTCTGACTGGGCCCCTGTAGCAAAAATACCACCTCATGACCTTTCTCTCATTCCTAGTGCTGTACAGTTTACCCTAGAGAATTGTACTGTGGCGCATACCAGACCTGCAAATGCATGGAGAGTTGTTCCTCCAATGTGACAGGCAGCCACTCCAGTACTCGCTGTGGTATAGGTACTTTTTGGAGGCAATGCCCCCACAATCCTCTTCAGCAAGAAGGATTTTCCAGTTCCTTGAATTAAAGTTAAAAAGAAAGCGAGTGGTTAGGAAAGTATAGATTTGTACACGTCGTAAGAAGATTCAGCTTCAGCGAGAAGGCAATTTACCTCATAGTCAGCATCATGACTTTGAAATAGGGTACAGATCTATCACCTCTACCCAGACAACGTGCGTTAGATCAAATCTTAGAAAATTACCTTGCATGACATTTCTGTTCCTCATGTTAACCTTGCCCTTTTCTGAGCAGCAATTCTTGTGTTACCCCCAGGTAATGCTTATCCATGGAGAGCATTGCCTTGTGAACATGTAATCACAAACGCTGGTTTGCCATTCCTCAAGAACAAACCAGGCAAGAAGACATTTGGCCTGGATTCCAGGTAGCAGAGGTGGAATAACAACATGCTAACCCACCAAGATCCCCTTTCCATACAGACAGCATTGGGCAAAGTGAATAAAGCTACTCTGACCTGGTATAAAATGCAGGAGTAAGAAATTCAGGAGTAAGAAATGGGAATAGAAGGATCCCAAATTTCCTTACGAATTGTTAACACCAGCTGAATCAGCCAAAGACAGCAGGGCTGGGCTGTGCAGGATTTTTGTCATTTGCAGGATAATCTAGTCTGCCTTATAAAGGAGTTAAACCTCCGCTTGCTCCTTCCTTATACCAGCCATACATTCAAGCAAAGATTCCGTTTTGCTGATGGTTAATACTTTGAACCACCCCATACTAAATAAATTTATTCCAAAAATGGGGGGTGATGACTGTTTCTTTTTCTTATTGCTGGGGGGGGGGGGGGGTGAAGATTGGGATGGGGGTGAAAATGCTTATTGTACCATGTTTATGTCACTATTATTGTTATAAAAATTTGAAAATACCCTAATAAAAATATATTTTTTTAAATAAATAATTTCTTTAAAAATTTGGGCCAGAGACCATAGTATTTTCAATAAATTCACAACAATCTACCTCTATAGTAAACCTAATTATATCTACTGAATTACCAGCACTTCCAGTGAAGAAGACATTCTTTCCTTTCAGAACCATGCCAAGGACATGTGACTGTTCCTTTGTGAGCTTCCTTATCACTGGCATTGTCAGTGTTGGCTTTTTGGAAAGTTTCATCTCGGTAACCTGCAATATACAAACATCAATAAATGTTTTTTCTCTTCTATACAGTCATTATGGCACAGGAGGTCATTCAGCCCATGCTGGCTTCCTCGAGCAATCCAGTCACAATCTGGTCCCCCCCCCCCCCCCCCCCCCCCCCCCAATACTCCGAGCTTCTGAACCACCCCAAACGTCCCACCCACTTTACTGCCTGACCATCCACAGTAAAAACGCAGAGGGAACTTCAACAGATAAAACAGAGGGTTTGGGTCAGGTTAAAGCCTTAACACGCAAAATTAGGATCTCAAACAAACCGCACTTCTGGCTTTAACGGAGATGAGAAGGTGGGTGTCCACTGACATTTTAGATACAATAACCTCCCTGTTCTTCAGCTATTCAACTTGAGGGGTCAGCAAACTTTCCCCCAAGAGGAAATGAGTGTAAAAAAAAAAAAAAGGGCAAATGATTTCAACTTGTAATGCTCAGAATACGTGGGATGCATACATGGATTTTACAGTGACACAAAACAGCGAATTCAAGTGCAGTCGAAACTGGGAACTGTTAAAACTCATTTCACTCCAGACCCCCACTAAAGAAGAGATTAGCTCCTTACTCTGAAGGTTTTGTGGTCTCAAGTATGGATTTTCCTATTCACTTTTATTACTGACTTCTTCCCATTTTGGCACACAATCATACGAATTTACAGTGCAGGAGGCCATTTAGCCCATCGTGTCTGCACCGACTCTTGGAAAGAGCACCCTACCCAAGCCCACACCTCCACCTTATCCCCATAACCCAATAACCCTACCCAACACGAAGGACAATTTAGCATGTCCAATCCACCTAACCGGCACATCTTTGGACTGTGGGAGGAAACCGGAGCACCCGGAGGAACCCATGCACACACGGGGAGAACGTACAGACAGTGACCCAAGCTGAGAATTGAACCTGGGACCCTGAAGCACAGAGACATTTCTCTATGTTGGCCTTCTGTTCAATTTTGGTCGCCCTCCTATCAGAAGAATCTGGAGGCTTTAGAGAGGGTGCAGAAGAGATTTACCAGGATGTTGCCTGGTATGGAGGGCATTAGCTAGGAGGAGAGGTTGAATAAACTCGGTTTGTTCTCACTGGAACGACGGAGATTGAGGGGCGACCTGATAAAGGTCTACAAAATTATGAGCGGCATAGACCAAGTGGATAGTCACAGATTTTTTCCCAAGGTAGAGGGGTCAATTACTAGGGGCACAGGTTTAAGGTGCGTGGGGCAAGGTTTAGAGTAGATGTACGAGGCAATTTTTAAAAATTTTTTACTCAGAGGGTAGTGGGTGCCTGGAACTTGCTGCTGGAGGAGGAGGTGGAAGCAGGGCCGATAGTGACATTTAAGGGGCATCTTGACAAATACATGAATAGGATGGGAATAGAGGGATACGGACCCAGCAAGTGTAGAAGATTTTAGTTTAGACAAGCAGCATAGTTGGCGCAGGCTTGGAGGGCCCAAGGGCCTATTCCTGCACTGTAGTTTTCTTTGTTCTCACAATCCCCATACTAGGCAGGAAGGGGGAGATTATCCTACAATTTTTTCAGGGAAATAATTATTTATTTCCTGCTTGGTGTCTTTCTTGACAGTCCACCTGGCATGGGGAAAAGATGGTGGCATTCTGATATTGTCACTGGACTAATAATTAAGAGACCCAGGGTAATGCTTTGGGGACTCGGGTTCAAAACCCGCTGAATTCAATAAAAATCTGGAATTAAGTCTATTGATGATCATGAAACCGTTGCCGATTGTCGCAAAACCCTTCTAGTTCACTAATTAATGCCCTTCCAAAGATGTACAGATTAGGTGGATTGGCTGTGCTAAATTTCCCTTGTCCAAAGCTTTGGTGGGAAGTGGGTGCTCTTCGAAGGATCCGTGCAGATTGATGGGCCGAATGGCCTCCTTTTGTACTGTAGGGATTCTGTGGAAGGAAATCTGTCACCCTTATCTGGTCTGGCCTATATGTGACACCAGACCCATAGGATTGTGGTTGACTCTTAAATGCCCTCTGAAATGGACTAGCAAACCTGTCAGTTCAAGGGCAATAAATGCTGGCCCAGCCAGTGACGCCCACATCCCCTGAACAAATAAAAAAAAATCTTCAAGTCAACCAGCTATCTGTTTTCCTATTGACATTCTGCTCTGCCATAGCATTGAAATCAACACTAAATAAAACAGCCTGGGAAGAGATTACATACCAGACAATTTTCTGATGAGATGGTCCGTGAGCGTTTGATCTGCTTGCTTGGCCCCCCAATGCCTACTTGATTCTTCAACCCTTTGGCAGAAATCGGTGTTTGTACAGTCCCCTGTGATTGAAGCTGGTTAGCTCGTTTCACGTCCTGTACCTGCACAGGACTGATCGTGTCAAACATCCGTGGGAGTGTGGAGAGTAGCCGCGTTCGCCCACTGACAGGTCTGCTAATCTTATCTGCAGCGTATTTGATGGAAAGGGTCTTAAAGAGTACTTTCAGCTTGTCTGGCGGACAGTTCGAAATTAGGATCTGAATATTTTCAGGAATCAGTTTGATCGAACTCTTTCCATCCCGAATAAACTGCGTGAAAAGTTGGATTTCACGTAGGGCAAAGTTTTGGTATAGTTTGCCATCATGTACTCGGAGAATAATGTCACGGAATTCATTGCGCCCAAGGGTGATAACGGCATTGCGAATACTTTTGCGTTTGGTTGCCTGGCCGGCCGGGTTGAGGTATTCAATTGTCAAGCTGCATTGGACCTCAGCGCCTGTAGAGGCAGATAGCATCCTACCCCTGCAAGTGAAAACAAGCGTTACCTTAGAAATGTCAAATAAAACTGGGCAACTCACTATGCTTCACCCGATGTCTATGTAATTACATTGTGTATTTATCGCAATTCCTATGTTTTTCCACCTTGGTATACATGAAAATAAATCTAAATCGTAAGTTATGTACTATTGGACCAAGTGTTGTCAGGTATTTCTAACCGAGTTTCATATAATGGAGAAAATAGTAAAATTACACCAATCAGGGAAAATCCTTGCTAGCCGGTTGCCGTCCCTCTGGCAAAGCTGTTTCAAACAAACAATAAGCAGATTTCAGTGGAGCATAAAGACAGATGGCAGGCACTGGTTTAGTCCTCATACATAGAAAATAGAAGCAGGAGGCCATTGAGCCCTTCGATCCTGCTCCGCCATTCATTATGATGATGGCTAATTATCAAGTTCGAGACCCTGATCCTGCCTTCCCCCATTTCCCTTGATAGCTTTAGTCCCAAAAGCAATATCCAATTCCTTCTTGAAATTACAAAACTGCAAGAAACAGACATCAAAAATGGAGGGACACAGAAAGCGGGAAACTGCAGGCAAGTTAGCTTAACATTAATCACAGGGAAAATATTAGAAGTCACTTTTTTAAAAAAGTTATAGCAGGGCATTCGGGCAAGCACGGGGAAATCAGTCAGAGTCAACATAGTTTTGTGAAAGGGTAATCATGTTTAACCAACTTATTGGAGTATTTTGAAGAAGTAACATGTGCTGTGGACAGGTGGATGTCTTGTACTTAGATTTCCAGAAGGCATTTGATAAAGTGTCACATCAAAGATTATTGCAGAAAATAGAAGTTCATGGTACGGGGTAACATATTGGCATGGATAGAAGATTGACTGGCTAACTGGAGGTAGACAGTTAGCAAAATGGATCTTTTTCAGGTTGGTGAGATGTAACATATGGTGTGCCAAAAGGATCAGTGCTGGGACCTCAACTGATTGAAAGGATGGTTGCCAAATCTGCCGATGACACAAAGATAGGCAGGAAAGCACGTTGTGATTAGGAGGCTACAAAAAAGATATAGATAAGTTCTGACAAAGACTCTATGGACTCAAAACGTTAACGCTGTTTCTCTGCTAATAGATACTGCCAAACCTGCTGAATTGTTTCCAGCATGATCGGTTCTTGATACAGATAGGTCAAGCAAGTGGGCAAAGGGGCAGCACGGTGGTGCAGTGGTTAGCACTGCTGCCTCACGCGCCAAAGTCCCGGTTCGATCCCGGCTCTGGGTCACTGTCCGTGTGGAGTTTGCACATTCTCCCAGTGTTTGCGTGGGTTTCGTCCCCACAACCCAAAGATGTGCAGGCTAGGCAGATTGGCCACGCTAAATTGCCCCTTAATTGAAAAAAATGAATTGGGTATTCTAAATTTAAAATTAAAAGTAAGTGGGCAAAGATCAGGCAAATGGAGTATAACGTGGAAATGGTGAGAGATTGCAGAGCTCGGAGATGCAGAGGGATCTGGGTGTCCTAGTGCATGAATCACAAAAGACTAGTGTACAGGTACAGCAAGTAATTGGGAAATCTAATAGAATCTTTTATTGCAAGGGGAATTGAATACAAAAGTAGGGAGGTTATGCTTCAGTTGTACAGGACACTAGTGAGACCACATTTGATATACAGTTGTACAGTATTGGTCACCTTACTTAAGGAAAGATGAAAATGCTTTGGAAGCAGTTCAGAGAAGGTTTACCAGATTAAGAGCTGGAATGGGTAGGTTGTCTTATGAGGAAAGGTCAGACAGGTTAGGTTTGTAACCACGAGAGTTTAGAGAAGTAGGAGACAACTTGATTGAAAGATACAAGATCCAGAGTGGTCTTGATAAGGTGGATGTGGAAAATCTAGAACTGGGGGTCACTGTTTAAAAATAAGGCGTTGCTCATTTAAAACGGAAATGTTTTCACTCAGATGGTTGTGAGTCTTTGGAACTCTCTTCCTGAAAAGGTTGGGCAGCAGAATCTTTGAATATTTTTAAGGCAGAGGTGGATAGATTCTTGATAAGCAAGGGCATGAAAGGTTATTGGGGTAATCATAGAATTTATAGTGCAGAAGGAGGCCATTCAGCCCATCAGGTTTGCACCAGCCCTTGGAAAGAGCACCCTACCCAAGCCCACGCCTCCACCCAATCCACGTAACCCAGTAACCCCACCCAACCATTTTGGACACTAAGGGCAATTCAGCACAGCCAATCCACCCACCCTGCACATCTTTGGACTGTGGGAGGAAACTGAAGCACCTGGAGGAAACCCACGCAGATGCAGGAGAACTTGCAGACTCTGCACAGTCAGTGACCCAAGCCGGGTATCGAACCTGGGACCCTGGAGCGGTGAAGCAACTGTGCTAACCACTGTGCTACCGTGCAGGTAGCATATTTGAGGTCATTGTCAGATCAGCCATGACCTTATTAAATGGCAGAGTAGTCTTGAGGGGCTGAATGGCCTCCTCCTGATCCTTGTCAATCCTATGCAAATTCTTTAAGACAAAAAGACAATTTCCATTTTGAGTGCAATCTTCATCTAAGGGTCATTGGCACCCAAAATTCAACCTTGTCTGTTCTCATTACCTATTGCTGACCAGCCTCTTTCCAGCACATTCTGCTTTTTTCAGAGGTAATTTACCGTTTGTTTGTCTCAGAGACCAGGCATTTGCACTAAAATGGAATTCACTGCTCTCCTACTTATTTAACCATTTTTCAAATTCAACGTGTACATGTTTGTCACTAATTAATATTAATAATAATCTTTATTTGTGTTACAAGCACGCTTACATTAACACTACAATGAAGTTGCTGTGAAAATCCCATAGTCGGCTACACTGAGGGAGAATTCAGAATGTCCAATTCAACTAACAAGCACGTCTTTCATAAAGAAACCGGAGCACCCGGAGGAAACCCACACAGACACAGGGAGAATGTGCAGACTCCGCACAGACAGTGACCCAAGCCGTATATCGAACCCAGGTCCCTGGTGCTGTGAAGAAACAGTGCTAACCACTGTGTTGATCATAGAATTTACAGTGCAGGAGGCCACCCAGCCCATCGAGTCCGCACCGACTCCTGGAAAGAGCACCCCACCCAAGCCCCACCCCCACCCCATAAACCCAGTAACCCCACCCAACACTGAGGGCAATTTTGGATACTAAGTGCAATTTAGCATGCCCAATCCACCTAACCTGCATATCTTTGGACTGTGGGAGGAAACCGGAGCAGCTGGAGGAAACCCACGCACACACGGGGAAAACGTGCAGACTCCACACAGTCAGTGAGCCAAGCCGGGAATTGAACCTGGGACCCTGGAGCTGTGAAGTAATTGTGTTAACCACTATGCTACCGTGCTGTGCTACCATGCCATCCATATCTACCTGTATCACACTTATGTTATCTGCCAACGTCGAGATCTAAAATTGGCTTTTCTTCCCCAAAAGAAACAGCACTGAATAATATTGCAACTCTTCAATTTAAACAGATAATGGTGGAAATAATCACTGGGCAGATAGCGGCATAGTGGTAATATCACTGGGCTAGTGATACCTTTGGGGACAAGGGTTCAAATCCCACCATGCAGCTGGTCGTATTAAAATAAAAATTCTGGAATACAGACTATGACAACAATTGTCGGTTGTTGTAAAAATCTCCTCTGGTTCAGCAAGAAAACCCATCACCCTGACATCAGTTTGGTTAGCTTTTAACTGCCCTCTGAAATGGCTGAGCAAGCCACTCAGTTAAGAACAGAAGAACTAGGAGCAGGAATAGGCCATCTGGCCCCTCGAGCCCGCTCCACCATTCAATGAGATCATGGCTGATCTTTTGTGGATTCAGCTCCACTTTCCAGCTTGAACACCATAACCCTTTATCCCTTTATTCTTCAAAAAACTATCTTTATCTTAAAAACATTTAATGAAGGAGCCTCAACTGCTTCACTGGGCAAGGAATTCCATAGATACACAACCCTTTGAGTGAAGTAGTTCCTCCTAAACTCAGTCCTAAATCTACTTCCCCTTATTTTGAGGCTATGCCCCCTAGTTCTGCTTTCACCCGCCAGTGGAAACAACATGCCTGCATCTATCCTATCTATTCCCTTCATAATTTTATATGTTTCTATAAGATCCCCCCTCATCCTTCTAAATTCCAACGAGTACAGTCCCAGTCTACTCAACCTCTCCTCATAATCCAACCCCTTCAGCTCTGGGATTAATGTAGTGAATCTCCTCTGCACACCCTCCAGCGCCAGTACGTCCTTTCTCAGTTCAAGGACAATTAGCGATGGCCAACAAATACTGATGCCCACATACATTTTTATAAAGCATCTGAGAGGAGATAAATCAAGTTGTTTCAGGTTATTGACCTTTGTGACAAATGTTAGGGATGTTATAGTTTTTTAAACTGGGCCAAGAGCAAGAAGCAGGAGTGGTTAAATGGCAAAAGGGATGACAGTACAGAAAGAGAGATTGGGATAAGTAAAATAAATGGTGTACTTCTGGTGAAACCAACTGCAATGGACAAAGCAGTAAATGAATTACAGGTATTACAGCACAGGAGGCCTCCGTTTAACCCGTTGTGTCTGCACTCGCTGTTTGAATGAGCAACTCACCTAATGCGTAACCCTGCACATTCTTCCTTTACAGATGCAACAATTTGACACCCTTTTGAATGCTTCAGTCGGACCTGCCTCCCCACAATATCAAGCAGTCCATTCCAGACCCTGACCACTAATGCAGCACAACGGCAGATTTTACCATCCGGAAGTTACCGGACTCCTGATACTAGTTTACCTCCAGAATTATCTGTAACGTTCTTGCATTACACTTGAACACTTAACATTACTCACTTGCTTCCTTATCTGGGTCAAGTCACTGAATATGAATCGGCCCTGCAAAAAAAAAAACGATTTATGTTACTGGGTATTACGAGTCAACTGCAGATGTCTTTTACTATGGCTGGTCCAGGTGAACAGGTCCGCTACAACATTCATTCATTCATTCAGTCCCTCTCCGCACCAGTTGCAACTTTCAAACCGGCCGGCGCAACCTCCACCAATCAGAGGAGGGCACTCTGAAATCCTAGCCAATCACCTTCCCCGGCATTTGGACGTTTAGAGTCAAGGGTCCTCCCTCCTTTGTGACATCATTGCGGGACGTTGGGTGGCAACGTTTGCGGGGCACGTGCCTCGGGCAGACGGGGCAATATCCACACACTGCGGTAGATACAATGGGGGGCAGAGGCAGGTTAAAGGCTTCACTTCTTTTTCGGATGAAGTGCGTTATTTCGGATTTCTAGAGGCGACAGTTTTTTTTGAAGGGGCGGGGCAGGTGATCAGAGCCCTTCCAGAGTTTTGTAGCGAATACTAATACTCCTGTGAATACTAATACTCATGTGAAGCGCCTTGGGACGTGTTATTACCTTAAAGGATAAATCATTGTGGAGAGACTGATATTTTGGATTAACTTTTTGCAGCCCCCAAGTCAAGGGAGCGGTTGCATTGGCGTTTAAATACGTCATTTGAACGCCGTTACACCACTAAAGTTTGAGATAGCTTCGCTTTTTTTTAGATGCTTGCAGACAGCACAATTAATCACTGGGTGACATTGTTCCGCCGATGGTCAGGGGCATTGTTAAAGGTTTAGTGCCTTCATGACATCAGAAGGTCCAACCAAGTATTTCTGAAGCCTGTTCACTGATATAGGAAATGCAGCAAGCCCACAAACAGCAGTATGATAATGAACAGATTTTTAAAGTTATGTTGATTCATGGACACTCAGGAAAAGTGGGCTGGATTCTTTCTGAGAGAGAACTGACAGAGAGAACTGACAAAGAGAAAGAGAACTGACAAAGAGAGAGAGAGAACAGACAAAGAGAGAGAACTGACAAAGAGAGAGCGAACTGACAGAGAGAGAGAGAGAGAACTGACAAAGAGAGAGAGAACTGACAGAGAGAGAACTAACAAAGAGAGAGAGAACTGACAAAGAGAGAGAGAACTGACAGAGAAAACTGACAAAGAGAGAGAGAACTGACAAATTGACAGAGAGAACTGACAGAGAGAACTGACAAAGAGATAGAACTGACAAAGAGAGATAGAACTGACAGAGAGAGAGAACTGACAAAGAGAGAGAGAACTGACAAAGAGAGAGAGAACTGACAAAGAGAGATAGAACTGACAAAGAGAGATAGAACTGACAAAGAGAGAGAGAGAGAGCTGACAAAGAGAAAGAGAACTGACAAAGAGAGAGAGAGAACTGACAAAGAGAGAGAGAGAACTGACAAAGAGAGAGAACTGACAGAGAGAGAGAACTGACAAAGAGATAGAACTGACAAAGAGAGAGAGAACTGACAAAGAGAGAGAGAGAGAACTGACAGAGAGATAGAACTGACAAAGAGAGAGAGAACTGACAAAGAGAGAGAACTGACAAAGAGAGAGAGAACTGACAAAGAGAGAGAGAGAACTGGCAAAGAGAGAGAACTGACAAAGAGAGATTGAACTGACAAAGAGAGAACTGACAAAGAGAGAGAACTGACAAAGAGAGAGAGAACTGACAAAGAGAGAGAACTGACAAAGAGAGATAGAACTGACAAAGAGAGAGAGAACTGACAAGAGAGAGAGAACTGACAAAGAGAGAGAGAACTGACAAAGAGAGAGAGAACTGACAAAGAGAGAGAGAACTGACAAACTGCGAGTGCCGGTGGGTTGGGGGGGGGGGGGGGGGGGGGGGGGGGAGGTGGAAAGAGAGATAGAACTGACAAAGAGAGAGAGAACTGACAAAGAGAGAGAGAACTGACAAAGATAGATAGAACTGACAAAGAGAGAGAGAACTGACAAAGAGAGAGAGAACTGACAAAGAGAGAGAGAACTGACAAAGAGAGAGAGAACTGACAAAGAGAGAGAACTGACAAAGAGAGATAGAACTGACAAAGAGAGGGGAAAGAGTACGTCCCCTTGAGACGCCGGCCCGACGATCGGTGGGCACCGATCACGGGCCAGTCCCCTCCCGAGCACGGTCGTGGTGCTCGATCCCCGATCCGCCATCCCCTAGGCCCCACACTTACCTGGCGCGCCATGTTCACGACGGCAGCGACCAAGTGTGGTTGCCGCCGTCGTGAACAGGTTGGGAACGGCAGGCCGCTCGGCCCATCCGGGTCGGAGAATCGCGGGCCGCCGTGAAAAACGGTGGCCCGTGTTTCTCCGAGCGGCGTGTTGGAAAATGGGACACGCCATTTTGGGGGGGTTGGGAGAATAGTGGGAGTTGCGGGAGCGGGCCTCCCGCTATTCTCCCACCCATCGTGGTTGCGGAGAATCGCGGCCGTGCTGTTAGGTAATTTGGACTTTCTGAATTCTCCCTCTGTACCCAAACAGGTGCCGGAGACCAGGGGCTTTTCATAGTGACCTCATTGCAGTGTTAATGTAAGCCTTCTGGAAATCTAAATAAATCACGTCCACTGGTTCTCGTTTGCCTAACTTCCTTTTTACTTCCTCAAAGAACTCTAACAGATTTGTCAGACACGACCTCCCTTTGACAAAGCCATGCTGACTCAGTCCTATTTTACCATGCACTTCCAAGCACTTCGCAATCTCATCTTTAATAACAGACTCTAAAATCTTACCAATGACCAAAGTCAGACTAACCGGCCTATAATTTCCCATCTTCTGCCTCCCTCCTTTCTTAAACAGTTGTGTTAAATTAGCCATCTTCCAGTCCTCTGGAACCCTTTCTACCTCCAGTGATTCCTGAAAGATCATCACTAATGCCTCCACAATTTCCTCAGCTATCATTTTTTTTTTAAATTTTGAGTACCCAATTTATTTTTTCCAATTAAGGGGCAATTTAGCGTGGCCAATCCACCTAACCTGCACATTTTTGGGTTGTGGGGGCGAAACCCACGCAAACACGGGGCGAATGTGCAAACTCCACACGGATAGTGACCCAGAGCCGGGATCGAACCTGGGACCTCGGCACTGTGAGGCAGCAGGGCTAACCCACTGTGCCACCGTGCTGCCCACAGCTATCTCTTTTAGGACCCTGGGGTGTAATCCTTCCGGTCCAGGTGACTTATCCACCTTCAGACCTTTCAGTTTCCCCAGAACCTTCTCCTTAGTAATGGTCACTGCTCTGACCTGTGCCCCCTGGTTCTCCGCAGCTCTGGCATCCCACTGGTGTCTTCCACTGTGAAGACTGATGAACAGTAACTATTCAGTTTGACTGCCATTTCTTTGGTTCCAATTATTACTTCTCCAGCCACATTTTCTGGTGGTCCAATGTATATTTTTGCCTCTGTCTTTCTTACCTTTTATATATTGAAAAAATATCTTCCTATCTTCCTTTATATTACTTGCTAGCTTGCACTCATACTTCATCTTCTCCCCCCTTATTGCTTTTTTGGTTGTCCTCTGCTCACTTTTAAAAGCTTCCCAATCCTCTGGTTTCTCACTAATCCTCGCCACTTTGTATGCTTTTTCTTAGCCTTTGTGCTGTCCTTGACATCCCTGGTCAGCCATGGATGCCTTGTCCTCCCCTTAGCATGTTTCCTCCTTCTTGGGATGAATTTCTGTTGTGCCTCCCTAATAACCCCCAAAAACTCCTGCCATTGCTGTTGCACTGTCTTCCCTGCGATGCTCCTTTTCCAATCAACTCTGGCCAGCTCCTCCCTCATGTCTTTGTAGTTACCCTTATTTAATTGTAATACCATTACATCTGATTGCAGCTTCTCCCTCTCAAACTGCAGGGTAAATTCTATCATATTGTGGTCACTGCTCCCTAAGGGTTCCTTCACCTTAAGTTCCCTAATCAAGTCTGCCTCATTACACATCACCAAATCCAGAATTGCCTGTTCCCGAGTAGGCTCTGCCACAAGCTGCTCCAAAAAAAACATCTCTTAGACATTCCACAAATTCTATTTCTTGAGATCCACTACCAACCTGATTTTCCCTGTCCACCTGCATATTGACGTCCCCCATGATTATTGTACCAACTCTCCAAATATTGCCATCTCTGGAGTCGAAGTCACCCTCCCTTCCAGGACCTCTGACATGGCATCTGAGAGTCCCTCCCAAAATCCCCTCAGCTTTGGGCATGCCCAAAACATATGTACACGATTCACACGACTCCGCCCACATCTGTCCTCCACCTCCTTGAAAAACCTACTCACTGTGGCGCTAACAATTATACTCAAAGCCGAGAGACTAGTACAATAGAGGCTTTATTGCTGTACGATGTTGTCCCTCCATCCGCAACTGTAGACTGAGGGTCTGAGCAGCTCTCATACATATTTATACACAAGCTCCCTGTGGGCGGAGCTAGCCGGCAGGGGCTGACCGGAGGAACCTGTATTACAGGTACAGGCATACATCCCCCTACTGCAGTACACATAACTACAGTGGTTATCTCACCACATTCACCCCCTGTAAAAAATGAGTCCGGCGGGGGTGACATGTAACTCTAATACAAAGGATGCTATTTACAAGAGGGTCCAACAAGGAAAATCAAGAGTCCATCCGGTTAGCAGGTTACAGGTTGAGCCGAATCGGTGGTCGGACGTTCCGCTGTGATCGGCGTAGCTGTGGTGGTGACGTCGGCACAGGCGGTGATGGCCCTGATGGTGCAGGTGCTGGCGGTGTTGGTGCTGGCTGCTGGCGGGATGACTCCGCGAGCAAGCCGAAATCTTCCATGTCCTCCAGGATGGGCAGGGGGATGAGGGATGGACCTGATGGGGACGAATAGGGGGGCGCTGGGGTTGGCGCGGGAAGGGGTGTGGGCATGGGATCGGCACCTGAGGGAGCCAGGTCCCGGAGCGAGACTGTGTCCTGGCGGCCGTCGGGGAACTCCACGTAGGCATACTGAGGGTTGGCGTGGAGAAGGTGTACTTTGTCCACCAGGGGTTCTGCCTTGTGGTGCCATACATGCCTACGGAGAAGGACTGGGCCCGGAGTCGTGAGCCAAGTCGGGAGCGACACTCCGGATGTGGACTTCCTAGGGAAGGCAAAAACGCGTTCATGGGGTGTACTGTTGGTTGCGGTGCACAGTAGCGACCGAATGGAATGGAGCGCGTCAGGGAGGACCTGCTGCCAGCGAGCGGCTGGGAGGTTCCTGGACCGTAGGGCCAGCTGGACGGCCCTCCATACCGTCCCGTTCTCCCTCTCTACCTGCCCGTTTCCCCGGGGGTTGTAGCTGGTCGTCTTGCTGGAGGCGATACCCCTGCTGAGCAGGAACTGACGCAGCTCATCGCTCATGAATGAGGATCCCCTGTCACTGTGGATATAGTCGGGGAAACCGAACAGGGCGAAAATGGAATCCAGGGCCTTGATGACGGTGGCAGACGTCATATCTGGGCATGGGATGGCAAAGGGGAACCTAGAAAATTCATCGACCACACTAAGGATGTAGGTGTTGCGGTCGGTAGAGGGAAGGGGCCCTTTGAAGTCCACGCTGAGGCGTTCAAAGGGGCGGGATGCTTTCACCAGGCGCGCGCGATCTGCCCGGTAGAAGTGCGGCTTGCACTCCGCACAGATCTGGCAGTCTCTGGTGACTGTCCGTACTTCCTCGACGGAGTAGGGCAGATTGCGGGCTTTGATCAGATGGTACAAGCGGGTGACCCCCGGATGGCAAAGGCTGTCGTGCAAGGCATGGAGCTGGTTCACTTGTGCACTGGCACATGTACCTCGGGAGAGGGCGTCTGGGGGCTCGTTGAGCTTGCCGGGGCGATACAAGATCTCGTAGTTAAAGGTGGAGAGCTCGATTCTCCACCGCAAGATTTTGTCATTCTTGATCTTGCCCCGCTGCGTGTTGTTGAACATGAAGGCTACCGACCATTGGTCAGTGAGGAGAGTGAATCTCCTGCCGGCCAGGTAATGCCTCCAGTGCCGCACCGCTTCAACGATTGCCTGGGCTTCCTTTTCGACAGAGGAATGCCGAATTTCGGAGGCGTGGAGGGTGCGTGAAAAGAATGCCACGGGTCTGCCGGCCTGATTCAGCGTGGCGGCAAGGGCGACATCTGAAGCGTCGCTCTCTACTTGGAAAGGCAGAGTCTCGTCTACGGCGTGCATCCCCGCCCTGGCTATGTCATATCGAATGGAGGCGAAGGCCTGTTGTGCCTCGGCCGAGAGGGGAAAATGTGTGGACTGGATAAGTGGCCGGGCCTTGTCTGCGTATTGCGGGACCCACTGGGCGTAATAAGAGAAAAACCCAAGGCAGCGTTTGAGGGCCTTGGGGCAGTGGGGAATTGGGAGCTCCATGAGGGGGCGCATGCGGTCGGGATCGGGCCCCAGTAGTCCGTTTTGGACTACGTAGCCAAGGATGGCTAAGCGGTCTGTGCGGAACACGCATTTCTCCTTGTTGTACGTGAGATTAAGGAGAGATGCGGTGTGGAGGAATTTATAAAGGTTGGCATCATGGTCCTGCTGGTCATGGCCGCAGATGGTGACATTGTCGAGGTACGGGAAGGTGGCCTGCAATCCGTACCGGTCAACCATTCGGTCCATTTCTCGCTGAAAGACCGAGACCCCATTCGTGACGCCGAAGGGAACCCTCAGAAATTGGTACAGACGACCGTCCGCCTCAAAGGCAGTGTAGGGACGGTCCGATTTACGGATGGGGAGCTGGTGGTAGGCGGATTTCAGGTCAATAGTAGAGAAGACCCGGTACTGTGCAATCTGATTGACCATATCAGAAATGCGGGGGAGGGGGTACGCGTCGAGCTGCGTGTACCGGTTGATGGTCTGGCTGTAGTCCACGACCATCCTGTGCTTCTCCCCGGTCTTAACCACTACCACCTGGGCTCTCCAAGGGCTGTTGCTGGCCTCGATGATACCCTCCCGAAGCAGCCGCTGGACTTCGGACCTGATGAAGGCCTTGTCCTGGGTGCTGTACCGTCTGCTCCTGGTGGCGACGGGCTTGCAATCCACAGTCAGATTGGCAAAGAGGGAGGGAGGCTCGACCTTGAGGGTCGCGAGGCCGCAAACGGTGAGGGGAGGTAGGGGTCCACCGAATTTGAGGGTGAGGCTCTGGAGATTGCACTGGAAATCCAGGCCTAGTAGGAGTGAAGTGCAGAGGTCGGGGAGAATGTACAGACGGAAACGGTCGAATTCCACACCCTGTACAGTGAGTTTAACCAGGCAGAAACCCCGGATCGGGACAGAGTGGGAACCAGAGGCAAGGGAGATCGGCCGGTCGGCGGGATGGATCGCAAGGGAATAGCGCCTTACCGTGTCCGGGTGGACGAAGCTCTCGGTGCTCCCGGAGTCGATGAGGCAGGAGGTCACATGGCCGTTGACCAGCACCGATGTGGAAGAGGGTGCCAGGTTGCGAGGACGGGACTGGTCGAGCGTAACGGAGGCGAGCAGTGGTTGGTCGGCGGTTGAGTCAGATGAGTCCGACGAGGAGCGGTAGCGACCCGTGTCCCGTGATGGCGGCCCCTGGAGACGAGATGGCGGCATCCGCAGTACCTGTGGGTAAAATGGCGGCGTCCATGGAGCGCACGTTATGGGGTCGGAACAAAATGGAATGGTCCATGGAACGCACATGGCTGTGGTGGATGAAGATGGCGGCGCCCATGGGGCGCACGTGGCGGGGGCGGCAAAAGATGGCGGCGCCCACTGATTGCACGTGGAGTCGGGGGAAGCGGACGGCGGGGCCCATTGAGGGAGCGGCTGAGGCGTGGGGACCGGCGGCGTGATAGCGGCGACCGTCCGGGACTGACACACCGCTGCAAAGTGGCCTTTCTTTCCACAAGCTTTGCAGGTCGCTGTGCGGGCCGGGCAGCGTTGGCGAGGGTGCTTCTGTTGGCCGCAGAAGTAACAGTGGGGACCCCCAGGGGGTGCGGTGCGGCGGGCAGCGCAGGCATAGTGCGCGGGGGCGGCTGCTGGGGGGGCCGTTTGCGGGGTCCACGAGGGGTGGGACGGATGGGCCTGGGGAGCCGTTTGCGGGGTCCACGAGGGGTAGGACGGGTGGGCCGAGTGTCTAGCGGAGTAAGTGTGCGCACTAAGGGAGGCGGCCATCATGGAGAGCGCCAGGGCCTTTGCGGCCGCGAGGTCGGGGGCGACCCCTTCCAGCAGTCGTTGCCGGATGGGGTCCGATGCAATGCCTGTAACGAAGGCATCGCGCATGAGTAAATCAGAATGTTCCGCGGCTGTGAGGGCCCGGCAGTCGCAGTCTCGTACCAGAGATATAAGGGCCCTCCAGAAGTCCTCAATCGACTCACCCGGCTGCTGGACGCGAGTAGAAAGTTGATGCCTCGCAAACAGGGTGTTCGTCGATGGTGCATAATTCTCCTTGAGCAGTTCCATAGCTGCGGTGTAGTCGGTCGCATCTCGAATGAGCGGAAAGACGCTGGAGCTAAGTCTGGAGTACAGGAGTTGCTTTTTCTGAGCCTCCGTCGGGGGAGGGTGTGCTGAAGAGATGTAGGCCTCTAAGACTGCGAGCCAGTGATCAAAGTCTTTTCTGGCGTGAGGCGAATGTGGATCCAGCTGCAGACGGTCAGGCTTGACTCTGATGTCCATGGTGACTGGGAAATCGTACAGCAATAAATTGTGGCGCTAACAATTATACTCAAAGCCGAGAGACTAGTACAATAGAGGCTTTATTGCTGTACGATGTTGTCCCTCCATCCGCAACTGTAGACTGAGGGTCTGAGCAGCTCTCATACATATTTATACACAAGCTCCCTGTGGGCGGAGCTAGCCGGCAGGGGCTGACCGGAGGAACCTGTATTACAGGTACAGGCATACATGCCCCTACTGCAGTACGCATAACTACAGTGGTTATCTCACCACACTCACCCAGGCCACAGTCATATGAGCCCTATGAACCACCTTGAACTGGATCAGGCTAAGCCTGGCACTCATCCACCCACTGTCTCTTCACCACCCCGATTGGGACCCTTTCCCACTCCATCAATTCCTTATATATTTCCGAGACCCTCCCCTCCCCAAACCCTGTTTTTGACATCACCTTATCCTGTAGTCCCCTTAGGGAAAGGCGGGGGGGAAACCCTGAACCTGCCTCTGGACAAGGTCCCGGACCTGCAGGTACCAAAATCCGTTCCCACCCGGAAACTCAAACTCCTCCTCTAGCTCCTCCAGGCTCAGGAAACCCTCCTTAATGAAGAGATCCCCAAATCTCTAAATCCCTACCCGCTGCCACCTCCTAAAGCCCCCACCCAGCTCCCCCCACTCCCAGAGCGAACCTGTGATTGTCACAGATTGGTGACCACACCGAAGCCCCCTCCAATCTCATGTGCTGCCTCCATTGCCCCCACACCCTCAGGGCTGCCACTACCACTGGGTTTGTGGAGTACCGAGCTGGTGAGAACGGCAGAGGTGTGGTTAACAGAGCCTCCAAACTCTGCCTTAGCAAGATACCACCTCCAACCGCTCCACACTGACCCCTCCCCCCACTACCCACTTCCATTGATATGTTAGCCGCCCAGTAATAATTAATAAAGTTCGGAAGGGCCAAACCCCCTCCCTGTGCCCCCGTTCCAGAAGGACGGTCTTCAGCCTCGGGCCATTCCCAGCCCATATAAATCCCAAGATCACTGCGTTCATCTTCCTGAAAAATGGTCCTTACGTTCGCCACCGGTGCCTGATATAGCAACCGGACCCCGTCCACGAATCCCTGCCCGAACCCAAACCTTCCCAGGACATCCCACAGGTACTTCCATTTACCCGATCAAAGGCTTTTTCTGCCTCCATGGCCACCACCACCTCAAAATTGCACCCCTCCGCTGGCATCATTATCACGTTTAGGAGCTGTCTAATATCGGACGTCAGGTAACGTCCCTTCACAAATCCCGTCTGGTCCTCCATTATTACCCGCGGGACAAAATCCTCTATGCGCGTGGCCAAGATCTTTGCCAGCAATTTCGCATCCACATTTAACAGGGAGATCGGCCTATAAGACCCACAACTCTCCGGATCCTTATCCCGCTTCAAAATAAGGGAAATCGATGCCTGCGATAACGTTGGGGGGGAGCACTCCCAACTCCTTAAACCTGTTAAAAGCCTTCACCAGGAGCGGACCCAGCAACCCGGAAAACATTTTACAGAACTCAACCGGATATCCATCAGGTCCCGGGGCCTTACCCGATTGCATTGGCCCCAACCCGTCTATCACCTCCCCGAGCATCATCAACATCATCCCAGTTTGGGGCATATATATTCACCAATACCACGGCCATTCCCTCCAGCTTCCCACTAACTGTAATGAATTTACCCACCCAGGTCTCCCTCTATCTTCCCCACCTCGAATGTCATCCATTTAGCGACCAGGAATGCCACCCCCCCCCCCCCCCCCCCCCTTATTTTAAAGTCCAATCCTGAATGGAACACCTGGCTGACCCATCCATTCCTCAACCTAATCTGGTCCCCCACCTTCAAATGTGTCTGTGGCAACATGGCCACGTTTGCCTTCAGTTGCCTCAAGTGCGCAAACACACAGGCCCTTTTGACTGGCCCATTCAGTCCACGCGCCCTGCACACACACACACACACACACACACACCCTCTCCCCTGGCGATCAACCATAACCTCTCCTAGGCCAGTCTTTGGCCCAGGGCCCGCAGCTCTCCTGGCCCGCCCTCAGGCAACTACCGTCATCAACCCACCTCCTCCACCCCCTTGAAAGTCCCCTCCCCATCAGCAGTCTATTCCCCTCCCCCCCACCCAGCCCCACCCCTCCCAATCCCCCCCCTACATCGGTCTTCATCTCACCCACCACTTTGCTTCCGTGAACTAGCCCTCCCAGCTAGTCAGGCAGCCCCCGCCCCTGGCGCCTAGCATCTTATTCCCCTCCACTGGTTCCTCTCCACCCTGCTCTTAGTGCAAACAATCAAAGCAAAGGCGAGAAGCAAAAACAAGCAAACAATCCCTCCCAAGGTCCATGCACAAAGGCCCACCCCTCCTCCCTTAACAAAGTACTATATACTAACCTAATCCCAAACAGAACTGAAAAGACAAAAAGAAACAAATAGAATCTCCAAAATAAGTCTGAACATCGCAAAGCAAAAGTTAAAGGTTTTACAAAGCATAGCTCAGTTCCCTGCAGTCAAAGTTCAAGGTCCTCCTTCTCCTATCAGTTTATTCTCTTTCATAAAGTCAACTGCATCAGCCGCCTAGCCAACGTAAAGTTCCCGGCCCAGAAAGCAGCGGGAGTTCAGAGACAGAGGGAGCCCATAAAGCAGCGGGAGTTCAGAGACAGAGAGCCCAGAAAGCAGTGGGAGTTCAGAGACAGAGAGCCCAGAAAGCGGTGGGAGTTCAGAGACAGAGGGAGCCCAGAAAGCAGCGGGAGTTCAGAGACAGAGAGCCCAGAAAGCGGTGGGAGTTCAGAGAGAGAGAGGGAGCCCAGAAAGCGGTGGGAGTTCAGAGAGAGAGAGGGAGCCCAGAAAGCAGCGGGAGTTCAGAGAGAGAGAGGGAGCCCAGAAAGCGGTGGGAGTTCAGAGACAGAGGGAGCCCAGAAAGCGGCGGGAGTTCAGAGAGAGACAGAGAGCCCAGAAAGCGGCGGGAGTTCAGAGACAGAGGGAGCCCATAAAGCGGCGGGAGTTCAGAGAGAGAGAGAGAGCCCAGAAAGCAGCGGGAGTTCAGAGAGAGAGAGAGAGCCCAGCAAGCGGCGGGAGTTCAGAGAGAGAGAGCCCAGAAAGCAGCGGGAGTTCAGAGACAGAGGGAGCCCAGAAAGCAGCGGGAGTTCAGAGAGAGAGAGAGCCCAGCAAGCGGCGGGAGTTCAGAGACAGAGAGCCCAGAAAGCAGCGGGAGTTCAGAGAGAGAGAGAGAGCCCAGCAAGCGGCGGGAGTTCAGAGAGAGAGAGCCCAGAAAGCAGCGGGAGTTCAGAGACAGAGGGAGCCCAGAAAGCAGCGGGAGTTCAGAGAGAGAGAGAGCCCAGCAAGCGGCGGGAGTTCAGAGACAGAGGGAGCCCAGAAAGCAGCGGGAGTTCAGAGACAGAGGGAGCCCAGAAAGCGGTGGGAGTTCAGAGACAGAGGGAGCCCATAAAGCAGCGGGAGTTCAGAGACAGAGGGAGCCCATAAAGCAGCGGGAGTTCAGAGAGAGAGGGAGCCCAGAAAGCGGTGGGAGTTCAGAGACAGAGGGAGCCCAGAAAGCAGCGGGAGTTCAGAGACAGAGAGCCCAGAAAGCGGTGGGAGTTCAGAGACAGAGGGAGCCCAGCAAGCAGCGGGAGTTCAGAGACAGAGGGAGCCCAGAAAGCAGCGGGAGTTCAGAGACAGAGGGAGCCCAGAAAGCGGTGGGAGTTCAGAGACAGAGGGAGCCCATAAAGCAGCGGGAGTTCAGAGAGAGAGGGAGCCCAGAAAGCGGTGGGAGTTCAGAGACAGAGGGAGCCCAGAAAGCAGCGGGAGTTCAGAGACAGAGAGCCCAGAAAGCGGTGGGAGTTCAGAGACAGAGGGAGCCCAGAAAGCGGCGGGAGTTCAGAGACAGAGAGCCCAGAAAGCAGCGGGAGTTCAGAGACAGAGGGAGCCCATAAAGCAGCGGGAGTTCAGAGACAGTGGGAGTCCATAAAGCAGCGGGAGTTCAGAGGGACACAGGATAAAAGAGCGTGAGGAGAGCGGCAGTGAGTCAGTGAGAGAGCGGGAGGGGACACATTGAGAGCGGCGGGGTGCCAGTGGGAGCAAAGATAATATAAGGCGGGAACCGGAAGTACGACCCGCGGACTTCTGGGAAGGATTTTCTCCTAGCCAATAAATTCTGGTGGAGAGGAAACCCGAGACACTACACGTGTAGTGTCTCCCACCCGCCCTCCTCCTCTAACCTAATAATAAGACCCATTGGTGACAAGGATGTCAGGCAGGCCTTTAGGGAGCTAGGATGGAAGCTCAGAGCGAGAACAAACAGAGTTGTTATCTCTGGGTTGTTGCCCGTGCCACGTGATAGTGAGACGAGGAATAGGGAGAGAGAGCAATTAAACACGTGGCTACAGGGATGGTGCAGGCGGGAGGGATTCAGATTTCTGGATAACTGGGGCTCTTTCTGGGGAAGGTGGGACCTCTATAGACAGGATGGTCTACATCTGAACCCAAGGGGCACCAATATCCTGGGGGGGAGATTTGTTAGTGCTCTTTGGGGGGGTTTAAACTAATTCAGCAGGGGCATGGGAACCTGGATTGTAGTTTTGGGGTGCGAGAGATTGAGAGTAGAGAGGTCAGGAGCACAGATTTGACTTCGCAGGAAAGCGGCAGTGTTCAGGTAGGTGGTTTGAAGTGTGTCTATTTCAATGCCAGGAGTATACGAAATAAGGTAGGGGAACTGGCAGCATGGGTTGGTACCTGGGACTTCGATGTTGTGGCCATTTCAGAGACATGGATAGAGCAGGGACAGGAATGGTTGTTGCAGGTTCCGGGGTTTAGGTGCTTTAGTAAAGTCAGAGAAGGGGGCAAAAGAGGGGGAGGTGTGGCGCTGCTAGTCAAGGACAGTATTACGGTGGCAGAAAGGGTGCAAGATGGGGACTCTTCTTCCGAGGTAGTATGGGCTGAGGTTAGAAACAGGAAAGGAGAGGTCACCCTGCTGGGAGTTTTCTATAGGCCACCTAATAGTTCTAGAGATGTAGAGGAAAGGATGGCGAAGATGATTCTGGAAAAGAGCGAAAGTAACAGGGTAGTTGTTATGGGAGACTTTAACTTTCCTAATATTGACTGGAAAAGATATAGTTCGAGTACATTGGATGGGTCGTTCTTTGTACAATGTGTGCAGGAGGGTTTTCTGACACAATATGTTGCCAGGCCAACAAGAGGTGAGGCCACTTTGGATTTGGTTTTGGGTAATGAACCAGGCCAGGTGTTAGATCTGGAGGTAAGTGAACACTTTGGAGACAGTGACCACAATTCGGTGACCTTTACATTAGTGATGGAAAGGGATAAGTATACCCCGCAGGGCAAGAGTTATAGCTGGGGGAAGGGCAATTATGATGCCATTAGACATGACTTAGGATGTGTAGGTTGGAGAAGTAGGCTGCAAGGGTTGGGCACACTGGATATGTGGAGCTTGTTCAAGGGACAGCTATTGCGTGTTCTTGATCAGTACGTACCAGTCAGACAGGGAGGAAAGGGTAGAGCGAGGGAACCGTGGTTTACCAAAGAAGTGGAATCTCTTGTTAAGAGGAAAAAGGAGGCCTATGTGAATATGAGGCGTGAAGTTTCAGTTGGGGCGCTTGATAGTTACAGGGAAGCGAGGAAGGATCTAAAGAGAGAGCTAAGACGAGCAAGGAGGGGACATGAGAAGTCTTTGGCAGGTAGGATCAAGGAAAACCCAAAAGCTTTCTATAGGTATGTCAGGAATAAAAGAATGACTAGGGTAAGAGTAGGGCCAGTCAAGGACAGTGGTGGGAAGTTGTGTGTGGAGGCTGAGGAGATAAGCGAGATACTAAATGAATTCTCTTCGTCAGTATTCACTCAAGAAAAAGATAATATTGTGGAGGAGAATGCTGAGACCCAGGCTATTAGAATAGATTGCATTGAGGTGAGTAGGGAAGAAGTGTTGGCAATTCTGGACAAGGTGAAAATAGATAAGTCCCCGGGGCCTGATGGGATTTATCCTAGGATTCTCTGGGAAGCCAGGGAAGAGATTGCTGAGCCTTTGGCTTTGATTTTTAGGTCATCATTGGCTACAGGAATAGTGCCAGAGGACTGGAGGATAGCAAATGTGGTCCCTTTGTTCAAGAAGGGGAGTAGAGATAACCCCGGTAACTATAGGCCGGTGAGCCTAACATCTGTGGTGGGTAAAGTCTTGGAGAGGATTATAAAAGATACGATTTATAATCATCTAGATAGGAATAATATGATTAGGGATAGTCAGCATGGTTTTGTGAAGGGTAGGTCATGCCTCACAAATCTTATCGAGTTCTTTGAGAAGGTGACTGAACAGGTGGACGAGGGTAAAGCAGTTGATGTGGTGTATATGGATTTCAGTAAAGCGTTTGATAAGGTTCCCCACGGTCGGCTATTGCAGAAAATACGGAGGCTGGGGATTGAGGGTGATTTAGAGATGTGGATCAGAAATTGGCTAGTTGAAAGAAGACAGAGAGTGGTGGTTGATGGGAAATGTTCAGAATGGAGTTCAGTTACGAGTGGCGTACCACAAGGATCTGTTCTGGGGCCGTTGCTGTTTGTCATTTTTATAAATGACCTAGAGGAGGGAGCAGAAGGATGGGTAAGTAAATTTGCAGACGACACTAAAGTCGGTGGAGTTGTAGACAGTGCGGAAGGATGTTGCAGGTTACAGAGGGACATAGATAAGCTGCAGAGCTGGGCTGAGAGGTGGCAAATGGAGTTTAATGTGGAGAAGTGTGAGGTGATTCACTTTGGAAAGAATAACAGGAATGCGGAATATTTGGCTAATGGTAAAATTCTTGGTAGTGTGGATGAGCAGAGGGATCTCGGTGTCCATGTACATAGATCCCTGAAAGTTGCCACCCAGGTTGATAGGGTTGTGAAGAAGGCCTATGGTGTGATGGCCTTTATTGGTAGAGGGATTGAGTTCCGGAGCCATGAGGTCATGTTGCAGTTGTACAAAACTCTAGTACGGCCGCATTTGGAGTATTGCGTACAGTTCTGGTCGCCCCATTATAGGAAGGACGTAGAAGCTTTGGAACGGGTGCAGAGGAGATTTACCAGGATGTTGCCTGGTATGGAGGGAAAATCTTATGAGGAAAGGCTGATGGACTTGAGGTTGTTTTCGTTAGAGAGAAGAAGGTTAAGAGGTGACCTAATAGAGGCATACAAAATGATCAGAGGGTTAGATAGGGTGGACAGCGAGAGCCTTCTCCCGCGGATGGAGGTGGCTATCACGAGGGGACATAGCCTTAAATTGAAGGGTAATAGATATAGGACAGAGGTCAGAGGTGGGTTTTTTACGCAAAGAGTGGTGAGGCCGTGGAATGCCCTACCTGCAACAGTAGTGAACTCGCCAACATTGAGGGCATTTAAAAGTTTATTGGATAAGCATATGGATGATAAGGGCATAGTGTAGGTTAGATGGCCTTTAGTTTTTTTTCCATGTCGGTGCAACATTGAGGGCCGAAGGGCCTGTACTGCGCTGTATCGTTCTATGTTCTATGTTCTATGTTCTATGGTGTGAGCAGGTAAGTGCTATATTATATTATTATTTTTTATTTGTTTTATATTTGTTTACCAGAACTTGGTTGAAATTAAGTGGGATGGCAGGGAAGGTAGTGCAATGTTCCTCCTGCAGGATGTTTGAGGTGAGGGATGCCGTTAGTGGCCCTGCTGATTTTACCTGCAGGAAGTGCAGCCAGATCCAGCTCCTACAAGACCGAGTTATGGTACTGGAGCTGGAGTTGGATGAACTTCGGATCATTCGGGAGGCAGAGGTGGTCATAGATAGGAGCTTCAGGGAAGTAGTTACACCAAAGACTGGAGATAGATGTGTAACTGTAAGAGGGACTGGGAAGAAGCAGTCAGTGCAGGGACCCCCTGCGGTCGTTCCCCTGAGTAACAAGTATACCGTTTTGGATACTTGTGGGGGGGGGGACTTACCAGGGGTAAGCCATGGGGTGCGGGACTCTAGCACGGAGTCTGCCCCTGTTGCTCAGAAGGGAAGGGGGGAGAGGAGCAGAGCATTAGTAATTGGGGACTCAATAGTCAGGGGCACAGATAGGAGATTTTGTGGGAGCGAGAGAGACTCACATTTGGTATGTTGCCTCCCAGGTGCAAGGGTAAGTGATGTCTCGGATCGTGTTTTTCGGGTCCTTAAGGGGGAGGGGGAGCAGCCCCAAGTCGTAGTCCACATTGGCACTAACGACATAGGTAGGAAAGGGGACAAGGATGTCAGGCAGGCCTTTAGGGAGCTAGGATGGAAGCTCAGAGCGAGAACAAACAGAGTTGTTATCTCTGGGTTGTTGCCCGTGCCACGTGATAGTGAGACGAGGAATAGGGAGAGAGAGCAATTAAACACGTGGCTACAGGGATGGTGCAGGCGGGAGGGATTCAGATTTCTGGATAACTGGGGCTCTTTCTGGGGAAGGTGGGACCTCTATAGACAAGATGGTCTACATCTGAACCTAAGGGGCACCAATATCCTGGGGGTGAAATTTGTTAGTACTCTTGGGGGGGGGGGGGTTTAAACTAATTCAGCAGGGGCATGGGAACCTGGATTGTAGTTTTGGGGTACGGGAGATTGAGAGTATAGAGGTCAGGAGCACAGATTTGACTTCGCAGGAGGGTGCCAGTGTTCAGGTAGGTGGTTTGAAGTGTGTCTATTTCAATGCTCGGAGTATACGAAATAAGGTAGGCGAACTGGCAGCATGGGTTGGTACCTGGGACTTCGATGTTGTGGCCATTTCAGAGACATGGATAGAGCAGGGACAGGAATGGTTGTTGCAGGTTCCGGGGTTTAGGTGCTTTAGTAAGGTCAGAGAAGGGAGCAAAAGAGGGGGAGGTGTGGCGCTGCTAGTCAAGGACAGTATTACGGTGGCAGAAAGGATGCTAGATGGGGACTCTTATTCCGAGGTAGTATGGGCTGAGGTTAGAAACAGGAAAGGAGAGGTCACACTGCTGGGAGTTTTCTATAGGCCACCTAATAGTTCTAGAGATGTAGAGGAAAGGATGGCGAAGATGATTCTGGAAAAGAGCGAAAGTAACAGGGTAGTTGTTATGGGGGACTTTAACTTTCCTAATATTGACTGGAAAAGATAGTTCGAGTACATTGGATGGGTCGTTCTTTGTACAATGTGTGCAGGAGGGTTTCCTGACACAATATGTTGACAGGCCAACAAGAGGTGAGGCCACTTTGGATTTGGTTTTGGGTAATGAACCAGGCCAGGTGTTAGATCTGGAGGTAGGTGAACACTTTGGAGACAGTGACCACAATTCGGTGACCTTTACATTAATGATGGAAAGGGATAAGTATACCCCGCAGGGCAAGAGTTATAGCTGGGGGAAGGGCAATTATGATGCCATTAGACATGACTTAGGTGTGTAGGTTGGAGAAGTAGGCTGCAAGGGTTGGGCACACTGGATATGTGGAGCTTGTTCAAGGAACAGCTATTGCGTGTTCTTGATCAGTACGTACCAGTCAGACAGGGAGGAAAGGGTAGAGCGAGGGAACCGTGGTTTACCAAAGAAGTGGAATCTCTTGTTAAGAGGAAAAAGGAGGCCTATATGAAGATAAGGCGTGAAGTCTCAGTTGGGGCGCTTGATAGTTACAGGGAAGCGAGGAGGGATCTAAAGAGAGAGCTAAGACGAGCAAGGAGGGGACATGAGAAGTCTTTGGCAGGTAGGATCAAGGAAAACCCAAAAGCTTTCTATAGGTATGTCAGGAATAAAAGAATGACTAGGGTAAGAGTAGGGCCAGTCAAGGACAGTGGTGGGAAGTTGTGTGTGGAGGCTGAGGAGATAAGCGAGATACTAAATGAATACTTTTCGTCAGTATTCACTCAGGAAAAAGATAATATTGTGGAGGAGAATGCTGAGACCCAGGCTATTAGAATAGATGGCATTGAGGTGCGTAGGGAAGAAGTGTTGGCAATTCTGGACAAGGTGAAAATAGATAAGTCCCCGGGGCCTGATGGGATTTATCCTAGGATTCTCTGGGAAGCCAGGGAAGAGATTGCTGAGCCGTTGGCTTTGATTTTTAGGTCATCATTGGCTACAGGAATAGTGCCAGAGGACTGGAGGATAGCAAATGTGGTCCCTTTGTTCAAGAAGGGGAGTAGAGATAACCCCGGTAACTATAGGCCGGTGAGCCTAACATCTGTGGTGGGTAAAGTCTTGGAGAGGATTATAAAAGATACGATTTATAATCATCTAGATAGGAATAATATGATTAGGTATAGTCAGCATGGTTTTGTGAAGGGTAGGTCATGCCTCACAAACCTTATCGAGTTCTTTGAGAAGGTGACTGAACAGGTGGACGAGGGTAAAGCAGTTGATGTGGTGTATATGGATTTCAGTAAAGCGTTTGATAAGGTTCCCCACGGTCGGCTATTGCAGAAAATACGGAGGCTGGGGATTGAGGGTGATTTAGAGATGTGGATCAGAAATTGGCTAGTTGAAAGAAGACAGAGAGTGGTGGTTGATGGGAAATGTTCAGAATGGAGTTCAGTTACGAGTGGCGTACCACAAGGATCTGTTCTGGGGCCGTTGCTGTTTGTCATTTTTATAAATGACCTAGAGGAGGGCGCAGAAGGATGGGTAAGTAAATTTGCAGACGACACTAAAGTCGGTGGAGTTGTAGACAGTGCGGAAGGATGTTGCAGGTTACAGAGGGACATAGATAAGCTGCAGAGCTGGGCTGAGAGGTGGCAACTGGAGTTTAATGTGGAGAAGTGTGAGGTGATTCACTTTGGAAAGAATAACAGGAATAAGGAATATTTGGCTAATGGTAAAATTCTTGGTAGTGTGGATGAGCAGAGGGATCTCGGTGTCCATGTACATAGATCCCTGAAAGTTGCCACCCAGGTTGATAGGGTTGTGAAGAAGGCCTATGGCGTGGTGGCCTTTATTGGTAGAGGGATTGAGTTCCGGAGCCATGAGGTCATGTTGCAGTTGTACAAAACTCTAGTACGGCCGCATTTGGAGTATTGCATACAGTTCTGGTCGCCTCATTATAGGAAGGACGTGGAAGCTTTGGAACGGGTGCAGAGGAGATTTACCAGGATGTTGCCTGGTATGGAGGGAAAATCTTATGAGGAAAGGCTGATGGACTTGAGGTTGTTTTCGTTAGAGAGAAGAAGGTTAAGAGGTGACCTAATAGAGGCATACAAAATGATCAGAGGGTTAGATAGGGTGGACAGCGAGAGCCTTCTCCTGCGGATGGAGGTGGCTAGCACGAGGGGACATAGCCTTAAATTGAGGGGTAATAGATATAGGACAGAGGTCAGAGGTAGTAGTGAACTCGCCAACATTGAGGGCATTTAAAAGTTTATTGGATAAGCATATGGATGATAAGGGCATAGTGTAGGTTAGATGGCCTTTAGTTTTTTCCATGTCGGTGCAACATTGAGGGCCGAAGGGCCTGTACTGCGCTGTATCGTTCTATGTTCTATGTTCTAACCCTCATAGGTCACCCATAGGCGGCCGAGTACAGCAGTCCAAACTTTATAACTGTCTTCTTATACAGGGCCGATTTGACCTTATTAAACCTTGTCCTCCTCTTTGCGAGTTCTGCTCTCAGGTCCTGGTACACCTGGATCTCAACATCTTCCCACGTACATCGCCTCGTCTGCCTGGCCCACCTCATAATAAGTTCCTTGTCCAGGAACCGGTGAAGTCGTACCACCCCTTGGGGGCTCACCCCCCCTGGGGTTTGCGCATTAACGTCCTGTGAGCCCGGTCCACCTCCAACAGTCTGTCGAATGCCCATTCTCTAAGCTGCTTCTCCAACATCTTCCCCACATACGCACCTGCGTCCGATCCTTCTCTTCTCTCTGGCAGACCCACAATCCGAATGTTCTGCCTCCAAGGACGGTTCTTTAATTCCTCCACTTTCTCCAGCAGTCGCTTTTGCTAGTCTTGCAGAATCCCTGGTCGTGATTCTCCGCAAATGCGGTGAGTCGTAAAGGCTGCCGTGAAACTGGCCGTGTTTCACGGCAGCCTCCGCGCCCCCTCCCAGGACCTGATTCTCCCCCCCGGGCGGGGCTAGCAGCGCGGCCCCGTGAAGCACGGCATCGCGGGCTTAGCGACAGTCGCTAAGTCCGCGTGCCAAGCGTCACAGCGGCTGACGCGCACGATGCCGTCAGCCGCATGTGCAGGCCATCATGCCATTCAGCCGCCCCGCGGACTGATCATGCGGGGCGGCGGAAGAACAAATAGTGCGCGGGTATCGGACCCGCTGCCTGCGATCGGTGCCCACCGATCGCAAGCCCATGCCACCCTTGGCACACTCGGTGCCATGGTTGGCCGGGACGGCACTTTGCGTCCGTTTTCACGAACAGTGAGAGCAGGTTTGATTGCGTTCGTGAAAACAGCCATAAAGGCCTGGGAACTCGGCCCATCGGCCTGGGGAGAATCGCTGTTCGCCGTAAAAAACGGCGAGCAGCGATTCGTGTCGTGGGGCGGCCGTTTGGGGGGGGGGAAGAATAGCGGGAGGGCGTGAAAATTGTCGGGAAGGCCCTCCCGCTATTCTCCGACCCGTCGTGGGCAGCGGAGAATCGCGCCCCCTATCTCTGCCATCGAGGTGGATTGCTCCTCACGTTCCACCGCCAGCTCCTCCAGCCTCTGGATCGCCTGTCTCTGGGTCGTCAGTCTCGCCTCCACGCGGTCAACCAGCGCCTTGATCGAGTCCACCCGGGCCACGTCCTCCGCACACTCCCTACATTGTTGGATGAACTTCTCGTTCAGGAAGCTCACCAACTGGGCTGTCAACCAATGATCTGATGGATCTGGGGCCTGCGCATCTGCCATTGCCACACTCGATGTCTGCTCCTCGCTCGCCACCACCTTCTGGTTCCTCCTTTTCCGATTTTTTTCTGGGCCGCAGCTCCATAAACTAGGGATCCCTCTCCTTCTGTTCTCACTTCTACACCTTTACAAAATTCCTGCAACAATCCGGCGTAAAAGCCACAGAAAGACCACCTTGAGCGGGAGCTGCCAAATGTGCGACCTTTCACTCCATGGCCACCACCGGAAGTCGTAACTAAAGTTATGAACTGGCTTAACACTTTAGGACTGAATGTGATTGACTAGAAGATCTGAACAAGTTATTTTGTGAAGGGAGCGTGAACAATGGTAATATCATGACCAGTATATTAGACAAAAAGCTGTTCATAAATTCATAAGATTATAGAAGCGGAATTAGGCCATTTGGCCCATCGAGACTGCTCCGCCATTCGGTCATGGCTGATCTCATCCTCTCCTTAACTACACCCTCCTGCCCGTTCTCCATAACCCTTCAACCCATTACCAATTAAAAATCTGTCCAACTCCTCCTTAAATTTACTTTGTCCAGGCACCCACCGCACTCTGAGGTAGCGTATTCCACAGATTCACAACCCTTTGGGAGAAATAGTTTCTGCTCAACTCCATTTTAAATTAGCTGCCTTTTATCCTGAGATTATGACCTCTTTTTCTACAATGCCCCACACGAGGAATCATCCACTCAATGTCTACTTTATCCATACTTTGTACACCTCAATTTGATCTCCCCTCATTCTTCTAAACTCTAGAGTATAGGCCTAAACTGCTCAATCTATCTTCACACAACAAACCTCTCGCCTCTGGAATCCAACCAAGTGAACCTCCACTGAACTGTCTCCAATGTCACTACATCTTTCATAGAATTTACAGTGCAAAAGGAGGCCATTCAGCCCATCGAGTCTGCACCGGCTCTTGGAAAGAGCACCCTACCCAAGGTCAACAATTCCACCCTATCCCCATAACCCAGTAACCCCACCCAACACTAAGGGCAATTTTGGACACTAAGGGCAATTTATCATGGCCAATCCACCTAACCTGCATATCTTTGGACTGTGGGAGGAAACCGGAGCACCCAGAGGAAACCCACGCACACACGGGGAGGATGTGCAGACTCCGCACAGACAGTGACCCAAGCCGGAATCGAACCAGGGACCCTGGAGCTGTGAAGCGATTGTGCTATGCACAATGCTACCGTGCTGCCCAAATGAAGGGACCAAAATGTGCACAATACTCCAGGTGTGATCTCATCAAAGACTTGAATTGTTGCAACAACACTTCCTTACCTTTGTACTTTATTCCTTAGCTATAAATGCCAACGTTCCATTCACTTTCTTTATTATGTGCTGTACCTGCAGGGCAGTTTTCTGTGACTCATGAACAAGGACACTGAGATCCCTCTGCACCAGAGCATCCCGAGTCTCTCCCCATTTATATAATAAGTTGACTTTCCATTTTTCCAACCAAAATGCGTAACCTCACACTAATCCATGTTAAATTTCATCTGCCACATTTTGGCCCACTCTCTTAACCTATCTATATCCATTTGTAAGGTTCTTATTTCCTCCTTGCAACTTACTGTCCCACCTATTTTTGTGTTGTCTGCAAATTTGGCTATTGAACCTTCTAACCCTGTATCCAAGCCGTTAATATAGATTGTAAATAGCTGGGGCTCAAATACCGAACCCTATGGCACCCGCGAGTTACATCTTGCGATCCAGAAAGAGACACATTTATCCCAACTCTCTGTCTTCTGTCTGTCAGCCAGTCTTCTATCCAAGCTAATAAATTACCCAAACCCCAAGTGATATAACCTTGTGAATTAACCTTCTGTGCAGCACCTTATCAAGTGAAATGAAAATTGCTTATTGTCACAAGTAGGCTTCAAATGAAGTCACTGTGCCCCTAGTCGCCACATTTCAGCGCCTGTTCGGGGAGGCTGATACAGGAATTGAACCTGCGCTGCTGGTCTCGGTCTGATTTATAAGTCAGCTATTTAGCCCACTGTGCTAAACCAGCCCTCTGGAATCCAACCTAGTGAACCTCCACTGAACTGCCTCCAATGTCACTACATCTTTCTTCAAATAAAGGGACCAAAATGTGCACAATACTCAATACACAATACACAATACATGCCTTATGGGAGTCCAGATATACTACATCTACAGGATCTCCATTATCCACTTTGCTTGTTAAATCTTTGAAGAACATGAGCAAATTAGTCAATCATGATTTACCCTTCATAAAACCATGGTGACTCTGCTGGATAGTGTTTTGACTTTCCAAATGTTCTGATATTACTTCCTTGATAATTGATTCTAACAATTTCCCAACAACAGATGTTAACCTAACTGGTCTGTAATTTCTCACATTCCACCTCCCTCCCTGTGACAATATAGATCATTATTATTATTATCTGGTTGCTGATAGTTACATGCCCCCACTCTCAAGTGTTATCCCTCACTAACTGGCTGCTACAGTCCTTGGATTTGGTATTCACTCCCTGTTCTATAAATGTGTACAACTAATTAATATCATTGGAAGGAGATAAAGAATTCCACTGTTCCCCATTGCCCACACACCCTGTTCTTTGGGATGTGATCACATGCACATTCTAGTGCAGTAAATCACTGTCTCCGAAACAAAGCCCGAGGATGTTTCTCAAACATAATTTCATCATGGTTTACCCCTCTAACTGGTTGAGTCAGATTGTGACATCACAGAGCAAATCTCACCCTCACAATGTGCATCACAGAGATCAAACATTACAATAGTCTCATAAATGGGACGTTTGAGGCAGAATGCAGCCAGTTTAAGTAAAAGAAATAGAGCTGCATTTACTAACTCGTTGATCTCACTAGGACTGAATGTGATTGCATGAATGGTAGATCTGAATAAGTTTACCTTGTGCAGGTATAAATGTAGAAAAACAGTTTATCAATTTCTTGTGGATATGTTAAAGATCATTTATACTAATACTTAATGAATAGATATTGAATTAAAAACTTAGAATCACATGGAAATAAGTTTTTAACAATTATTCTCTCATTGTGATACAAATGAAACCCCCAAGGGTGCCTTTCTAATACTTTCATTAAGGTGAGGCACTTAGCTGGTTGAGTCAAACCTTGACATCACAGAACAAGTCACACCCTCACAATGAGCATCACAGTGAGATCAGACATCACAATAGGTTTGTAAACTGTGTACATTTGAGGCAGCAGACTGCATGACCAGTTTAAGTGAAATAAATTGAATTTAAACTGGCTGTACGTAACTGTCTCATCTCTCTATCTCATCTCTCCAGGACTGAATGTGATCAGCCATAAGATCTGAACAAGTTAATGTGTGAAGGGAAAGTGAACAATGCGAACATTGTCAACCAGTAGATTAATCGGAAGGCAGTGAATATTGAAAGGCT
The DNA here is from genome assembly GCF_902713615.1 of Scyliorhinus canicula. Lineage (NCBI taxonomy): Eukaryota > Metazoa > Chordata > Chondrichthyes > Carcharhiniformes > Scyliorhinidae > Scyliorhinus > Scyliorhinus canicula. The sequence goes on along the minus strand of NC_052149.1, from coordinate 35,203,770 downwards.
TGTCTTAACATGGTTATGTTTAATTTGTGAAGGAGAAATTCAATTAGTACTGTTGGATGGAATAGTTGTATTTGTTGTCATGAATGCATATTCCTCATAGGTAGTTGGATGCAGATTTACAAATAGATGGGGACGCCCAGGATGAGGAAAGCAGTGTTTCGGACCGGGGGGGATCAGAGCAGCATCCAGGATTCAAAACGAAGCAAGCTTTATCTGGCTCTGCAATAAATAAAGCAAAGGGAATATCTGGCGAGCAGCATGGTTTGTAGATGGGGACTAATCAAAATGCTGGGCAGATCAACTCAGCCTGGATGAGAAGGATGGGTTTGTTTATGAAATTATTCGGAAGGCCAGCCTAAACTGCAGTCTCAAACTCAACAGCAGCCTCAAGTTCAAAGTCAGTCAACATCATCAACTCCAGCAACAGTCAATGCAGAATGAAATAAAACACCATCACCAGCTAAGAAAAGGTAACCGACTTTTACAATTCCCTCCACTTATGTGGTTTACTCTTAACTGCCCCCTCAAGGACAATTAAGGATGGGCAATAAATGCTGAGCCAGCCAACGACGCCCACATCCCATAAACGAATGAAAATGAAAATGAAATGAAAATCGCTTATTATCACGAGTAGGCTTCAATGAAGTTACTGTGAGAAGCCCCTAGTCGCCACATTACGGCGCCTGTCCGGGGAGGCTTGTACGGGAATCGAACCGTGCTGCTGGCCTGCTTGGTCTGCTTTAAAAGCCAGCGATTTAGCTGAGTGAGCTAAACCAGCCCCTATTAATGAACTGCTAGTCATAATTTCTGCTTCATTTGATGACCTGTTCAGCTAAGGAGAGGATCTCTTGACGTGCTGTTAGGTAATTTGGACATTCTGAATTCTCCCTCTGTGTATCCGAACAGGCGCCAGAATGTGGCGACTAGGGGCTTTTCACAGTAACTTCTTTGCTCTGTTAATGTAAGCCTACTAGTGACAATAAAGATTATATTTAAAAAAAACATCACTGGCATTGTTTGAGATATTCTAGAGGTTGGGCAATCAGTATCAATGTTTTCTAGATCATTCTAAAGTTTGTAGACATGTACCCCTGGCTGGCTCATCTCCAATAGCCTTTCTCTCGGCAAGGATTTGTTGAAAAATGTCAGCAGTAACAACACACATAGCCAACAACAATTTGATTCAGCTCCAAGTGAGGTTCTGAAGTATGGTCCCTTCTCTCAGGCACAAAGTCAGTATGAGTGGATCCTAATCAATGGTATTGGGCAGCGCTGATGATCAGGAATGTCCAGCTGTAGACTGCTCCAAACCCAAGCAACACAAACACTTTTGAAGCACATTGGAATGTTAAAACCATCCTGCACCATGAAAGGAAGAAACAGAGAAGGCAAACAATCCCATCGCCATTGCCTACCCATTGGGTTGAAACCACAGGGAAACCTGTTTTTTACATTCTGGATTATTTTGTCATTGTGAACTAAATTAAACCCCTGAGGTTTTGCCTAAAATTTGCATCACGATGTGCGGCCTTTAGCTGGTTAAGTCAAATCAAGCCTTCACTCTTACACTGAACTTTAGAGTGAGACCAGACATCACAATGGGTTTGTAAACTGGGTACATTTGAAGCAGAAGGCTACACAACCAGTTTCAATACAATAAATGAAACTGTACAAACTTATGAACTGGATGATCTGTCTGAGAAGGAAATGTGGTTAACTAGAAGATCTGAACACATTTACTTTGCGAAAAGAGTGTGGCCAAAAACGATGTCATCAACTGGTAGAGTAGACAGACGTCCATGGATATTGAATGGTTTGTCTCAACATGGTTACCTTGTATCATAATTTGTGAATGTTTTAATGAGTTATTTGACATATAACAGAGCCGCTAATATTCTAGGGTAGACCAGTTGAATTTGCTGTTGCAAGTAAATCTTCAATATTGTTGCTCACATTTTGTAGGAACCCGTTTCCTGATGGTCCCTGATGGTTCCTGATGGCTCCTGATGGTTCCTGATGGTTATATAGTCCACTCTCAGGTACTTCCCTACTATCCCTCATTCATTGGTTTCAACCAGTTCTTGGATTTGGTGTTTAATTCCATTGTTTTGGTGCCACTTCCATTTTCCTGTTTGGACCTGTATGAATTTCGCTTCCAATTTCCATCCCTCTATCACATTCAAAAGGTCCATCTCCGGCACTTCCCTTCCCTTCCTTGAGCTTTCTATTACAATTTCTGGGGATAGACTGTCCATTAGTATTCATTACAAACCCACTGACTCCCACAGCTACCTTGACTACAGCTCTTCACACCCCACATCCTGTCAGGATTCCATCCCATTCTCCCAGTTCCTTCGCCTCCGTCCTGTTCCGATGATGCCACTTTCAAAATAGGGCCACTGACATGTCTTAATTCTTCATTAATCATTGTTTCCCAGGACAATTTTCTGTGACTCATGAACAAGCACCCCTAGATCCCTCTGCACCAGAGCATCCCGAGTCTCTCCCCATTTATATAATAAGTTGCCTTTCCATTTTTCCGACCAAAATGAGTAACCTCACACTTATCCATGTTAAATTCCATCTGCCACATTTTGGCCCACTCTCTTAACCTATCTATATCCATTTGTAAGGTTCTTATTTCCTCCTTGCAACTTACTGTCCCACCTATTTTTGTGTTGTCTGCAAATTTGGCGATCGAACCTTCTAACCCTGTATCCAAGCTGTTAATATAGATTGTAAATAGCTGGGGCCCAAATACCTGTGGCACCCCGCTAGTTACATCTTGCGATCCAGAAAGAGACACATTTATCCCAACTCTCTGTCTTCTGTCTGTCAGCCAGTCTTCTATCCAAGCTAATAAATTACCCCAACCACATGTGATCTAACCTTGTGAATTAATCTTCTGTGCAGCACCTTATCAAGTGAAATGAAAATCGCTTATTGTCACAAGTAGGCGTCAAATGAAGTCACTGTGCCCTAGTGGCCACATTTCGGCGCCTGTTCGGGGAGGCTGGTACAGGACTTGAACCTGCGCTGTTGACCTTGGTCTGCTTTTCAAGCCAGCTATTTAGCCCACTGTGCTATACCAGCCCTCCGGAATCCAACCTAGTGAACCTCCACTGAACTGCCTCCAATGACACTACATCTTTGTTCAAATAAAGGGACCAAAATGTGCACAATACTCAATACACAATACACAATACATGCCTTCTGGAAGTCCAGATATACTACTTCTATCACCCTGTTATGTATTTTCTTGCCCTATTATGTATTTTCTTGTTTTTTCCTGAATTCTGTTCAATTCCCTTTTCTTCCCATGTACTGAATGATCTGTTGAGCTGCTTCCAGAAAAATACTTTTCACTGTACCTTGGTACACGTGACAATAAACAAATACAACCAATCCAATCCAATCTACAGGATCCCCATTATCCACTTTGCTTGTTACATCTTCGAACAACATTAGCAAATTAGTCAAACATTATTTGCCCTTCATGAAACCATGGTGACTCTGATGGATAGTGTTTTGACTTTTCAAATGTCCTGATATTACTTCCTTGATAATTGATTCTAACAATTTCCCAACAACAGATGTTAACCTAACTGGTCTGTAATTTCTCACATTCCGCCTCCCTCCCTCTGACAATATAGATCATTATTATTATTATCTGGTTGCTGATAGTTACATGCCCCCACTCTCAAGTAATTCCCTGTTGTCCCTCGCTAACTGGCTGCTACAGTCCTTGGATTTGGTATTCACTCCCTGTTCTATAAATGTGTACAACTAATTAATATCATTGGTAGGAGATAAAGAATTCCACTGTTCCCCATTGCCCACACACCCTCTTCTTTGGGATGTGATCACATGCACATTCTAGTGCAGTAAATCACTGTCTCCTAAACAAAGCCCGAGGATGTTTCTCAAACATAATTTCATCATGGTTTACCCCTCTAACTGGTTGAGTAAGATTGTGACATCACAGAGGAAATCTCACCCTCACAATGTGCATCACAGAGATCAAACATTACAATACTCTTATAAATAGGACGTTTGAGGCAGAATTCAGCCAGTTTAAGTAAAGGAAATAGAGCTGCATTTACTAACTCGTTGATCTCACTAGGACTGAATGTGATTGCATGAATGGTAGATCTGAATAAGTTTACCTTGTGCAGGTATAAATGTAGAAACACAAGTTTATCAATTTCTTGTGGATCTGTTAAAGATCATTTATACTAATACTTAATGAATTGAATTAATAACTTAGAATCACATGGAATTAAGTTTTTAACAGTTATTCTCTCATTGTGATACAAATGAAACCCCCAAGGGTGCCTTTCTAATACTTTCATCAAGGTGAGGCACTTAGCTGGTTGAGTCAAACCTTGACGTCACAGAACAAGTCACACCCTCACAATGAGCATCACAGTGAGATCAGACATCACAATAGGTTTGTAAACTGTGTACATTTGAGGCAGGAGGCTGCATGACCAGTTTAAGTGAAATAAATTGAATTTAAACTGGCTGTACGTAACTGTCTCATCTCTCTATCTCATCTCTCCAGGACTGAATGTGATCAGCCATAAGATCTGAACAAGTTAATGTGTGAAGGGAAAGTGAACAATGTGAACATTGTCAACCAGTAGATTAATCGGAAGGCAGTGAATATTGAAAGGTTTGTCTTAACATGGTTATGTTTAATTTGTGAAGGAGAAATTCAATCAGTACTGTTGGATGGAATAGTTGTATTTGTTGTCATGAATGCATATTCCTCATAGGTAGTTGGATGCAGATTTACAAATAGATGGGGATGCCCAGGATGAGGAAAGCAGTGATTCGGACCAGGGGGATCAGAGCAGCATCCAGGATTCAAAACGAAGCAAGCTTTATCTGGCTCTGCAATAAATAAAGCAAAGGGAATGTCCGGCGAGCATCATGGTTTGTAGATGGGGACGAATCAAAATGCTGGGCAGATCATCTCAGCCTGGATGAGAAGGATGGGTTTGTTTATGTAAATTATTCGGAAGGCCAGCCTAAACTGCAGTCTCAAACTCAACAGTAGCCTCAAGTTCAAAGTCACATTCAACATCATCAACTCCAGCAACAGTCAATGCAGAATGAAATAAAACACCATCACCAGCTAAGAAAAGGTAACCTACTTTACAATGCCCTCCACTTAGTAGCTTATGTGGTTTACTCTTAACTGCCCCCTCAAGGACAATTAAGGATGGGCAATAAATGCTGGCCCAGCCAGCGACGCCCACGTCCCATAAACGAATGAACTGCTAGTCATAATTTCTGCTTCATTTGATGACCTGTTCAGCTAAGGAGAGGATCTCTTGAGGGGTGTCATTTTTAATTCAATCTTTATTAAGTATGAGTATAAATTGATAAACTTCATCAATAAATTGATAAACTTGTGTTTCTACATTTAAAGCCATTTTTGATACATTTGCATCCTATTTCCCTTAGCAAATGTCTGCCAAGGCGATAAGAGGGCTGCAACATTTGTCTTCAAATTTTCCCTTGGTTATGACTATGGGTTAATAAATATCAATATTATTTTTCCTTTCCCTTTGAGCCCAAAATGAAAAATTGCACAATGGTGCATTTTGTTCTTGTATTTAATGTATTAATATAGCAAGCTGAAAATATTGTGTGCTTAAAGAGTACAAATGCAGTATATGGTACTAACGCAATAGCACAGTGGTTAGCAATGTTGCTTCACAGCACCAGGGTCCCAGGTTCGATTCCCGGCTCGGGTCACTGTCTGTGCGGAGTCTGCAAGTTCTCCCCGTGTCTGCGTGGGTTTCCTCCCACAAGAACCGAAAGACGTGCTGTAAGGTAATTTGGACATTCTGAATTCTCCCTCTGTGTATCCGAACAGGTGCCAGAATGTGGCGACTAGGGGCTTTTCACAGTAACTTCTTTGCACTGTTAATGTAAGCCTACTAGTGACAATAAAGATTATATTTAAAAAAAAATCACTGGCATTGTTTGAGATATTCTAGAGGTTGGGCAATCAGTATCAATGTTTTCTAGATCATTCTAAAGTTTGTAGACATGTACCCCTGGCTGGCTCATCTCCAATAGCCTTTCTCTCGGCAAGGATTTGTTGAAAAATGTCAGCAGTAACAACACACATAGCCAACAACAATTTGATTCAGCTCCAAGTGAGGTTCTGAAGTATGGTCCCTTCTCTCAGGCACAAAGTCAGTATGAGTGGATCCTAATCAATGGTATTGGGCAGCGCTGATGATCAGGAATGTCCAGCTGTAGACTGCTCCAAACCCAAGCAACACAAACACTTTTGAAGCACATTGGAATGTTAAAACCATCCTGCACCATGAAAGGAAGAAACAGAGAAGGCAGACAATCCCATCGCCATTGCCTACCCACCATGTTCATTGGGTTGAAACCACAGGGAAACCTGTTTTTTACATTCTGGATTATTTTGTCATTGTGAGTAAATTAAACCCCTGAGGTTTTGCCTAAAATTTGCACCACGATGTGCGGCCTTTAGCTGGTTAAGTCAAATCAAGCCTTCACTCTTACACTGAACTTTAGAGTGAGACCAGACATCACAATAGGTTTGTAAACTGGGTACATTTGAAGCAGAAGGCTACACAACCAGTTTCAATAAAATAAATGAAACTGTACAAACTTATGAACTGGAAAAAGAAGGAAATGTGGTTAACTAGAAGATCTGAACACATTTACTTTGCGAAAAGAGTGTGGCCAAAAACAATGTCATCAACTGGTAGAGTAGACAGACGTCTGTGGATATTGAATGGTTTGTCTCAACATGGTTACCTTGTATCATAATTTGTGAATGTTTTAATGAGTTATTTGACACATATAACAGAGCCGCTAATATTCTAGGGTAGACTAGTTGAATTTGCTGTTGCAAGTAAATCTTCAATATTGTTGCTCACATTTTGTAGGAACCTGTATTCTGATGGTTCCTGATGGTTCCTGATGGTTCCTGATGGTTATATAGTCCACTCTCAAGGTACTTCCCTACTATCCCTCATTCATGGGTTTCAACCAGTCCTTAGATTTGGTGTTTAATTCCATTGTTTTGGTGCCACTTCCATTTTCCTGTTTGGACCTGTATGAATTTTGCTTCCAATTTCCATCCCTCTATCACTATCAAATGGTCCATCTCCGGCACTTCCCTTCCCTTCCTTGAGCTTTCTATTACAATTTCTGGGGATAGACTGTCCATTAGTATTCATTATAAACCCACTGACTCCCACAGCTACCTTGACTACAGCTCTTCACACCCCACATCCTGTCAGGATTCCATCCCATTCTCCCAGTTCCTTCGCCTCCGTCCTGTTCCGATGATGCCACTTTCAAAATAGGGCCACCGACATGTCTTAATTCTTCATTAATCATTGTTTCCCAGGACAATTTTCTGTGACTCATGAACAAGCACCCCTAGATCCCTCTGCACCAGAGCACCCCGGAGTCTCTCCCCATTTATATAATAAGTTGACTTTCCATTTTTGCGACCAAAATGCGTAACCTCACACTTATCCATGTTAAATTCCATCTGCCACATTTTGGCCCACTCTCTTAGCCTATCTATATCCATTTGTCAGGTTCTTATTTCCTCCTTGCAACTTACTGTCCCACCTAGTTTTGTGTTGTCTGCAAATTTGGCTATCGATCCTTCTAACCCTGTATCCAAGCCGTTAATATAGATTGTAAATAGCTGGGGCCCAAATACCGAACCCTGTGGCACCCCACTAGTTACATCTTGCGATCCAGAAAGAGACACATTTATCCCAATTCTCTGTCTTCTGTCTGTCAGCCAGTCTTCTATCCAAGCTAATAAATTACCCCAACCACATGTGATCTAACCTTGTGAATTAACCTTCTGTGCAGCACCTTATCAAGTGAAATGAAAATCGCTTATTGTCACAAGTAGGCTTCAAATGAAGTCACTGTGCCCTAGTGGCCACATTTCGGCGCCTGTTCGGGGAGGCTGGTATAGGACTTGAACCTGCGCTGTTGACCTTGGTCTGCTTTTCAAGCCAGCTATTTAGCCCACTGTGCTAAACCAGCCCTCCAGAATCCAACCTAGTGAACCTCCACTGAACTGCCTCCAATGACACTACATCCTTCTTCAAATAAAGGGACCAAAATGTGCACAATACTCAATACATAATACATGCCTTCTGGAAGTCCAGATATACTACATCTATCACCCTGTTATGTATTTTCTTGCCCTATTATGTATTTTCTTGTATTTTCTTGAATTTTGTTTAATTCCCCTTTTCTTCCCATATACTGAATGATCAGTTGAGCTGCTTCCAGAAAAATACTTTTCACTGTACCTCGGTACACGTGACAATAAACAAATCTAACCAATCCAATCCAATCTACAGGATCCCCATTATTCACTTTGCTTGTTACATCTTCGAACAACATTAGCAAATTAGTCAAACATGATTTGCCCTTCATAAAACCATGGTGACTCTGATGGATAGTGTTTTGACTTTCCAAATGTCCTGATATTACTTCCTTGATAATTGATTCTAACAATTTCCCAACAACAGATGTTAACCAAACTGGTCTGTATTTTCTCACATTCCGCCTCCCTCCCTCTGACAATATAGATCATTATTATTATTATCTGGTTGCTGATAGTTACATGCCCCCACTCTCAAGTAATTCCCTGTTGTCCCTCGCTAACTGGCTGCTACAGTCCTTAGATATGGTATTCACTCCCTGTTCTATAAATGTCTACAACTAATTAATATCATTGGTAGGAGATAAAGAATTCCACTGTTCCCCATTGCCCACACACCCTGTTCTTTGGGATGTGATCACATGCACATTCTAGTGCAGTAAATCACTGTTTCCTAAACAAAGCCTGAGGATGTTTCTCAAACATAATTTCATCACGGTTTACCCCTCTAACTGGTTGAGTCAGATTGTGACATCACAGAGGAAATCTCACCCTCACAATGTGCATCACAGAGATCAAACATTACAATAGTCTTATAAATAGGACGTTTGAGGCAGAATTCAGCCAGTTTAAGTAAAGGAAATAGAGCTGCATTTACTAACTCGTTGATCTCACTAGGACTGAATGTGATTGCATGAATGGTAGATCTGAATGAGTTTACCTTGTGCAGGTATAAATGTAGAAACACAAGTTTATCAATTTCTTGTGGATATGTTAAAGATCATTTATACTAATACTTAATGAATAGATATTGAATTAAAAACTTAGAATCACATGGAAATAAGTTTTTAACAATTATTCTCTCATTGTGATCCAAATGAAACCCCCAAGGGTGCCTTTCTAATACATTCATCAAGGTGAGGCACCTTGAGTCAGGTGAGGCTGGTTGAGTCAGACCTTGACATCACAGAACAAGTCACACCCTCACAATGAGCATCACAGTGAGATCAGACATCACAATAGGTTTGTAAACTGTGTACATTTGAGGCAGGAGACTGCATGACCAGTTTAAGTGAAATAAATTGAATTTAAACTGGCTGTACGTAACTGCCTCATCTCTCTATCTCATCTCTCCAGGACTGAATGTGATCAGCCATAAGATCTGAACAAGTTAATGTGTGAAGGGAAAGTGAACAATGCGAACATTGTCAACCAGTAGATTAATCGGAAGGCAGTGAATATTGAAAGGCTTGTCTTAACATGGTCATGTTTAATTTGTGAAGGAGAAATTCAATTAGTACTGTTGGATGGAATAGTTGTATTTGTTGTCATGAATGCATATTCCTCATAGGTAGTTGGATGCAGATTTACAAATAGATGGGGATGCCCAGGATGAGGAAAGTAGTGATTTGGACCAGGAGGATCAGAGCAGCATCCAGGATTCAAAACGAAGCAAGCTTTATCTGGCTCTGCAATAAATAAAGCAAAGGGAATGTCCGGCGAGCAGCATGGTTTGTAGATGGGGACGAATCAAAATGCTGGGCAGATCAACTCAGCCTGGATGAGAAGGATGGGTTTGTTTATGTAAATTATTCGGAAGGCCAGCCTAAACTGCAGTCTCAAACTCAACAGCAGCCTCAAGTTCAAAGTCACATTCAACATCATCAACTCCAGCAACAGTCAATGCAGAATGAAATAAAACACCATCACCAGCTAAGAAAAGGTAACCTACTTTACAATGCCCCCCACTTAGTAGCTTATGTGATTTACTCTTAACTGCCCCCTCAAGGACAATTAAGGATGGGCAATAAATGCTGGCCCAGCCAGCGACGCCCACGTCCCATGAACGAATGAACTGCTAGTCATAATTTCTACTTCATTTGATGACCTGTTCAGCTAAGGAGAGGATCTCTTGAGGGGTGTAATTTTTAATTTAATCTTTATTAAGTATGAGTATAAATTGATAAACTTCATCAATAAATTGATAAACTTGTGTTTCTACATTTAAAGCCATTTTTGATACATTTGCTTCCTATTTCCCTTAGCAAATGTCTGCCAAGGCGACAAGAGGGCTGCAACATTTGTCTTCAAATTTTCCCTTGGTTATGACTATGGGTTAATAAATATCAATATTATTTTTCCTTTCCCTTTGAGCCCAAAATGAAAAATTGCACAATGGTGCATTTTGTTCTTGTACTTAATGTATTAATATAGCAAGCTGAAAATATTGTGTGCTTAAAGAGTACAAATGCAGTATATGGTACTAACGCAATAGCACAGTGGTTAGCAATGTTGCTTCACAGCACCAGGGTCCCAGGTTCGATGCCCGGCTTGGGTCACTGTCTGTGCGGAGTCTGCAAGTTCTCCCCGTGTCTGCGTGGGTTTCCTCCCACAAGAACCGAAAGACGTGCTGTAAGGTAATTTGGACATTCTGAATTCTCCCTCTGTGTATCCGAACAGGCGCCAGAATGTGGCGACTAGGGGCTTTTCACAGTAACTTCTTTGCACTGTTAATGTAAGCCTACTAGTGACAATAAAGATTATATTTAAAAAAAACATCACTGGCATTGTTTGAGATATTCTAGAGGTTGGGCAATCAGTATCAATGTTTTCTAGATCATTCTAAAGTTTGTAGACATGTACCCCTGGCTGGCTCATCTCCAATAGCCTTTCTCTCGGCAAGGATTTGTTGAAAAATGTCAGCAGTAACAACACACATAGCCAACAACAATTTGATTCAGCTCCAAGTGAGGTTCTGAAGTATGGTCCCTTCTCTCAGGCACAAAGTCAGTATGAGTGGATCCTAATCAATGGTATTGGGCAGCGCTGATGATCAGGAATGTCCAGCTGTAGACTGCTCCAAACCCAAGCAACACAAACACTTTTGAAGCACATTGGAATGTTAAAACCATCCTGCACCATGAAAGGAAGAAACAGAGAAGGCAGACAATCCCATCGCCATTGCCTACCCACCATGTTCATTGGGTTGAAACCACAGGGAAACCTGTTTTTTACATTCTGGATTATTTTATCATTGTGAATAAATTAAACCCCTGAGGTTTTGCCTAAAATTTGCATCACGATGTGCGGCCTTTAGCTGGTTAAGTCAAATCAAGCCTTCACTCTTACACTGAACTTTAGTGTGAGACCAGACATCACAATGGGTTTGTAAACTGGGTACATTTGAAGCAGAAGGCTACACAACCAGTTTCAATAAAATAAATGAAACTGTACAAACTTATGAACTGGAAAAAGAAGGAAATGTGGTTAACTAGAAGATCTGAACACATTTACTTTGCGAAAAGAGTGTGGCCAATAACGATGTCATCAACTGGTAGAGTAGACAGACGTCCGTGGATATTGAATGGTTTGTCTCAACATGGTTACCTTGTATCATAATTTGTGAATGTTTTAATTAGTTATTTGACACATATAACAGAGCTGCTAATATTCTAGGGTAGACTAGTTGAATTTGCTGTTGCAAGTAAATCTTCAATATTGTTGCTCACATTTTGTAGGAACCCGTTTCCTGATGGTTCCTGATGGTTCCTGATGGTTATATAGTCCACTCTCAAAGTACTTCTCTACTATCCCTCATTCATTGGTTTCAACCAGTCCTTGGATTTGGTGTTTAATTCCATTGTTTTGGTGCCACTTCCATTTTCCTGTTTGGACCTGTATGAATTTCGCTTCCAATTTCCATCCCTCTATCACATTCAAATGGTCCATCTCCGGCACTTCCCTTCCCTTCCTTGAGCTTTCTATTACAATTTCTGGGGATAGACTGTCCATTAGTATTCATTACAAACCCACTGACTCCCACAGCTACCTTGACTACAGCTCTTCACACCCCACATCCTGTCAGGATTCCATCCCATTCTCCCAGTTCCTTCGCCTTCGTCCTGTTCCGATGATGCCACTTTCAAAATAGGGCCACTGACATGTCCTAATTCTTCATTAATCATTGTTTCCCAGGACAATTTTCTGTGACTCATGAACAAGCACCCCTAGATCCCTCTGCACCAGAGCACCCCTGAGTCTCTCCCCATTTATATAATAAGTTGCCTTTCCATTTTTCTGACCAAAATGGGTAACCTCACACTTATCCATGTTAAATTCCATCTGCCACATTTTGGCCCACTCTCTTAGCCTATCTATATCCATTTGTCAGGTTCTTATTTCCTCCTTGCAACTTACTGTCCCACCTATTTTTGTGTTGTCTGCAAATTTGGCTATCGATCCTTCTAACCCTGTATCCAAGCTGTTAATATAGATTGTAATTAGCTGGGGCCCAAATACCGAACCCTGTGGCACCCCGCTAGTTACATCTTGCGATCCAGAAAGAGACACATTTATCCCAACTCTCTGTCTTCTGTCTGTCAGCCAGTCTTCTATCCAAGCTAATAAATTATCCCAACCCCATGTGATCTAACCTTGTGAATTAACCTTCTGTGCAGCACCTTATCAAGTGAAATGAAAATCACTTATTGTCACAAGTAGGCTTCAAATGATGTCACTGTGCCCTAGTGGCCACATTTCGGCGCCTGTTCGGGGAGGCTGGTACAGGAATTGAACCTGCGCTGTTGACCTTGGTCTGATTTTCAAGCCAGCTATTTAGCCCACTGTGCTAAACCAGCCCTTCGGAATCCAACCTAGTGAACCTCCACTGAACTGCCTCCAATGACACTACATCTTTCTTCAAATAAAGGGACCCAATTTCTTGTGGACACAATACATGCCTTCTGGAAGTCCAGATATACTACATCTATCACCCTGTTATGTATTTTCTTGCCCTATTATGTATTTTCTTGTATTTTCTTGAATTTTGTTTAACTCCCTTTTCTTCCCATGTACTGAATGATCTGTTGAGCTGCTTCCAGAAAAATACTTTTCACTGTACCTCGGTACACGTGACAATAAACAAATCCAACCAATCCAATCTAATCCACAGGATCCCCATTATCCACTTTGCTTGTTACATCTTTGAACAACATTAGCAAATTAGTCAAACATGATTTGCCCTTCATGAAACCATGGTGACTCTGATGGATAGTGTTTTGACTTTTCAAATGTCCTGATATTACTTCCTTGATAATTGATTCTAACAATTTCCCAACAACAGATGTTAACCTAACTGGTCTGTAATTTCTCACATTCCACCTCCCTCCCTCTGACAATATAGATTATTATTATTATTATCTGGTTGCTGATAGTTACATGCCCCCACTCTCAAGTGTTATCCCTCGCTAACTGGCTGCTACAGTCCTTGGATTTGGTATTCACTCCCTATTCTATAAATGTGTACAACTAATTAATATCATTGGTAGGAGATAAAGAATTCCACTGTTCCCCATTGCCCACACACCCTCTTCTTTGGGATGTGATCACATGCACATTCTAGTGCAGTAAATCACTGTCTCCTAAACAAAGCCCGAGGATGTTTCTCAAACACAATTTCATCACGGTTTATCCCTCTAACTGGTTGAGTCAGATTGTGACATCACAGAGCAAATCTCACCCTCACAATGTGCATCACAGAGATCAAACATTACAATAGCCTCATAAATAGGACGTTTGAGGCAGAATTCAGCCAGTTTAAGTAAAGGAAATAGAGCTGCATTTACTAACTCGTTGATCTCACTAGGACTGAATGTGATTGCATGAATGGTAGATCTGAATGAGTTTACATTGTGCAGGTATAAATGTAGAAACACAAGTTAATCAATTTCTTGTGGATATGTTAAAGATCATTTATACTAATACTTAATGAATAGATATTGAATTAAAAACTTAGAATCACATGGAAATACGTTTTTAACAATTATTCCCTCATTGTGATCCAAATGAAACGCCCAAGGGTGCCTTTCTAATACCTTCATCAAGGTGAGGCACTTAGCTGGTTGAGTCAAACCTTGACGTCACAGAACAAGTCACGCCCTCACAATGAGCATCACAGTGAGATCAGACATCACAATAGGTTTGTAAACTGTGTACATTTGAGGCAGCAGACTGCATGACCAGTTTAAGTGAAATAAATTGAATTTAAACTGGCTGTACGTAACTGTCTCATCTCTCTATCTCATCTCTCCAGGACTGAATGTGATCAGCCATAAGATCTGAACAAGTTAATGTGTGAAGGGAAAGTGAACAATGCGAACATTGTCAACCAGTAGATTAATCGGAAGGCAGTGAATATTGAAAGGTTTGTCTTAACATGGTTATGTTTAATTTGTGAAGGAGAAATTCAATTAGTACTGTTGGATGGAATAGTTGTATTTGTTGTCATGAATGTATATTCCTCATAGGTAGTTGGATGCAGATTTACAAATAGATGGGGATGCCCAGGATGAGGAAAGCAGTGATTCGGACCAGGGGGATCAGAGCAGCATCCAGGATTCAAAACGAAGCAAGCTTTATCTGGCTCTGCAATAAATAAAGCAAAGGGAATGTCCGGCGAGCAGCATGGTTTGTAGCTGGGGTCGAATCAAAATGCTGGGCAGATCAACTCAGCCTGGATGAGAAGGATGGGTTTGTTTATGTAAATTATTCGGAAGGCCAGCCTAAACTGCAGTCTCAAACTCAACAGCAGCCTCAAGTTCAAAGTCACATTCAACATCATCAACTCCAGCAACAGTCAATGCAGAATGAAATAAAACACCATCACCAGCTAAGACAAGGTAACCTACTTTTACAATGCCCTCCACTTAGTAGCTTATGTGGTTTACTCTTAACTGCCCCCTCAAGGACAATTAAGGATGGGCAATAAATGCTGGTCCAGCCAGCGACGCCCACGTCCCATAAACGAATGAACTGCTAGTCATAATTTCTGCTTCATTTGATGACCTGTTCAGCTAAGGAGAGGATCTCTTGAGGGGTGTAATTTTTAATTTAATCTTTATTAAGTATGAGTATAAATTGATAAACTTCATCAATAAATTGATAAACTTGTGTTTCTACATTTAAAGCCATTTTTGATACATTTGCTTCCTATTTCCCTTAGCAAATGTCTGCCAAGGCGACAAGAGGGCTGCAACATTTGTCTTCAAATTTTCCCTTGGTTATGACTATGGGTTAATAAATATCAATATTATTTTTTCTTTCCCTTTGAGCCCAAAATGAAAAATTGCCCAATGGTGCATTTTGTTCTTGTATTTAATGTATTAATATAGCAAGCTGAAAATATTGTGTGCTTAAAGAGTACAAATGCAGTATATGGTACTAACACAGTCGCACAGTGGTTAGCAATGTTGCTTCACAGCTCCAGGGTCCCAGGTTCGATGCCCGGCTTGGGTCACTGTCTGTGCGGAGTCTGCAAGTTCTCCCATGTCTGCGTGAGTTTCCTCCCACAAGAACCGAAAGACGAGCTGTTAGGTAATTTGGACATTCTGAATTCTCCCTCTGTGTATCCGAACAGGCGCCAGAATGTGGCGACTAGGGGCTTTTCACAGAAACGTCTTTGCACTGTTAATGTAAGACTACTAGTGACAATAAAGATTATATTTAAAAAAAAATCACTGGCATTGTTTGAGATATTCTACAGGTTGGGCAATCAGTATCAATGTTTTCTAGATCATTCTAAAGTTTGTAGACATGTACAACAATTTGATTCAGCTCCAAGTGAGGTTCTGAAGTATGGTCCCTTCTCTCAGGCAAAAAGTCAGTATGAGTGGATCCTAATCAATGGTATTGGGCAGCGCTGATGATCAGGAATGTCCAGCTGTAGACTGCTCCAAACCCAAGCAACACAAACACTTTTGAAGCACATTGGAATGTTAAAACCATCCTGCACCATGAAAGGAAGAAACAGAGAAGGCAGACAATCCCATCGCCATTGCCTACCCACCATGTTCATTGGGTTGAAACCACAGGGAAACCTGTTTTTTACATTCTGGATTATTTTGTCATTGTGAATAAATTAAACCCCTGAGGTTTTGCCTAAAATTTGCATCACGATGTGCGGCCTTTAGCTGGTTAAGTCAAATCAAGCCTTCACTCTTAAACACTGAGCTTTAGAGTGAGACCAGACATCACAATGGGTTTGTAAACTGGGTACATTTGAAGCAGAAGGCTACACAACCAGTTTCAATAAAATAAATGAAACTGTACAAACTTATGAACTGGATGATCTGTCTGAGAAGGAAATGTGGTTAACTAGAAGATCTGAACACATTAACTTTGCGAAAAGAGCGTGGCCAATAACGATGTCATCAACTGGTAGAGTAGACAGACATCCGTGGATATTGAATGGTTTGTCTCAACATGGTTACCTTGTATCATAATTTGTGAATGTCTTAATGAGTTATTTGACACATATAACAGAGCCGCTAATATTCTAGGGTAGACTAGTTGAATTTGCTGTTGCAAGTAAATCTTCAATATTGTTGCTCACATTTTGTAGGAACCCGTTTCCTGATGGTCCCTGATGGTTCCTGATGGCTCCTGATGGTTCCTGATTGTTATATAGTCCACTCTCAGGTACTTCCCTACTATCCCTCATTCATTGGTTTCAACCAGTTCTTGGATTTGGTGTTTAATTCCATTGTTTTGGTGCCACTTCCATTTTCCTGTTTGGACCTGTATGAATTTCGCTTCCAATTTCCATCCCTCTATCACATTCAAATGGTCCATCTCCGGCACTTCCCTTCCCTTCCTTGAGCTTTCTATTACCATTTCTGGGGATAGACTGTCCATTAGTATTCATTACAAACCCACTGACTCCCACAGCTACCTTGACTACAGCTCTTCACACCCCACA
Source organism: Scyliorhinus canicula (assembly GCF_902713615.1). NCBI lineage: Eukaryota > Metazoa > Chordata > Chondrichthyes > Carcharhiniformes > Scyliorhinidae > Scyliorhinus > Scyliorhinus canicula. The sequence goes on along the minus strand of NC_052149.1, from coordinate 35,186,596 downwards.
TCCTGTCAGGATTCCATCCCATTCTCCCAGTTCCTTCGCCTCCATCCTGTTCCGATGATGCCACTTTCAAAATAGGGCTACTGACATGTCTTAATTCTTCATTAATCATTGTTTCCCACCCACTATGGATGACAGGGCTCTCCCACACATCCTCTCTCACCCCTTCCCCTGCCTCCCAGGATAGGAACCCTCATATCCTCATTTTCATCCCACCAACCTCCGCATTCAAAGAACCATACTTTGCCAGTTCCGCGAACTCCAGCATGATGCCATCACATCTTCCCCTCACCCACATCCGTCGGCATTTTTGCAGGGAACATTCCCTCTAAGGTACCCTGATCCATTCTTCCACCACCCCAATACCTCACCCTCTTCCCATGGCACCTTCCCATGCAATCGCAAAAGGTGTAACACCTGCCCCTTTACCCCCTTCCTGCTCACCATCCCAGGGCCTAACTCTTCAGGTGAGGCAGTGCTTCACATGCACCTCCGTCAATCTGTTCAAAATGCATTTGCTTCTCCCAATGCAGTCTACTCTACATTGGAGAGACTAAATGCAGACTGGGTGACCATTTTAAAGAACACCTTCTTGCTGTCGCAAGCAGGAGGACTCAGACCTTCCTATCGCTTGCTATTTCACCTTACCATCCTACTCTCACGTCCATCCTTGATCTGTGGCAATGTTCCGATGAAGCACAGCGCAAACTGGAGGATTAGCACCTCATCTTCTGATTAGGCACATTACAGCCTTCCGGAATTAACATTGAGTTGAACAAGTTCAGACTGTGAACTCTCTACTCCATCTGGTATGGCAACTGCTCGGCCCAGGACCGCAAGGAACTTCAGAGAGTCGTGAATACCGCCCAGTCCATCACACGAACCTGCCTCCCATCCATTGATTCCATCTACACCTCCCGCTGCCGGGGGAAAGCGGGCAGCATAATCAAGGATCCCTCCCACCCGGCTTACTCACTTTTCCAACTTCTTCCATTGGGCAGGAGATTCAGAAGTCTGAGAACACGCACGAACAGACTCAAAAACAACTTCTTCCCCACTGTCACCAGACTCCTAAATGACCCTCTTATTGACTGACCTCATTAACACTGCATCCTGTATGCTTCAACCGATGCCAATGCTTATGTAGTTACATTGTATATCTTGTGTTGCCCTATTATGTATTCTCATGTATTTTCTTGAATTGTTTAATTCCCTTTTCTTCCATGTACTGAATGATCTGTTGAGCTGCTTGCAGAAAAATACTTTTCACTGTTCCTCGGTACACGTGACAATAAACAAATCCAATCCAATCCAATCTTCACCTCATCTTTATTTCTAGCAATTTATTTTCATGCCCTCTATTGTTCTGTTGTTTCCCTCATCATTGTGCCCCTGCCTTCCTCCCTCCACCCACTTGGGCCATCTGTTCCCTGTTCCTAGTTGCCCTTTGACACACTGCTCACCGTTGTTCAACCATTAACACATTCTAATCTCTTTCTGTGCCACTATCAGAACCCTGCTTAGCCTTAATCACCTCCATTTACATTCCTTTTGTCTGTCGGTCCACAATATCGTTGTCAATCTTCACCTATCGCTGGCCCTCTCTCCAGGCCCACTGCTCCATACCTCCCCCCCCCCCCCCCCACAACAGTGTAAATCAGACTCTATTCCCAGTTCTCTCCAGCTTTGAAAAGAGTCATCCAGACTCGAAACGTTAGCTCCGTTCTTTCTCCACAGATGCTGTCAGACCTGCTGCGATTGTCCAGTATTTCCTGTTTTTGTTATTTATTCTGAAAGAATGTTTTACTACTTGTTCCACCACCTCGGGCAAGTGTGCAGTCGATTCCAGTCCCACATGCCCCAGAGTTGCAACTCAAGTGAATTAACCAATAATTCTTATAAAAACACAAATGCCGAGATTGTCCATTATCCGACGCCGAAATTGGGAAAGGCAATTGGGCGGAGAATCGTTTCCGATGCTGAAATGTGGCAGGAACCGATTTGACGCTGTTAAATGCCCCAGCACCTCGACAACGGCGTTATTGCGTTCTGGAATAAACACTGTTTGCATCTCATTAGTGGGCCCGACCTGGTATTCTCCGGGGCCTCCGCGATTCTCTGCCTTCGATGGCTGAGTTCCCAATGGCGTGGGTCACTTCTGCTTTTAAAAATCCTGAAACCAGCGTGGCGACTGCTGAGGGGGAGAGCGGGTGTGCGGAGGGTGACAACATCGCTACAGTTTGCTGACAATTGTGCCGCTGGCTGGGGGGCTTCTGCCAGGGCCAGGGGGAGTGGTGGGGGGTGGCCAGGGGTGGACGGGCAGTGAATACCATTGTTGCAGCTGGCAGCCATGCAGCTGCGCACACCGCTAACAGCCCACTTTGAACTTAGTGCCACAGGTCATAAAGGTATCCTGGGTGCCTTCCGGCCTCAGCCGACCCAGCAGCTGTATGGGCTCGCTCCAGCACAACCAGTGCCACCTTGTTGGCTGGGATGAGTGTGTGTGGGGATTGTAATGTGTATATTGGGCTGCGGCCTGTCAGCCTCCCAAGTGTCAATCACGGACCCGGCAAATCCCGCACCGTTTTTCATTGGAATCGATTGTGTTCAACGCGGCATTAGCGCTAGCAACGGTAGTGGAATCGGTCCCAGTGCGGCGTCAGTTGTTCTGTCATAAAAGTCCACAGATTCTGCGTTGGTGTCAACACATAGTCTCAGAAATGGAGAATCCGGCCCAAAGCCTTTGGCCCTTGGCTGCCCAATAATTACAGTCACTGGCTTTGCAACTTTAAACACATTTGCTGTTTATTTTATAACTAGAACAAATGCGGGATATGCAACAAAAACAGCTGGTCAAATGTCCTTTAACATCTGACCTCCCTCTTCACTGCCCCACCCTTTACCCACTAACACAGAGGGGAAGGGAAAGCATGCAAAATAATAAGGATTAAGGCCAAGATGATGAGTTCTTCAGTGCGCTCTCTTCACAGTATGAATGTGGTGTAAAGTCTCTGGCCTACAGCCCATGATAAGCTTCCTTGCAGTTTGCAATATTTTATTCATAGCTTTGCTAGGAGGGCTTCAGATCAGCCTGTTCTGGAGAGAGAGTTATCAGATTCTGGTCTCCGCTGCGTCAGCCAGTTCTGGAGAGAGAGAGTTCTCATATTCTGGATTCTGTAGATGGAGGTGGTTTGCACAATGGCCTTTTGCTCAGAATTAACTGGATCTTCCTGGAGTGAGTTGATTAGATTCCTCCATCCAGCCTGCAGAATTGAAAGTGAAAAGAAAAGTCTTGTGGAACCGAGAAGCACAGCATTGGGATCAGATCAAATCGCCACCTGCCACCGGGCAGAGCACTGCCCCTTTTGGCCAATCCATTGGCCATCAGCCAAATCAATCAATTTGCGTCATCACTAATCTCTCCTGCTGTAATCCTCTGCTTGAATTTAAAGTCATAGGTGACTTACAAGCTGCTTTACCTTCAAGTCACAGGTCCATTAATCATCCATGGATCAAAATGGTAGTCGCAAAAAAAAAGAAGGAAATAAGGAAATAAACAGGAAACAAACAGAAGGGACCCTTACACACTTGACAAGGGATTTCAAACCTCTTAGAAGGCAGTACACCATTTTCAGCCTCACTCCCCTTGCTCTGTATGTCCTTGCTGTTGTTGTTCAACAGGAGCAACACCCACCCCATAAGCATCAGCCCACCCATTCTGATCGGCCAGTAAATGTGGAAGCAGGGTGCCAATACTGTGGCTGCGTTAAAGAGCCATGGTAAAATCTGCTTCTCAATCAAACAGCTTCCCCACTCACTAGCGACCTCCCCACAGTGTGAAGCTCTCTTACATTCTGGGTTGCATTTAGATATCAATCTGAGTTACAGGGTGAGCTAAAAGTTGACATTAAAGAGGAGCCACTCAGGTTGCAAAAGCATGTGGGCACGCTCACCAGAGTTAGGACATTTTAAAATAATCTTTGAAAGTGAGATTGTAGAAGTGGATTTCATTTGGAACTTCGCTGATAGGGTTAATATAACAGTTCTGAAAAGCTCTGTGAAAGAGATGTCAACAGGTCAAGGGATGAAATAAAGGGAGCATGTTCTGACCGGCATCTGTGAAAGCAGAGATGTCAGAAGGTCATGGGATGGAAAAAGGGGAGTGTGGCTTTGGTACCATTTAATGTTCTGACCCGCATCTGTGAAAGCAGAGAGGTCAAAAAGTCAAAGAATGGAATGAATGGGAAGCGTTACTTTATTGCGGAGATAGCGCATATAAGCTCGTTTGACCAGTTGAAACAAATAAACATTGAAATGTAAAAGGAATGGGCTTTGGAGTTAGTTGGGCCAGATGGCCATGGGATAAGAAAAACCTTTGTAATAGCATTAATAGTGACTTGTGCTAATGATTATGTCAAAAATAACCTCCCGACCTCGAAGAATAATTCCATATATGTACATGTTCTGGATCCTTGCCAAATCATAGGTGTATCTAGGAATTTAAGGGGACCACCCCTAAGCTGTAAAATGTATAAAAATACAGTCCTTATTCTGGGATTTTGGCACTTCTCGAAGGTGGTTACCCGACTGCTTAGAGATTTGTCCCGGCCGTGAATAAACGAATATTCGTTACTGACGTGTTCGAGTGTTTTACTTCTGGACTGACGATCAGATACGTGAAAGCGCAATTCACATTTGGTGGCCCGTACGGGGATCTCCAGAGGGGTCTGCGCAACTAACCGGCGTAATCGACTGAGCTCGTTCAAAGTAGAGGACGAATTTGGCCCCCAACGTGAGTAAAAATTTCTTTTCCACCTTGGTATTCGCCTACTACTAGTTTGATCGTTGCTCAGCCTTGCCGTTGGTTTGTCGAGAAGCCTCTGCGAGATCCAGGTCAGTCCAGCGAACCCGTTTTAAAGAGGGTAAGTGAGTGAACCCTGCGGTTATCGTCTCTAGGGGCAGCCTGAGACTGCCGCCGTGATTCCAGGCAGTGTTCGCTGGAGTTACGGGCGGGGTTGTCAGGACTGCTAGGGGCAGCCTGGGACTGCCGCCGTGATTCCAGGCAGCGTTCGCTGGAGTTACGGGCGGGGTTGCCAGGACTGCTAGGGGCAGCCTGAGACTGCCGCCGTGATTCCAGGCAGTGTTCGCTGGAGTTACGGGCGGGGTTGTCAGGACTGCTAGGGGCAGCCTGGGACTGCCGCCGTGATTCCAGGCAGCGTTCGCTGGAGTTACGGGCAGGGTTGTCAGGACTGCTAGGGGCAGCCTGGGACTGCCGCCGTGATTCCAGGCAGTGTTCGCTGGAGTTACGGGCGGGGTTCTCAGGACTGCTAGGGGACGATTCCGGGCTGTGGGCTCCGGACGGGACTGCCGCCGTGATTCCAGGCAGCGTTCTCTGGAATTTACGGGCGGGGTTCTCGGAGCCTATCCCCCGGTATAACCCATACCTTCACCGAAGAATTTTACCTACTTACCCCTTAATAGCATTGGTGTCCTGGGTCCTGCGTTATTAAGGAAGTGAAGTAAGCTAATAACCACTTAAAATCTGGTCTTCTTGAGTTGTATTAGCTGTTTAAACTCGGCTGCTTTCCTTGTCTTTCTCCAGCCGGCTGCGTCTCTCTCTCTCTCTCTCTCTCTCTCTCTCCTGTTGGTGTTGCAGAGTGCTGCTGCTTCTGCTCCCTGGGTTTATATTCTCTTTCGAAGAGTTATTAAGTTTTAACGACTGTATTGTATATGGGCTTGTTTCACTTTGATAGTTTAAAAGTATCTTTGATGTAAACATCTTACTACAACTCGTTATTCATTTTGGGCATATCGTCTCCTCTCAGATCTGATTTTAAAAAATGCTTTCGTTTCAATAGTTAACTTTTATTTCTGTGATTTCAAATCGTTTAATTTTCCAATTGTCCCCAGTTCATAACTTTGCCTTTGATTTTGACTTAAATGATGTTTCTCGTAGCCAGGTCATCTCCAATTTTCTTTTAATTAACTTGATGTTCGTAGAATTTTACCCCTTAAATTGACACTAAATTCGACTGAGCATCTTCCATTCTTTCCAGCTGTTTACTAAGAGAGTTTATTTCAATTAAGGTGTGAAACTTTGCTTTTAGCTGTATGCTAAAATTTAACTTGGTTGTGACTTGAAAGACTTGCCCGTTTTAAACATTCGTCACTTAATGCAATTGAAACTCTCATCCATGCTTTTTCAGATGCTTTCTGAGATAGTTACATTCCATGAAGGTGTGAGCCATTGTTTTAGCTTACCACATGAAGCCTGTGTGTCTGCTGAAACCTGCTTGTGAGCAAGAATCTGCATTTTATAACCCTGCTCTTTGCAGCTGCTATTAACCTTTTGTGGGATCTTTCCCTGTACCCTCTCAAACCAGATATTGCCAGACTTTCATGTTTCAAATGACACATTTTTCTGTATTATCAAGAACCCACCGCAAAGAAATTAATTGCCTTGTGGAGGGAATACTGTCAGTCAGTGAAAGATGCATCTATACTGGCTAGCTGGCAGGACAATGCCTCAAAATTGGGTATTGGCCTCACCAAAGGGGGAATTGTTAAAACAGTAGAGGTCTTACAAAGGGAATGTAAAGAATATAAGAAACGTATGAATGCTACTCCTACCCCGGCGCCGGTCAGCAATGCAAAGCAAGGTTGGGAGGAGGGGGACGATGGGGATGAGGAACCTCTGTTCAATTGCGGGGGACGTCAGAAGCCCCCACAGCCTCCACAGCCCCCACAGCCCCCACAGCCTCCACAGCCTCCACAGCCTCCACGGCCACCTCCGCCACTGGAATGTGATCAGTATTATGAGTAACTCAGTATGTTCAGAACTACATTGGTCTCAGAATAAACAGATAAAGAATTTGTGCTGGGCAGCAGTCAGCTGCTGCAGACTTCGAAACTGCTGCGTTGAAATTGACACTGCATGGCTCCGCAGGGTCCTAGTGCCCGCTGATCACAAACAGTCACTAGCAGAACCGCCTCAAGGAGGCACTCCTCCAGGCCCCTGCCCTTGGTCGACCCTTATATGATCGCCCTTTTCAGCTCTATTGCACAGTCCTTGCCGACTGCGCCACAGCTGTCCTGACCCAACGCCACGGCGACCGCTGTCGCCCGGTTGCATACTATTCCTCTAAACTCGATCCGGTAGCCCTTGGCTATCCTATCTGTACCCAAATTCTTGCAGCTATCTACAACAGCCTGCAATCGGCTGCTAATATTACCCTCCAACAAGATATTACTGTCTATAGTTCCCATTCTGTTACGGCCTTTTTGGGACAGCTACAGACTCAGCATCTCACGATGGCTCGTCAGAACAAATATGAGATTGCTCTCCTTAATAACCCGAAGATCCAGTTTGCCCACTGCACCACTATCAACCCTGCTGACTTTTTGATGCATCCTCCCACAGACATGCTCGACCCAACTCATGACTGTCTGCAACTGTTGCAAGAAGTCTCCTCGGTTCGAGACGACCTCTCCGATATACCCCTCCCAAGTGCAGATTGTTCCTTTTTCACCGATGGAAGTTCTTCCGTCGGCGAAAGGGGGGATAGACAATCTGGCTATGCAATCATCGATCAAGACGGTGACGTAGTAGAAGCAGCAGCATTTGAAGTTCCCTTTTCTGCCCAACAGGCAGAATTGTTTGCGTTAATACGAGCATGCATATTGGCACAGGGAAGGAAGGTTAATATTTATACAGATTCCCGATACGCCTTCGGGGTAGTACATGATTTCGGGCAATTATGGAAACACAGAGGATTTCTAACCTCCGCTGGTACACCCATCTCACACCAGCAGTTAGTAACCCAGTTATTGCAGGCCCTTATGCTCCCAGACAAGATAGCGGTGATAAAATGCGCAGCGCATACAAAAGGCACGGGACTGGTGGAAACGGGCAACAGGAGAGCGGACGAGAAGGCAAAAGAAATTTCTAAATCTGGCAAACTAATGGTGCCTAGAATGATGAGGCAGACTAAAACCCCCCCGGAAAAGTCTCCCTCTGAAAAACCTATGCCAACCATTGCTGACATAATCCAAATGCAGGAGGACGCTCCTGCAACTGCTGTAAATATGTGGAAAAACTTAGGATGTATATATGATATCGAAAATAAGCTGTGGGTCACCCCGGTAGGACAAACATGTATGACCGATGCATTAGCAGCCTGGGTGACCGAATGTGTACACTTTGCAACTCACTGTGGAGCTCGTGCCACAGGGGACATATTGTTAAAAAGCTGGTGGCACCCACGACTGCAAGAAATGGCCCAACAAATTAGCAGTCGGTGCCTAATCTGTCAACAGCACAACCCCGGTAAGGCCGTCCCCTGTGATCCTGGCACAACCCCCTTACCTGAGGGTCCATTTGAGACCCTACAAATGGATTACATTGAGTTGGAAAGATGTCAATGCTATAAATATGCGTTAGTCATTGTGGACACTTTTAGCAAATGGATCGAGGCCTACCCGACTACGGATAACAAGGCCTCGACAGTAGTTAAGGTGTTAATGCCAGAAATTGTTCCGTGATTTGGAATTCCAGCCCGGCTGAGCTCTGACAATGGTCCCCACTTCATAGGTCAAATCAATAAGGAATTCTGTGCTCTGCTAGGAATAAAGCAACAGTTTCATTGTGCCTACAGACCACAAGCCGCTGGAGTGGTGGAAAGGGCTAATCAGACTCTAAAGACTAAACTCGCTAAACTACAAGCAGACACTGGGGTCACTTGGCTCAAACTCCTGCCTTTAGCACTCTTCCAGCTACGTGCCACCCCCGCAGGAAAAACTCGCCTAAGCCCAGCGGAAATACTATATGGCAGACCCTTTCGAACGCCTTGGGACAGCAGTGTTCCACGGAATGTTCAATTCCATTACATGACTACCGAGATGGCTAATTATATATTAACACTAACTAGAATTTTGAAAGGATTACACTCCCGAGTTCGTGCCACCCAGGAAGAAGTCCCCTCCATTACTCATGACGTCTCCATCAACCCTGGGGATTATGTCCTAATTCGAAATTGGACACGTAAAGGTTTGGAACCTCGATGGGAGGGTCCCCTACAGGTTTTACTCACTACCCCCACTGCAGTAAAAGTGGAGGGCCGGAACATGGGTACATATGCACCATTGTAAGTTAATTAAGTATCCATGATGTTCTAAACTTTTCCTTTAAGTCCTAGGAACACGAGTACCAGGATGAGGCCCCTCTTCGCCGTCACAATACTCGCCACCCTGCTCTCTCTCGCTGCATCCGAAAGAAGGAGATGCCTGTACGGAAGCCGACACCCACCCATGTGCCGGGAAGGAACCCCACGATGTGGAACAACGACAGATCTCCGATGGATCACCACCGCTATCAGAAACTGCCCGACCACCGTTCCTCCCGACGACCAGAAGCGCCGATTCCTGATTACGTACATGGTTCTAATGTACGATCGCCGCACATGCAGGTGGAACCACCGGTGCATTGATAAGGACAGGGTACAAATTTTACCATCAAGGACTACTCACCCCTACTCGCCTTCCAGAAGGAAGCGGGCAACGCACCATGTAACGGCAAATTCATTTCTGTTTATGTCCTATGTCTATGCTAAGAAAGTGGGTGTCTCCTCTTGCTGGGTATGTACACAGGTCCCGACCCATGCCCATGGAGGCGTTCCCTTGATATCTGTTCCTTTCTCGATCGAACAGACGGCTGAATGGGTTATATTCCAGACAGTTCAGAGAATATCACGCGTCTGGTAACCCATATCAGAGATGGAGTACAGCGCTTGCGACTCGCCGGTCAGGCTGACTGGTGGAGCTGGATGTGGTCCAATTCTTGGGCCACTTACCTGTTCCATGGGCTCATTATCTTCGTTACCATCTGTTTGTTGCTCTGTATCATAGCTACTGGTGTGAAATGCCTATGCAACCGTTTGGGTGCCACTGCATTACCACAGATGCTTCAGAGATCCGCCCTAGACGAAAAAGAAAAACTGGTTCCACCTACCCCTGACCTATATGAGGAAGTGGCATCCTGCCGGAGCCTAGTAGAGGAGGAGTACCTCCGCCTCGCTCTCATTTCCATCTAAAGTATCCTGAGTGTTATGTGATCATGGAATGATCAAAGGGGGGAATGTAGAAGTGGATTTCATTTGGAACTTCGCTGATAGGGTTAATATAACAGTTCTGAAAAGCTCTGTGAAAGAGATGTCAACAGGTCAAGGGATGAAATAAAGGGAGCATGTTCTGACCGGCATCTGTGAAAGCAGAGATGTCAGAAGGTCATGGGATGGAAAAAGGGGAGTGTGGCTTTGGTACCATTTAATGTTCTGACCCGCATCTGTGAAAGCAGAGAGGTCAAAAAGTCAAAGAATGGAATGAATGGGAAGCGTTACTTTATTGCGGAGATAGCGCATATAAGCTCGTTTGACCAGTTGAAACAAATAAACATTGAAATGTAAAAGGAATGGGCTTTGGAGTTAGTTGGGCCAGATGGCCATGGGATAAGAAAAACCTTTGTAATAGCATTAATAGTGACTTGTGCTAATGATTATGTCAAAAATAACCTCCCGACCTCGAAGAATAATTCCATATATGTACATGTTCTGGATCCTTGCCAAATCATAGGTGTATCTAGGAATTTAAGGGGACCACCCCTAAGCTGTAAAATGTATAAAAATACAGTCCTTATTCTGGGATTTTGGCACTTCTCGAAGGTGGTTACCCGACTGCTTAGAGATTTGTCCCGGCCGTGAATAAACGAATATTCGTTACTGACGTGTTCGAGTGTTTTACTTCTGGACTGACGATCAGATACGTGAAAGCGCAATTCACAAGATCATTACTTAAGATGTTTTCCTGAGATAAATTGTGCTGATGTGTTTCGATGATAAGATCTACATTCTGATCCTCTCAGTCAGTCTGAAGGGCGGTGGATGCTCATCGCACTTCTTCTGAAAATGTGCCTTCACTGCTTGACAGGAGATTTACAACTGCAGGGAAGCCAGTTTGCCTGACCTGGACTCAGTCACCTTGATTTGCATTTCCTTGCTGTCAGCCTCCCCCATAGCACCGGGAGCAGTTTATGCAGCTCCACCTTGACCCTCTGTTGAGGAGCAAGAGGAGCAGCAACAACAGCACCAAGTGCCTATTCCTCAACCACATGGTGCTCCACAGGGCAGAGGCAACGAACGTAGAGATCCTGTTGGGCCGAGGCAAGGCGCCCAAAACAGCGTCTACAGTCAGAAGTCAGTTCTTTCACCATGAACGTGTAATCATCAGATCCAAACAATTAAGCTTAATCATGAGGCTCAGGTTTTCATGGCAGGTCGTAGTTGCCATGAGTACTATACTGTCTATGATTTCTCAATCTTTGCACTGTGAGCAGGGAAAGTATGGCGTGTGTGTCAGCTCCCCAAAGGGTGAGGCAACAGTCCAGTTCTTCTGCAGATGACTCCAAACGGTACAGTATTGATGGGCATGAACACAACAGATGCTTGTTGCATTGGAAAGCTTCCCTCAAAACCTGTCAGTGTCGAGGAGCATGGAGGCGCCCGGCTCCAACCTGGCACAGGGTTTCACGATGAGTTTGCAACCAATCCGTTCCAGTATTGAAATGGTGTACGACTCCATTCGAGTACTTGTGCATGCAGCCATGAAACAACATCCAGTGATCGAAAGAACACATTACAAAAACTCTTTAAAAAAGTAAAAGAAAACAATTGAAAACACTTTAGGGGAAATAATCAAAGTCATAGGCACGGCTCAAGATAAACCCTGATAGCACCCCTAAATGCTTAATTTCAAGAACTGTGCCATATCAAACCAAAAGTCAAAGCGAAACTTGATGAAAGTTGGAGTGATCCAGAGTGTGTTGAGTGATTGGGCAACCCCAATCGTTCCAGTTATCAAGCCAGGTGGCTCAGTAAGAGTCATTTTAAATGGTGATTTTAAAATTACGATCAACCCAGTGTAGTATACCGACCAGTATCCCTTACCATTAATAGAAGACCCATTTTCTGGATTGTCGGCTGGACAAAAGTTCAGAAAGATAGATTTTTCCCAAGCCTATCTCCAAATGAAGGTAACAGCTGAGTCACAACCTCTTCTAACCATTGTAACATAAAAAGGACTGTTCAGGTACGTGCCATTCAGAATAACGTCTCCACCAGCCCTATTCCAACAGGCCGTGGCCCAAATGCTTAATGTACTCTGTGATGTTGGATGACATTTTAATTACTTGCAGGACTAACAGGAGGACCTAACACATTTAGAAGGCGCATTGGAGCGTCTTTAAAGACGCAATCTTCGCATTAAGAGAGAAAAATGCAATTTTTTCCTATTATCAAGAAACTAACTTGGCCATGTAACTTATAAGGAAGGGCTCCAAAAGGACTGCGAATTTTAGATACGCCATGTCCGCAGAATATATCACAACTGAGATTTTTTCATCAATTACTATGGAAAATTCATTCCAAGTCTCGCTACCAAATTAAAACCACTCCATACATTATTATGTGCAAACCAACAATGGACTTGGACAAAAGACTGTGAAGAGGTATGTACTGAAGTCAAAAATTTGCTGAAGAAATTGGAAAACTTAGTTAATTTCGACCTTAAGTTTGACCTTAAGTTTAAAATACAACTCGCATGTGATGCATTGTCCTTTGGGATGGGTGCAGTTGTTGCTCATGTAATGCCAAATAGAGATGAAAGACCAATAGCTTTTATATCGAGAACATTGACAAATGCTGAACAGAATTATACTCAATTAGAAAAAGAAGCCTTGAGTATAATATTCAGATTCAAACAATTTCACTATTCCTTGTATGGGAGACATTTTACCTTGTTAACAGACCACGGGCCTTTGACAATGATTTTTGGCCCATACAAAGGAATATGGTCTCTAGCTGCGAATCGTTTGCAGAGATGGTCACTCATCCTGTTAGTGCATAATTACAAAATGAATTACAGAAGATCAGAGCATCATGCGAATGCCAATGCTCTATTACGGTTACCAAATGTAGGGCAAAGCCGACTGACAGGAGAACTATGTAAACTAGGTGTACTTTTCCCAGGTTCATAATGTGCCTATTACTGCATCTCAAGTGCAAAGATACACGAGGTCAGATCCAGTGATGGGGAGGGTCATGGACATGGGGCCCGAGTCTCCATTTCTGAGTCCAAGTGTTGACGCCAACGGAGAATCTGTGGACCTTCACATCAGAACAATTGGTGCCACACCTGCACTGATACTGCTACCAGTGAGGGGCTAGCACTGGCGCCATGTGGAACACCATTGAAATCCACAGAAAACGGTGCAGGAATCGCCGGGTCCATGATGGACACTCGCAAGGCTGACAAACTGCAGCCACGCTTAAACAATACACCCCCTCACACACACACACTAATTGGGGTCAAAAAGATGGGACAGGTTGTGCTGGAGCGCCATAAAGCTGATGGGTCATCTGGGGCCAGAGGGCACACAGGAGGGTGCCCCAGGGGGTCACCTCAACGACTTTGGCACCAGGTTTAAAGCGGGCTGTCAGCAGCATGCACAGCCTCATGGCTGCCTTGCTGGCTGCGGTAATGGCATTGCGTACCCATCCACCCCGACCCCAAAGTCACCTACTGGCCATCCCCACTACTCCCCCCGGCCTTGGCAGAAGCCCCCCGGCCAGCGGCACGGCTGTCAGCGAAGTATGGCGGTGCTGGACACTGTCCCTACGCCCTCTCTCTCTCTCTCAACAGCCACCACACCAGTTTCATGATTTGCGAGAGCACATGTGGACCGCGCCATTGGGAACACAGCCCATCAGATGCGGAGAATCGCGGGAGAGCCTATTAATGATATGAGAACGGTGTTGCAACTATGTGCGGCGTACGTCATATTGACGCTGTTTTCGATGGAGGCGGAGCATCGCGATTCGGCATGAAACCGCTGCCTGTTGCGATTTCAGCATCGTGAGCTATCACCGCCCAATCGCACGCCCCAATTTCGGCATCGGCTAACGGAGAATCCCACCCATGATCTTGAAAGGTATACCACTGGATAAAAAGGAGGAATTTGGAATTCAAACTGTATTGAACAAGAGAATCCGAATTAATGGTAGAAAACAAAATACTTATACAGGGCATCTGAGTCATCATTGCTCCATACTTGCACAGTCGTATACTGGATTAACTACACGAAGGACATCGAGGAGTTGTACATATGAAAGCGCTCACAAGGAGTTATTTCTGGTGGTCGGGACTAGACTCACAGATTGAAGAAAGAGTACGTCAATATCAGTCTCACACGAGGATATTCAAAATACTCCACCTCTTCAACCACTTCACTTGGCCAAAGCAACCATGGCAAAGAGTACATATCAATTTTATGGAACCAATTGAAGGATATATGTTTCATGTCCTAGTGGACGCATGTTCCAAATGGCCCAAAATAATGATAGTGAAGTTGACGACTATAGAAAAGACAATTGAACGTCTGGACGAAGTACTTGCATGGCTTGGCAAACCGGAACAACTAGTTATCGATAATGGACTCAGTTCACGTCAAAGGAATTTGTGAACTAGCTTCAAAACAATGGCATACACCAAATAAAACCTGCACTAACCATCCCTCCACAAATGGATTGGCGTGAGGTTGGTATAGGCATTGAAGAATGCCATCGAAGCATCAAAGCACTGTCAGCTAAGAGAGTAAACAAGTTTCTAATTTCCTATAGAAGTACTGTCAACAACCCAAAACTCGTCGGCAATATTGTTTTTAAAACGGAAGTTGAGAACCAAGTTTGATTTGCTCTTAATGCCTGACTCCATGACCATTGTAGAACAACAACAAAAGCAAGTTACCCGCCACGAACAGGCATCAAAACCATGAAATTTTGGGTAATGCGAGAGAGTTTCCACAACAAACTACATTTCAAGTGAGAAGTGGGTACCTCCCACAATACTCACAAATACTTATTTCTTATATGGTGCAAACTGATGATGAGAGGGTTTGGAGGAGAGACATCAATCATATCCTCGCTTCGAAAAGCCAACATCGGACACAAAATTGGGAAATCTTTGGATGTATGATCATGGCTGAGTCAAATTTAGATTCTACAGCAGTCAAACCAGCAGCTTCTGTAGAAACCGAGGAAGATCCAACTTTATTAGATGATGCGCCTGAGCTAAGTGTGGGACAGACTAATGGCAGCGTGAAAACAAAGACTCCTGAATGATGGACTCTGCCGAAGCATAGAGCCACCTAAAAGACTCGTACTGATGTATTGCTATATATATATAATTGCACAATAATAATACTTGGTTAAATCATCATTGTTTTTTTTTATAAATGTTTTTTATTCAGTTTTCATGTTTTATATTGAACAAATTACAAATTGTTAGAGAGTGAAAAAAAAAACACGCAAAAATTAACATATATATTTACAGGTGAGCATCTTCGTAGTAATAACTGTGGCCTCCCCCTCTTTGCCGGCATACATATTTTACATTCCCCAACATGTTTATTGGCATTTATTTAGTTTGGTTTTGGGCCTTAGCTAGCCATCAAACCCCCGTAACGAGCCCGTAGCCCCCCCACTCCCCGCCGGCTACCTTCCCCCGACTATTCTTCCTCTTGTACGTTGGCCACAAACAGGTCCCGGAACAATTGCATGAATGGCTCCCACGTTCTGTGGAAGCCGTCGTCCGACCCTCGGATGGCGAATTTGATTTTCTCCATTTGGAGAGAATCCGAGAGGTCGGACAGCCAGTCTGCAGCTCTGGGCGGTGCTGCTGACCGCCAGCCAAACAGGATTCTACGGCGGGCGATCAGGGAGGCAAAGGCAAGGGCGTCCGCCCTCCTCCCCAGGAATAGATCTGGCTGGTCTGAAACCCCGAAGACCGCCACTATCGGGCATGGCTCCACCCTCACCCCCACCACTTTGGACATAGCCTCGAAGAAGGCTGTCCAGTACTCCACAAGTCTGGGGCAAGACCAGAACATGTGGGCGTGGTTTTCCGGGCCACTTTGGCACCGCTCACATCTGTCCTCCACCTCCGGGAAGAACCTACTCATACGGTTTCTTGTTAAGTGGGCTCTATGTACCACTTTTAGTTGCGTCAGGCTGAGCCTTGCGCACGTGGAGGTGGAGTTGACCCTATGCAGTGCTTCGCTCCAGAGTCCCCACCCTATCTCCATCCCCAGGTCGTCCTCCCATTTCCTTCTTGTTGCGTCCAGTACGGTGTCGTCCCTATCTACCAGTCGGCCATACATGTCACTACAGTTCCCTTTCTCTAGGATACTTGCGTCCAGTAGGTCTTCCAGTAGTGTCTGTCGTGGCGGTTGTGGGTACGTCCTTGTCTCCTTTCGTAGGAAGTTTTTGAGCTGCAGGTACCGTAGCTCGTTCCCCCCAGCTAGCTGAAATTTCTCTGTCAGTTTGTCTAAATCATCATTGTTGACCATGAGTAAAATTTTAAATTAATATTTGTTAATATTTGTTGTCACACTTCAGGAATAAAGGGGGAGGGGTGTTATGCATCATAACCAATTCCCTTCTGTACAGTATGTCACATGATTATGTGGTGACATCATCAGAGGCACTTGAGTGGTTTCCCTCCCTTCCATTTTAGACTGTGAGCAAGCAGCATCAGTGCAATAAACTCTGACAACTAGTTAAGTAACCTACGGTGTGGCAACCGGTCACCCTGTGTCTATTCTGTGGGATTGCTGGTAAAGTTGCCTTATTGTTCTGAGTATAAATAAAATCTGAAATGTAGCACATTTGCTGACAATGTTTCCTTCTTTGGCCTTGCACCACCAACTCTTCTGTCATTTAATTTCTCCTGACATCCACCCTATCTCAGACCTTCCCTTTCTTTGCCCCACCTTCCCATCTCTCACTTGCTAAAACCCATTAAATTTCTAACTTTTCCCAATTCTGATCTTCATCGACCTGAAACGTTAACTCTGTTTCTCTCCCCACAGATGCTATCTGGCCTGCTGAGTATTTTCAATATTTTCTGTTTTTGGTGAAATTTTCCCCTTACTTTCAACAAGACCATGGGCAAACCTGAAAATCTACCCTTGTGGCATAAAGGATATTCTGCATAGCTATTCTGCTAACGACTGGAGTGCATCATTAATGACGTCAGATCACATGTAACTGGAACCTGAGGGAAGAAAGTTTGGATGGAGTCCTGCTTATTTATCCACCTGTAAATGGTGTCAATCGTCCATAAATGTTTACTCGTTTATAATAGAATCGTTTCCAGCTATCTTCTATTCAAGGTACCCAGAGCCCAGGTGTGATAATAATACATTGTGGCGACTGTCCACGAACCATTTACTAAGGATCCCTGTCAACACCGGTAAAGCCGGGAAACGTGAAGGCCGTTGGTCAAGCGCAGCGCACTCGAGAAAAGCCCACAGTAGCGATTGGCATTTATAGCAAAAGGAATTGAGTTTCAAGGTAAGGAAGTTTTGTTGCAACTATAAAAGGCATTGGTAAGACTGCACCTGGAGTATTGTGCACAGTTTTGGTCCCCTTATTTACGGAAAGATGTAGTGGCATTGGAGGCAGTTCAGAGGAGGTTTACTGGATTGATTCCAGAGATGAGGGGTTTGTCGTATGAGGAGAGGTTGAACAGTTTAGGCCTCTCCTCTCTAGAGTATAGAAGAATGAGGGGAGATCGAATTGAGGAATACAATGTTGTACCTGGCTAAACCACAGTGTCTTAACCCATATATAGTGGACAAATGAGACTCAGTTTATAAAACAGAACAATATTTATTCACACATACACAATGGTTATGGTTATTCAATCACATGCTCTCAAACATAGGTTACACTATACATCAATAGTTCCAAGATCTTAACTTAACTTGGCATTGACTGACAAGATACAGGCCTGTTATCTGTGATCACAGTCTTGTAGCCTCCATTAGTTGGATATCAATATGGTTCTCTTCTGGCTCTGGTCTTCCTTCTATTGGTAGCTGGGTGGTCACCTTCTTTGGCTGGTGAAGGGTCACCGTTGTTGGTTGGTGCTGCAGAGAGAGATTCTAAGGTGGTGCAGAACCTTTTAACCTGCTCGGATTTTGTGCTCTTTGGTGGGCTGTCTCTGGATCATTTGTCAATCAATTGATCAGGACTCAATCAGCCTAATCGATCAAGCCCAATGAGGGGCCGCCACATCAATTTTGGGGTAGGCACTCAATGGCCATGCTTGCAAGCATTGGAGGTATGTAGGCCCTTCCAAATAAGGAGTTTATCTGCCGCTGTGTCTGGTAAACAAGTTTGATTGACAGGATAGTTCTATTGTTCCTGGGGTGGCCTGGAGATGGCCTTTTGCCTATGATGTTTGCACCAACCTGTGAAATCTTTTCAAGTCCATAAAGCCTTTTGCTGCAACTTTGTTTGATCTGTTCTACAGCCTGCTTGTCCATGAAACCTGACCACTTTTCCCAGCATGCCTCTCTGGACACCATTTTAGGTGGCCACAACAAGATGCTAAAAGGCATGGATAAAGTAGACGTGGAGCTGATGCTTCCTCTTGTGGGGCATTCTAAAATGAGAGGTCATAATCCAAGAGTAAGAGGTAGAAAATTTAAAACAGATTTGAGGAAAAACGTCTCCCAAAGGGTTGTTAATCTGTGGAATTCGCTACCCCAGAGTGCGGTGGATGCAGGAAAGTGAGTAAATTTAAGGAGTTAGACAGATTTTTAATTAGTAATGGGTTGAAAGGTTATGGAGAACAGGCAGGACGGTGGAGTTGAGGCCAGAATGGGATTAGCCATGATCACATTGAGGGTGTTAGGCTCGGGAGGCTAAATTGCTGACTCCCACTCCTGGGTCATGTGTTCTAGGGAGGAGATGCTCTGGCTGATTTTGCAATCCAGCTCTTGGTCTGTAACATTGTAGGTAGCAGATGAGGAACATATCAGCCATGATAGAATGGCGGAGCAGACCCGATGGGCCGAATGGCTTAATTCTGCTCCTATATCTTATGAACTTATGAACACTCGGAGCAACTAATTGTTACCAGAGTTCCATGGCAGCCGAGTAGAATTATACACAGCTATGGAGAAAGTCTTACCTCTGTCCGAGCCCCTGAACCTCGTGGAAGACTTTGACTTGCTGTGCACTGGAGAAACTGGTGTGACCAATTCAGTTGATACTGGACGGCCTCCGGACTCGCTCAGATAAGGACCAGTTCAGCGTTGTCCTTACTGCAAACGGCAGCTGTGCCAGCGTTATTTTAAGATGACAGTGATTTGATGAAGAAACAGAAAGAGATGAATGGGTAATCAAAGCCTTTGATTCCTACTTTAACCTACGGCCCAATATTATAACAGATTGGGCAAAATTCAAATGGCCCCAGCATTGCCAGACGTCTCACAGAACTGCAAAGACCTCACTTTGTTACCAAGCAGGCTGGACTTTGCAAGTAAGACATGCTATTCATCCAATGTGATTGGGAGCCTTCCCAGGGACCGATGACTGACTCATTTTAATTTGTGAACCATAGGACCATCAGTGCCCTTCCAGAAAACATAGCCAGTATGAAAGCATTGTTGCATGTTCATATTGTGCTGGGGAAATTCTCAGCGCCGCGGACCTTGCCCAGCTGCTGGTCATTGGTCAAGCAGCTGAAGATGGTTCTGCTTAGGACCATACGTGAGGAACTCCTGTGTTCTGAATCACTCTAAATAATTACTCCCGATTGTATGGACCTAATTTCAGACACTATAGTGACAAGTGCTCTCGACCAACACCATTGTGAAACAGAACAAGTACAAACGTATTTGCACTCGAATCATATCATTTAATTAAATGTATTATATTCTAAGCATTAAGCTAACATTCAGAAATACAACTTGCTTACATCATGTAACACGGACAGGTCAATTTAATGATGTTGTCTCAAAACACATCCTCCTTGCATATGTGAAAACAATCAATGCAAATACACAAATTTATTTTGCTCACATCCGTGACCTTTGCTACTTGTGAAATCCATCACTTGTACCTTTGAGGAAAATGGTTGTTTCCTTTCGTTATTTGATTCTGCAGCAGTTCCAAGGGATTAAATGAAGATTTAGTATTCCATTTGAGTTTATTTAATGCTTAATGCCTGCAGCTACAATGATGACCTCATCTTGTAGGTATATCGGTCCACGGTTCTTCCCTCCTGCAGGGGGCGCATTAGAAACCCTTTAGAAACGGTTCGGAGCTATACTCTGGACATAACAGGAATGAGTGACAATGCCAAGTGCTGGGTTGAAACAACAATTTTATTGAATAATGAAAATTAGAATAATTATATACAATTATAATTGATAATATAGAAAGAAATAAGTAAGTAAGAAAAAATAAATAAATGTGATTTTATTGAAAGGGCAACTCTACTTACATCCTGTAATTACTATATTACAGATATACATGATTGTTCAAATAAATGGCAACGTGTTAGGTTCTGTCTGAAAACCAGTGTGTTTCGCCCCGTAAACACAGCCAGGTTTTTTTGTCCAGACATTTTGACACCTTGTCAGAAAAAAAAAATCGACCAGCCGCCACTCTGATGGAGCGGCGCCTGATAGAGCTGGCAAGACTGGCTACACAGCGATCAGGGCATAATCTTTAAAGGACAACCCATCAACAAGAAAAATGAACTGCCTTACCATCACCCCGCCCACCCTCTCCCAACCACCACACAACACCAGCTTTGGGGAGACTCCCAACCACAGAAGTATCAGGGGGCTTTCCACACACCCCCCTCCCCGTCCTCAACAGATTGATGACCTCTCCCTTCCTGTCTGCCCACTGAACAAAGACCTCCAGTGCTTAATCAGATCACCTTGGAGTACGCGCTCTGCCCTGATTTGCCATTTCCACTATCGTTCCTTCTCATGAGAATTTCACAACAGGAGCTGCAGCAACCATAGTGCACCTCAACTTTAAGTGATATCCCAAATATCAGCAACAATTTTGTATGAGCGGCATGGTAGCACAGTGGTTAGCATTATATTACTCATTGGTAATATGCCGTTACTCTTTGCTTTATATTTCCAGAATGGTCCCAACTTAAAGCAAAATAGGTTTAATGAATAACAAATTGATTAATGTTGAGTTTGTTCACTCTTACAGAACTATAACTAGTGATTAAGTAATTCAGAATAAAGTATTAACTCCTTTTAACTACACGTGCTAACTATGCTATTATTTATCTCTCTAACACACTGTTGTCCAGTCACTCCTGGTTTGAAGAGACCCAAGATCCTTTGAGTGCACATATTTATATATGAATCTAGTGCTGCCATCTAAGTTGTCTTACACTATGATGTAGTCATTAACCCTTTATATATCTCTATATATACATATCACTACAGTTAGCATGGGTCACTGTCTGTGCGGAGTCTGCAAGTTCTCCCCGTGTCTGTCCAAAGATGTGCAGGTTAGGTAGATTGGCCATGCTAAATTACCCTTAGTTTTCAAAAAGATTAGGTGGGGCTACTGGGTTACGGGATAGGGTGGAGGTGTGGGCTTAAGTAGGGTGCTCTTTCCAAGGGCTGGTACAGACTCAATGGGCCGAATGGCCTCCTTCTGCACTGTAATTTTTTTGATTCTATGATTTGTGTGCTAGGCTTAGCCTTATTCAATTCAAAGTAGTCACATATGACAGTGGCCAGAATGAGCAGGTTTTTTGAGGGGGTGGAGGATAGGTATGGTTGGTGTGCGTGGGGGGCTCCATGAACCATGTCCATATGTTTTGTGCCTGTCCGAAACTGGAGGGATTTGGGTGGGTGTCTGCTAACATTATATCCAATCCGAGTCCAGAAGTGCCGATTTTTGGAGTGTCGGAAGAGGATGCATTCACTCTCCTCAAATCCTCCTCCCATAGCCCAGCCTCCAACTCCCTCCCCAGCTCTTCCGCTCACTTCCACTTAACGTCTCCTATTGGGGCGCCCTCCCAGTCCACTAATTCCTTGTAGATCTCTGACCCCCTACCCTCCCCAACCCCTGTTTTCAACACAACCTAGTCCTGCAACTCTGGGGACGCCAGGTCGGGAAAGGATGGCATCTGTTTTCTTACATAGTCCCGCACCTGTAAGTGCTGGAACCATTCTCGGTGGGCAGCTCATACTCCTCTACCAATCCCTCCAAACTTGAAAAGCTGCCCCCCACGAATAGGTCTCCAAACCACGCAACCCCAGCTTGCCGCCACCCCCAGAACCCAGTGTCCAGTCCCCCTGGGGAAAACCTGGGATTCCCTCAAATTGGTGCCCAAACCGAGGCCCCCTCCAGCCTCAGGTGCTGCTGCCACTGTTCCCACACCCTCAGGGCTGCCCCCACAACCGGACTTGTAGAGTACTTGGCCGGCGAGAACGGCAGAGATGCCGCCAACAATGCTCCGAAGTGAGTGACCTTCCATGAGGCTGCCTCCATCAGCTCCTACACAGGCACCTCCCCCACTACCCGCTTCCTGACCATCTGCTGCCCGGCAGTAGTTCATCACATTTGGCAAGGCCACCCCCCCCCCCCCCCCCCGACCTCCCCATGTCCACTCTCCGGCAGCACCTTCTTCACCCGTGGAGCTTTTCCCGCCCACACAAACCGCAAGATCAATGCATTAATTTTCCTAAAAAAGGCCTTTGGAATAAAAATCAGAAGGTTCTGGGACACGGATAAAAACATCCTCCCCTGCCCCCACGCCTGGATCGGGAAGACCCCACTCTTCCCCATGTTTAACTTGTACTCAGAGAACCATATTCCTCCAAAATGTCCATGATCCCCCCAATACCTTCCAATGGATCCGATATGTAAAGCAACAGATCGTCCACACATAACAAGATCCTAGGCTCCACCCACCCGCACTATCCCCTGCCAACCCCTTGCCGCTCTAAGCACCATTGCCAGTGGCTCTATCGCCAAGGCTAAGAGCAAGGTGGAGAGTGGGCATCCCTGCCTTGTCCCACGATGCAACCTGAAATACCCCAAACTCACCTGATTCGCCCTAACACTTGCTGCCGGCGCTCAATACAAGAACCGGACCCAATCCACAAACCTCTGTACGAACCCAAACCGTCCCAGTGCCTTCCACAAATATTCCCATTCTATCCAATCAAAGACCTTCTCTGCGTCCATAGCGACCGCCACCTCCACATTCCGCCCCTCCGAGGGCATTATTATAATGTTCAACAATATCCTAACATTAGCCGACAGATGCCTCCGCTTTACAAGACCCGTCTGGTCTTCCCCTATCAGCCTCCGGCACACAGTCCTCAATCCGCGAGGCCAAGATCTTTGCCAGAAACTTGGCATCTACATTCAGCAGTGATATCGAACGGTAAAATCCACACTGCTCCGGGTCCATATCCTTCTTCAAAATTTAGGAAATCAAGGCTTGCAATAATGTGGGGGGAGGCTCCCCTTTCCCACTGGCCTCACCAGGGGCAGGGGCCCCAGGTTTCCTGTAAATGTTTTGTAGAATTCTATTGGGAAGCCATCTGGGCCAGGGGCCTTCCCTACCTGCATCACCCCATAGCCTCCAACACCTCCACCAGTCCAATAGGTGCCCCCAACCCCTCTACCACGTCCTCCTCCACCTTGGGGAACTCTAACCCATCCCTCGGTCGGGGACTCCGATTTATATAACCTCTTATAAAAGTCCTCAAAAACCCCATTCACCCCCAGCAGATCTAAGACCACTTTTGCCCTCCTATCCTTCAACTTTTCGATCTCCCCCAAAGTCTCCTGCTTCCTCAGTTGATGAGCCAACATCCTGCTTGCCTTCTCCCCATACTCATAGACTGCCTCCCTGACCCTCTGCAACTGCCCCACTGCCTTACACATAGACACCAGTCCGAACTCCAACTGGAGTTTCTGCCGTTCTTTCAATAACCCAGCCTCCGGGGTCTCCGAATACCTCAAATCAACCTGCAGGATCTCATCCACCAGCCTAGTCATCTCTGCCCGCTCCATCTTATCCCTAAGTGCCCAGATCGATTTAACCCCCCCCCCCCCCAACGACCACTGCCTTAAGCGCCTCCCACAACGTGGCGGCCGAAAACCCATATCATTCGGCTCCACGTACCCCCGAACAGCAGTCCTCACCCGCTCGCACACAACCTCATCCGCAAACAACCCCACATCTAATGTCCACTGCGGGCTTGGCCAACCCCCCGCCCCACTCCCGGTCCACTTGCAAGTCCACCCAATGTGGCGCGTGGTTCGAGACCATAATCGCCGAAGTAATCGATCTCAAAGTACACCCTCAGCACATGGGAGAAGTACAAAAATTCCTTCGCCCTCGGCCTCCCAAACCTCCACAGGTCCACTCCCCCCATGCGCTTCATAAATCCCTTTAGCACCATCGCCACCCTGATATCCTCCCCTGCCAGTCTCGATCGGTGCAAACTGAGTTTGATAACTATATTAAAATTCCCCCCCCCCCCCCCCCCCCCCCCCAATTATCAGCCGGTGCGAGTCCAGGTCCTGGATCTTCCCCAGCACCCACCTCATGAATTCAATGTCATCCCAATTTGGGGCATAAACATAAACATCTCATCACACTTCAACAGCCCCACTCCCGTCAGCATCCCCCCCCAAGCAAAACAACAATCCTAACCCCCTCTAACACTCTAACCACCTGCTCACCCCCCACTATGCTCCAATGAACTAGCCCGTCCAGTTAGTATGGCGCCAAACATCTTACCCCCCACTGATTCCCCTTCCCCCCTCGCGCACTTTCATGGTGCAAACACCAATAACAAAAAGAAAAAAGGTGCACTCACCCAGCTCGGTCCTCCCACATCCCACCAAAGAACCCCAGAAGAAGGAAAAACCACCTGAGTGAAAAGAGGTTCTCCTCTGAGTACCCCCCAAAAGAAACAAAAAAAAACCAAAAGGGGGGCCGAGAGAACCAACATCCCATACACCTCCCCCAAGTTTAATGTCCTCCTTCTCCTGCCAGTCCATTGTCTCTCACAAACTCCATTACCTCCTCCAGCACTCCAAAATAATACTTGCGACCATTGAGGGTCACC
Source organism: Scyliorhinus canicula (assembly GCF_902713615.1). Lineage (NCBI taxonomy): Eukaryota > Metazoa > Chordata > Chondrichthyes > Carcharhiniformes > Scyliorhinidae > Scyliorhinus > Scyliorhinus canicula. Next base: position 35,161,563 of record NC_052149.1, on the reverse strand, counting down.
CAGAGGCTGGCCGGGTACAGCATCCCAAACTTCACCCCCTTCTTAAAGAGGGAAGTCTTGACTCGGTTGAAATCCGCTCTTCGATTGGCCAGTTCCGCACCCAGGTCCTAGTTACCTGGAGCTCATTACCCTCCCAGGTACATCTCCTCATCTGCCTGGCCTACCTCAAGATCTTCTCCTTAACCTGGAATTGATGTAACCTCACCACTGCTCGTTCGCCTGCGGTCTCCTCATCAGCGGACTATGCGCCCGAGCAACTTCCAGGGGCCTGTCAAAGGACACTCTCCCAACAGCTTCTCCAGTATTTTGGCCACATAAGAGCCTGCGTCCCCTGCCGCGATGCCTTCTGGTATCCCCACAATTCTCAAATTTTGACTTCGGGAGCAGTTCTCCAGGTCCTCCACCTTCTCCTTGAGCCGCTTCTGGGTCTCCTGCATCATCCCAATTTTGGCCACCAACGAGGTAAGCTGCTCCTTGTGCTCCTCCACCGCCTCCACCACCTTCTGGATCACCCAACTCTTGGGTCTCCAGCCTCAGCTCCACATGGTCGATCCCCGCTCTCAGTGGATCTATCACCTTCGCCAGATCCTCCAGAACCTCCCTCTTCTGCTGACTGAACTTTTCATTCAAAAAGTCCACCAACTGCTCCGCTGACCACTGAGCTGGTAGGGCCGACCCCTTCCTCTCCATCATCTCTCCCTATGCCGCACAAAGAATTTCGTGCTCTTGCAGCTCCTTTCTTCTAAACCCACTCTGGTCAATGAATCCAATCACCGGTGGACTATAATCGCCCTCCACCACCCCTGCACCCTTTTCCATCAAAACATCCGCCCGGCAACCGGGGGAAAGGACTGAAAAAACCGCCTTGGGCGGGAGCTGCCAAATGTGTGACCACTCACAACATGGCCGCCACCGGACATCAACAACTAACAATGTTGTAAAAAATTTCTTCCCGACAGTTTGATGAGGATTCAGACTCTCATTCCAGAGGTGAATGAATGTGTGCTACTCAATGGCATCCCTCATACCACGTGTAAGCGCCAGTTTAAATTTCACGCATTTAATTGCCAATTCAGTGCAATTGCAGCCATTATCTACAAAAAACAGTTGTGGTAATATGCTGCAACATTACCAACTTCTGGCCTTTTAGGAGAGGCGAAAATGGATTTAGTTCACACTGCAGTCATCTAGTCGCCTTGCCTTATTACACAAATAATTACCTTTCCTGATAATCTTTAAAGACATACGGATGATGTGTAACTGTTAAAACATGCTTCCTTTTTCACTTAACAGAATTTTTTGATTGCCCAGCTGTCAAAATTGAATGTGATTCAGTGTTTGGATCCTGTTCTGTGGAAGTCATGCTTGACGTGGTCAGATCAGTAGCAAGCTTTCAAATTATGTCACAGATGACTAGAACATGTGACAGGTTTATCAATCTATGTTAAATTAATAATGAAGATTTGTGACAATAATGCCAAGACCCAGCAACACTGGTTCAGAACTGAGAGATGGAATTTTCACCTTATTATTCAGCATCATTATATGGCACAGCATGGTTTGCACAGTGGTTAGCCCTGCTGCCTCACACTGCCCTCTGAAATGGCCTCGCAGTTCAAGGGCAATAAGGGAAGGGCAATAAATGCTGGATCAGCCAGTGATGCTCACATACCACAAATTAATTTTTAAAATGAATACCAAATTGGTGTTTTCTCAGTTTTTTTGCAGGCTTTTCCTGTAAGACTTTGATACGCTAGTATTTAGCTATATATGCACATACAGCTAAAAATGCTATATCCACTGGTTCCCCCTTACCCTGCTACTTATAATATCATCCCGTGAATTAGTCCTCTACCCTATTACTGCAAATTTCATTTGTTCTGTCTATGTGACAATTAAAGTGCATAACTGCAGAATCACAGAATTGTTATGGTATAGAATGAGGCCATTTTGCCCATCACGTCTGCACTGGCTCTCCAAACAAGCATCATGGCTTGGTGTCATTCCCCTGCCTTATACCATCTCCCTGCACATTGCTTCTATTCAAATAATCATCTAATGCCCTCTTGAATGCCTCGATTGAACCTGCCTCCACCACACTTCCAGGCCGTGCATTCCAGGCTGCGCCACTCATGTAAAAAATGTTTTTTCCCACATCACATTTATATCTTGTTACATTCACCTCTAATTTCCCGATGTGTACATGGCCCGATGTAACAACCTCAGTTTAAAGCCTATAAACCATTGCTTTCTGCCTCTTGCTGATTCTTAGCTCCGTCCAAATTGATTCTACATCTTAATTTTCTGAGCTAAGCTTTCTAAAACCAACCATCTCCGTCACGTCCATAGACCCTCTCTCATCTTTCCCAGAATTCCATGATAAATCCCCCCCATTCAGGTCTACGCCCCTGACCCCATGGTACAAAAACAGTTCTCATCAAAGTCACAAATGACATCTTGTGATGGTGACAAAGGTGAGCGATCTCCCCTCAACCGTCTTGACCTGTTTTTGACATAACTGATCACACCATCCTCCTTCAACATCTCTCCACTGCCACCCAGCTAGGTGGGGGCGTGGTGGGAAGGTGGGGGGGGGGGGGGGGGAATGATTTTTCCGGGTTGGGGTCATGGGTAGAGGGGTGTTGGAGTGTTCATAGCAAGGGCATGGGGGTCGCTCTCAGTGGCAACCCCTCCTTCGCAATATCAACTCTCCCGATGATGGAGCCCTGCCACCCGCCACGCCCCCCCCCCCCCCTCCCCGCCCCCCCCGGCCAATCTGGGAGGTGGCAAGCCACAATGGTTCCATAAGGTCTCAATAGGCAGTGGGGCCAGAAGGTCAACCATGGACCTTCCCGCCCAGAACTTAATTCTGGTGGAGACAGATACGCAGCGGGGTTAAGGCGCTCCATCATCCAAGTTCGCCAGCAGTGAGAGCAGAAGATTCTGTCCCTTGAGAGAAGATTTTCCAGGTGAGCTGAACTCGCTGGCGAGACTAGCTCCTCAGAGATCTGGCCACCAGTTTGAAATGGTGACCTGATCTGTAAATGAACTTGAGGGTCCCCCACACTCGCCACCCACAGGCAATGACATCCCCGCACACATGGCCATTACAAAGAAACATACATAGAAAATAGAAGCAGGAGGAGGCCCTTTGAGCCTGCTCCACCATTCATTATGATGATGGCTGATCATCAAATTTAATATCCTGATCCTGCCTTCCTCCCATATCCCTTGATCTCTTTAGCCCCAAGAGCTGTATTGAATTCCTTCTTGAAATTGCACAATGTTTTGTCTCAACTACATTTTGTGGTAGTGAATTGCAGATTCACCGCTATCTCGGTGAAGAAATGTCCCCTCCCCTCAGTCCTGAAAGTTTTACCCCTTATCCTCAAACTTTGACCCCCACTTCGGGACTCCCCCACTATCGGGAACATTCTTTCTGAATCTACTGTTGCTCGTTATGCTTTTACTTAATTGCTCTGTTTAATAACCTTTGCTCTAGAGTCACCAGGTATCTTTTTGATACCACCACGAGGTTCAAAGCCAAGTGCTGATCAATGACTCAATACACCAGTTAGTAAGTTTCAAATCAAGACACATTTATTATACACACAGTCAATCACTATTCACGCATAAAACTCTACTTACTAGACTATCACTACCACTAAAGGTCTGTACTTAGCTTTCAACTGGCCCACCAGGTCAGAGGAACAATGGCCTTTGTCCGGTTCTGAGTCTGCAGGCTTCAAGCTGGTATGGGATAGTAGCTAGGAGCATCTATCTCGTAGTGCGTGTTGACTGGAGACTTACTTGGTTGGTGCAGCTGCTAGGCAGGTCTCTCCTCACTGAGAGTCACGGTCAAGAGTTCTTTGAGAGCTGCCAAGAGAGCGAACTGAACTTGGGGACCCTACTTTATAGTCCCCAGGGGTTTGTGGGCGGACCCCGGACCTGGTCCCATTTAATTGGACCATGTCCCAATCGTTTCAATCGATTTCTCCAATACTGGAGCTGTTCCCTGATCGCTGGGCGGGCCCTATGTGTCCATTGGCCTGCCTTTGTCCTGGCTCCCGCTGGCGCCGGGGAGTGTGGTTGGGTCCCGATCGCTTCAATGGATCTAATTGTTGCTGGGGATTGCTCATTACTATGTAGATGGCTATTGGTTTCGGTTCTGTCTGGGTTCTGCAAGTCTTAATACACAGGAAAACTTGCACCTGCTTGTTTTCCTGTGCCTGGCCGATTTTCCCTGTATTCTTAGCGGGCCTCCATTTTGGAATCGGGAAGTGGCCACCCCAGGTGGCTACACTACCCTGACTAATCCTGTTAGAATTTTATAAATTTCTATGAGATCCCTCCTCACTCTTCTAAACTCCAATGAATATAATCCTAACCGATTAAGTCTCTCCTCATATGACAGTTCTACCATCCCAGGAATCAGCCTGGTAATCCTTCGATGTACTCCCTCCACAGCAAGAACATCCTTCCTCAGATAAGGACACCAAAACTGCACACAATACTCCAGGTGTGGCCTCACCAATGCCCTATACAATTCTAGTAAAGCATCTCTACTCCTATACTCAAATTCTCTCTCCATGAAGGCCAACATACCATTTGCCTTCCTTACTGCCTGCTGTACCTGCATGCTTACTTTCAGTACTCCTAGCCTGGTTTCTCTGCCTATATCTTTTTTTATTCTCCTTGCCCTGCTCTGAATCCTTACATAGGTTCCCATCCCCCTGCCATATTAGTTTAAACACTGCCCAACCTGCTCTAGCAAGTACCCCCCCTATGATATCAGTCCCGGTCCTGCCCAGGTGTAACCCGTCCAGTTTCTACAGGTCCCACCTCCATCAGAACCAGTTCCCACCTCCCCTTTTGGCCCCCTGCCACCCCGCCTTCCCTTTCAGGACCCATACACTTCACTTGACCAACCTTTACGAGGCCCCTTCATATCCGTCCTTCACCCCTCCCACCCTTACCCTCATCCCCCCTTTCATGGACATGGCTCCCACCAGGCGCTAGCGCTTTGCAGTGCCATGCAGGCATGCTGGTGGTGTATCTGTCAGTCTCACAGTGCCAGCCTGGCAGTGCCACCCAGGCAGTGCCATCTGGGCACTTTGGTGCCAGGTGGGCAGTACCACCCAGGTACCTTGGCAGTACCAGCCTGGCAGTGCCACCCAGACACCTTGGCAGTACCAGGGTGGTAGTGGCAGCATGCCAACCTGGCAGCGCCAAAGTGTCCAGCTACCAGAGGGAGAGCCAGGGTGCCACTCTGCCCTGTCCTTGACCACCCAGGGGTCTCCAATGGTCTGGGACACCTCCCCAAGTGCCGTTATGTCCACATTTGTGTGGACCAGTGCTAAACAATGCCATGATCTAATGGCTCATTTAAGTATGTTTATCTGGATCTCGCCCAGTGAGGTCCAGATCGCGACGTCTTGCGGGATCCTGTTAAATCTCACGAGGTGTCCCAAGCATCGCAAATTTTGCGAGATTTAACGGTGTTGTCGTGTCACCAAGTTGGGCACGATGAACCCGTTTGTTCATGCCCATTCTCTCCCTCTCTCAAACAAACTCTCTCTCTCACTCACACACGCTCTTCCTCACCCTCTCCCATCTCCCGCAGTTTTTTACTCCCCTGGGTCCACCGCACTTCCTCCGCCACTCTCGGCCCGCCACACTTTCACGTTGCCCCCTCCCCGCACCGGCATGCACCTTTAGCCCACTGAGTCTGCCGTGCCTTTGCTCCCAGGCCCCAGCAACCCTCAGCACACTCCCCACTCCCAGTGTTCACTGCTCCTCCAATCAGAAACCATTTATCTCCCTTATTTGCTGCAGATTGCCTCACTGGTGAGCCTATCAGCAGCAAAAGCGGTAAAGGAGCGGACTGTGGTTGGAAGAGTTACAAAATCATGAATTTCACTTTCCTACCGTACCAGCATTTTGAACAGGGCCTCCAGGGCCTCATTGAGGGGCTAAGTGGGCCTCAATGCGGCCTGCAGGTGGCCAGTTGGGCAGGCCTGATACATTCTTTGCAAGTTACACACCAAGATGATTTGAACGTAGGTCAGCATTCCTTCATCGTCACTGGATCAAACTCCTGAAACTGAGACTTGGGCCTGGATCAGAATTCCTTCATCGTCACTGGATTAATTAAACTCCTGAAATTCACTTCCTAACATTAACAGGGATACCATTCAGTCCAAGGTCAGCAATGTCATAATATACATCCATGTATATGATGGAGTGCAGACAGGCAGTGATTGACACACAGGATGACCAGTGAGCACACAGAACACAGCAGCCAATCACCTGACAGGCCACGACCACTATAAAGCCAGAGGGCACCAGTTTTCCTGCTCTCTCGGGGTCCAGCCTCTGAGACAGTCAGAGCTCGTGAGCAGCAGCCAGTGCAAACACCATGTGGTAGTCAGTTAGTCTGGTCAGGCTAGTCTCAGGTCTCCAGTCAAGTCAGCATAGTGTCAACCCACAGTTAAGCATGTAACATAGTTAGATGTTAACTAAAATTGTGTTGCATCTCATCAAGTGTTGGAAGCCTGTCTCTCTCTACACTGCATCAAATGCAGTCCACATAGATCCAGCTTACCCAACACATCAAGCAATGTTCAAAGTGTTGGTCCATCAGCATCTCCTCAAGTCAGATGAGGGGCAATTGTTCCATACAGGTCCTCACACACTTAAAATTGTGGAGAATGACCGTTCAATTGTTCCAGTTCACCATAAGCTTTAACCACACACCTGTCTTGTGTTAGACACTGTGAATAGATTAACACTGTAACTGGTTTCATGAGGAAGACATTTAAGGATGTTCGAATGCAAAAGTGCCTAATTTGAATCATCTAGCCAAGGTACAAAATTCTGAGTTTTCATTTTTTATGTTTTTTATGTCAAGTATTTGGGAAATGTGAGTCGGCTAATTAGCCAAATCTTTTGCTGTATGTGCTCTAATGTCAGCAGAATGATCCATGGTCTTCATTATGAAGAAGTCTGTTGCAAAGTTAATTGAATTATTTCTACATGTTTTATTTATTTTTAAGTGCCAATTACTGTCAATTGCGCAACTAGTTTTGTGCTGTTGGTGACTCAGGGCCCAATGGAAACAGTCACATTTTCACCAAGTTAATTGCGGTAAGAATATATTATAATCATGAGAGAATTGAGCTTTTTACCCTCAATAGCTTGCATTAACCCTGCCTCTGAATATTAGTTACGCTGGCCCAGACCGTACTATGTGTCTGCAGTATTAGCGAAAGAACGCTTAGTATATTCTTACAATACGCAATTGCCCATTATTGGAGCAGAGGCATTAACTTGTCCAAAGTAGATGATGTAACTAATGCTAAACGATATCCTCAGATAGATGAGGCCCTGAAATTCCTGAAGCTGGAGTTCACTTGGACATGGATTAGAAACTGGCTGTGTTTGGATTCTTCCCCATTTGGTCAGGACCTTTACCGATTGATCCTCCATCCTACTTCCAACAGGGACATCAGGCAGTCCACCTGAGGACACTTGCCATAAGATGTAGGAGCTGAAATAGGCCATTCAGCCCATCAAGTCTGCTCCACCATTCAATGAGATCATGACTGATCTGATATGATAATCCTCAACTCAATTTTCCCACCTTATCCTCATAACCCTTGATTCCCCGAGTGATTAAAAGTTGAACTTTGAGCTGAGGCAGCTTCTCTCATCTGCCCTTCTATTCAACAATAGACTGCACCATCAATACAAATGACCTCTCGCTTGGCTCTCCACCTTTAAGCAAAGGCAAGTGGAAGTTCTGCTCTGCTGCCACCAACATTTCTAAATGATGATTTTCAATTTCTCTTAAATTCTCCAGTCTGCTTTCACTGTCCATTCTGAAAGGAAACAGATCACAGTCATGACTTCCTCTGGCATTAATTGCAACATTGTGAAGCACTCTGATGGGGGCAATGGATTAACGTCAGCGGTTTGAGTGCAAATCCAACTCAAACTGATTTAACAAACCATCCTGCCATGTCTATGTGGCTTATGTGGAATGAGCTTGGCATCAATAAAACCATAAGAAATAGGAACAGGAGTAAGCTAACCAACCCTTCGAGCCTGCTCTGCCATTTCTTAAGATCAAGGCTGACCTAAAACTCAGTTACTCCACTGTCCTGTCTTCTCTCCGAACCCCTTAATTTCTCTCCTGATTAAAAACCTATCGATCTCAGCCTTGAAAATGTTCAAGGACTCAACCTTCACAGCTTCCTGGGGTAAAGCATCCCAAAATTATTCCTCAAATTAGTCTTAAATGAGCACCCCCTCTGTGACTGCCCTCTGGTTGTACATTCTACCATGAGTGGCATCCTCCTCCCAACATTTACCCTGTCTAACCTGCAAAGAATCTTGTATGTTTCAATCATAGCACCTCTCATTCTCCTGAACTCCAAGGAGCAATGACCCAACCTGTTTGATCTTTCCTCATATGGGAATCCCTCCAAACCCAGGATCATCCATGTAAACCTCCTCTGTACTGCCTCCAATTATAATACATTTCCTAAATAAGGGGACCAAAACTGTACACAGTATTCTAAATGTGGCCTCACTAGTCCCATGTACAGTTGCAGCAACATCTCTTTCCCTTTATACTCCAGCCCCCTTGAAATAAAAGCCAGCATTCCATTTACCTTCACCGTGTGTGAGCTTTCTGGGTTCCATGAAGAAGGACCCCCAAGTCCCTTCGTGCTACAGCTTTCTGCAGTTTCTCTCCATTTAAATAATAATTCCGCTTCTCATTCTTTCTTCCAAAATGAACAAGCTCACATTTTCCCACATTGAATTCCATTTGACAATTGTATGCCCGCTCACTAAACCTGTCAATACCTCCCCGTCAATACACTCCTTCCAACCTGCCTTCCCTCCCACCTTTGTATCATCCACAAATTGTGCCACTGTGCACTCTGTTCCTTCCTCCAAATCATTAGTATATATTGTGAAGAGCGCAGTTCCAGCACTGATCCCTTTGGCACTCCACTGGTTACTGCCGCCCAGTCTGTGATAGACCCTCGTGCCACTAGTCACTGCTTCTGAACCCAGTTCCTGAATTATACACAAATCCACAGCACAAAGTTCCCTCCAAAAGTCAAAAGCCACCGTGTCTTACTTTAATTCCACTTCTCCTGGTCATCCGTTTCTCTGATGTTTAAGCCGACCTGCAACTTTCTCTGTTATTCTCTGTTGTTATTCTTGGTTGGGGTTTTCCCAATTATAATTCTTGGTCTGCTGCTGTAACCTCAGTTTTATGCCCTGCCATTGGGAATTTTTCACTCCAGGCTGAGCGATCGCTCATTTGTTCCTGGTGGTTCTCACCTTCTTTTGAACTCTGCTCCACTGTAACCGAATGACCTTTCCTTTGCTACTTTTTTTGCCCACTTGCAATAGAGGAAGCTATTGGGCACGATTTAATTAGATGGGAATAAAGTCCCACAGTGAGCACGTTTAGTTGCGTGTTTCCCAGCGCTCACAGCGCTGACAAACACAAGGCTATAAAACATACCAGCGTTAGATAAGGAGCCTCAATGGGGAACGGGTGGCCAAGGCCACACATAGCTCCGTTTTGTGCACCGAAGAGCTCCGGTCGTCGAATCCCCTCTGTGTAGCAAGGGATTGGGATGGTACTCCCGCACCCCCTCCAACACCCGCAAAGGGCATCCCCGGCCTGAGAGCACCAATGCACAAAATGCCACCTTGGAACCTTCGCAGTGCCAACCTGGCAGTGCCATCTGGACACCTTGACAGTGCCAGGATACCACCCGACCCAAAGGACATGCACGCGACGGCCTCCGATCTCCTGGTCCCCATTTGTGGTGACCAGTACTGAACGGCGCTCGCCGAGGTCTGCGAGGGTAATTTGTGAATCTGCACGTTAAAGTGAGACATGGGGCTGGATTCTCCAACCTCCCTGCCGGGTCGGAGAATCGCCGGGGGCAGGCGTGAATTCCGCCCCCGCCGGCTGCCGAATTCTCTGGCACCGGATATTCGGCGGGGGCAGGAATTGCGCCGCGCCTGTTGGCAGGCCCACCCCGGCAATTCTCCGGCCCGCGATGGGCCGAAGCCCCGCTGCTGTTATGCTGGTCCCGCCGGCGTGAATTAAACAAGGTATTTACCGGTGGGACCAGGCGGCGCGGGCGGGCTCCGGGGTCCTGGGGGGGGGGGGGGGGGGGCGCGGGGCGATCTGGCCCCAGGGGTGCCCCCACGGTGGCCTGGCCCTCAATCGGGGCCCGCCGATCCGCGGGCGGGCCTGTGCCGGGGGGGGCACTCTTTTCCTTCCGCGTCGGGCATCAGCCTCAGTCCCTTCGGCCCCGGCTGGCGTGGCGCCAAAGGCCTTTCCCGCCGGCTGGCGGCGCGCCAACCACTCCGGTCCAGGCCTAGCCTCTAAAGGTGTGGGCTTGGCCCCTAAAGGTGCAGAGGATTCCTTTGGGGCGGCCCGACGCTGGAGTGGTTCACGCCACTCCATCCCGCCTGGACCCCCTGCCCCTCCGGGTAGGGGAGAATCCAGCCATAGCTCTCTCGCTTTATTATGCAGTTTTGCTAAAAAGTGATTGCTCCCACAATGGGCGGGATTCACATTACAACGTCTCGCGAGATCGCATTAGACCTCGCAAGGCGTTGCAAGCCGGGTAGATCCCAGGAGCAGTCATTAAATCGCGCCCGTTATTTATTTTGTTTGTTGATGCTTTTCCCAATCTGACAGTGTTCGATACTGACACTGGAAATCAAAAATGTCAAACGTTGACATTTCTCATTCGAAGTCCAAAAAAAGTAAATAATTTCTGAATTGTTCCTTTTTCCTGCTCTCTTGATGTCACACAGTTCTGTGACATTATTGATCATGTCAAGAAAGCAATCATATTGTCAATACATGCTCAGGTTAATGGATACCTAAAATGGTTTTCATCAGATGTGTCTCCCTTCTGACCATTGTACCTTGATGTGTGACTATTTTTTTCAATTCATTCAACAGTTCCTTGAGTGACAAATTAGAGTCCTGCATTTCTACTATAAACTAAACGTAATTCCCACACACTTGTTTTAATAAATCATTCTTTAGAGCAATGAAAGCAATATCATTTTGATTTTAAACTTAACATTAGGAATGCTAATTTATGTGGTGTCTGTAGTTTTCTTCCATTCCCTGTAGAAATTAATCTGAAGGCTGTTTAATTGTATTTTCAGTATTAAACAAATTGATGTTTTTAATATTATCAGATTTAATTGTGGAAGGCTCAGCCAGATATGCTTGGGGCAGAATCTGAGACCTGTGAATTTGATCATAGCCAAAAGCAGCTGCAATGGGAGTGAGCACTCTGTCAGGCAACACATTGGCCCAAATTCTTTGGTCTTCAGATTGTTGGAGACCGGATGCATGCCCAGGACATGTGAACCTCTGTGGGATTGGCTTGTGAAATTTCAGCATCCAATGACAATTCCCCTGCTCCCTGGAACCCTCTGTAAACGTTGCTCAGAGTTAGTTTGAATCGGGACAGTTCTGAATTATTTACCTAGGTAGTTACTCAGGAAATGTTAGACAGATTGAAACAGAGCCTAATACCTGGGTAACTTCACAACTGATCCCCAATCACCACCCCCACCTCACCCACCAACAGTCCCATCATCACTCGACCTAAACCAACTATCTCCTGACCACCCAACCACCTGTTGGATCCAAACCGACTACCCTCTTATCCTTACCCTCTGACTCAGGCACCATCCCCCCCAACCCAACTGACCATCTACCACTTCATCCACCTACCACCTCAGTCACCAACTGAGGTGTCACCTCTGTCACCTGCCTCCTCACCCACCCTCTCGCTTTATCAACCTTACCCACCTTACAAATGGCACCCACCTACACACTTACCCATCTTAACTCACCCACTTACCCCCATACTTATCTTCCATTCACCAATCCATTCAGTTATTTAACTACCCATTCACTAACATTCATTCACTAACATTTAAGCGGAACCTTTAAACCTACCATATGTGCCATAAAAATGGTGTGCGTCCTATCTTATCCAACTCTACTTCACTTCGACAGAGATCCTTAATGGGCACTGTGCTGTACATTTCTAGGGAAGCTGGATTTGGAAGGCTGGGTAGAAATGCGCAGCATTGTTGAGTCGGGGGACTTTGCAATTACAGCTGCAACCCAATGATCATTGTCATAGCTCAGAAGATCCAGGCCATTGTATTTGTGCTGATTATCATGGCCAAATCCTCCAATCAGCACGAGAATCACTGCGTCACGCACTCAATTAGAAAACTGCACACTTAACCCGAGAGACTCAGTGTAGGAATCATCCATACAGAAATCTGCAAAGGGAAACAGTGCAGAAGGCACACTCCCTTTTTATTGAAGATGTGCACCTACTTCACCCCTGACCCAAGGGTCACTTGGGCAGCAGCTCAGACTTTCGAGACTAATGAGAAGATGGGTCTTCACAAATTCAATCACCAGGAATAAGGAGGAACAAGCGCTGAAAGATGATCAATGACCACTTCAGAGCCACTTCCTGCCCAGCCTCACATTTTAGGCTGCAGGGAGATTGAAGCTCCCTGGGGGGAAGACCAAAGTACAACAAAGTTACATCTTGGACAGGAAGCGGGGCTTGCACCTCCATTGGCCATTTAAGGTCCAGTAGCCTCAGGACCTCCCTTCTCATTGGAGATTAAATTGGCTGTAGAGCAGCTGGGGTTGGCGGGGATGTGTTCCCCATCAACTCTTTGAATGGTGGGAAAGAAGCCCCTGCCATTGGAAAAATTCAGGCCTGTGATTCTATACTCCATCGGAACACGAGGCTAGGAAAAGGGACACATAAGACAGGAGCTGATGTCTGACAGCAGAGCTATTTAGAATTATGTCTATGGACTAGTAGATATAGATATAATTGAGTTGCTTGATAAAATTGCATCTTTTTCTGACCTGAAACTTTTCTCTTCAAAGATACTGCCTGACTTGCTGAGTAATTCCAATATTTCCTGTTTTTCTTTCAGATTTCCAGCATCAACGGTATTTTTCTTTTATACCACTTTTTATGGCCCCCAGAACATTGGATGTAGGAGGCTGGGTCCCTGGATTCTGCTGATTGTGACAGTACGAGGGCAGAGAGTTGTTACACCAGGCCAATGGTGCTGTGCCAGCAGGAGAAAAAGATAGTGAGATGCCATTTGTCCATCCTGTCCTTATCTGCTATGTCCTCTCTGCTGACCATTGATTTCTGGTTGGTAGGATCGCATCCAACTTTCCATCTGGGCTAACGTGGGAACCATGCCCTGTCATTGCCATTGATGGGCGCGTTTACATTCACTGGAATTTCCATCTGGAAAATGGGATCAGCAAGGTGAGGAGAAAAGAGGTAGGGAGAGAGTGGTAAAATTGCAATTATACAGCAACTTTCACATCTTAAAGTTGTTGCAGGGGCTTCACAACCCAACTAAGTAGTTTTGAAGTTAAGGCACCTTAATGATGTAAGGATACATTACAGCAAAATTACCCACAGCGATGACCCATACGGGGCAACAAGAAATACAACCAGATAATCTGTTTCAGTGATGTTTGTTGAGGGAGAAATATTGGCCAGGATACTGGGAGAACTTTGCTTTTCTTCCTCAAATACCGCCATGGGATCTTGTGCACCCATCTGAGACAGCAGCTGGAACATTCAGTTAATGTTTAATGGATTCAGACGGTGAATTGTCAACTTTGAATTGAGAATTCAAATCAGAATATCTTCGCACTGGTGAGAGTAGCAACTGTGGAGGAGTCGAGGGGTTTAGGTCTCCATGTACTCTTATCATGAAAAATCAGCTAACAGATGTCAAAAGACTGCTGGAATGTTCGCATTTATCTCCGGAATCAGAATACGATACTGAGTAAATTACACGTTAATGTAAAGAGCCTTTGCCAGATTGCATCAGGAATACTGCGCACAGTTCTGGGTACTTAACCCCAGGAAAGACAAAAACAGAAAATGCTGCAAATATTCAGCAATCGGACAGCAAGGGTGGAGAGGTAACTGGCGGGATCCTCCAACCCTGCCCGATGTCAGGATTTTCCGGTTCCGCCAAAATCAGTGGACTTTTGGTTGGCTCACCACATTTTCTGACTCCATCCCGCCACGGTGAGGCCCTAAAATCTCAGCCAACATCCACGACCCTAAATAAGGTCGTGAAGGGCAGCACATGGCTAGCATTGTGGCTTCACAGCTCCAGGGTCCCAGATTCGATTCCCCGCTGGGTCACTGTCTGTGAGGAGTCTGCACGTTCTCCCCATGTCTGCGTGGGTTTCCACCGGGTGCTCTGGTTTCCTCCCACAGTCCAAAGACGTGCAGGTTAGGTGGATTGGCCATGGTAAATTGCCCTTAGTGTCCATAAAGGTTAGGAGGGGTTATGGGGATAGGGTGGTAGTGAGGGCTTAAGTGGGTCAGTGTAGACTCGATGAGCCAAATGGCCTCCTTCTGCATTGTATGTTCTATGTTCTAAGGAAAGACATATCGACCTGGGAGTAAGGGCAGCGCAGATTCATGATACCAGAGATTAAAGGGTTAAACTATGAGGACAGGTTGCATAAACGTGGCTTATACTTCTGGGATTTAGATGGTTGGGGGCTGTGGTGAGCTAATAAAAGTCTTTAGCATGGTGAAATAATCAATGGACTCCATACAAAGGAACTATTTCCACTGTTCGGGGTTACAGAAGAAAGAGGCATGATCTTAAAATTACAGTTGACCCACATAGGAGTGAAATTAGAAAGCATTTTTCCACAGAAAAGATAGTGGAAATTTGGAATGCTCGCACCCAAAAGGTTAGTTGTGCTGGGTTAATTGAAATTTTTAGATCAATGAAGTTTTGATAGGTGACAATATCACAGGATATGGTGAAGAGGCAGATAAATGGAGCTGAGATGCAGACCAGCTATAAGAACACAAAAAATATGATCATGGCTGATCTTGGGTTTCAATTCCACTTTCCTGCCACTCCCCATATCCCTTGATTCTCCAAGACACTAAAAAATCTGTCTATCCCAGCCTTAAATATAATCAATGATGGAGCACCCACAGCCCCCTGGAATAGAGAATTCCAAAGATTCAACACCCTTTGAGTGAAGACCCCTCTCCTCATCTCAGTCCAAAATGATCGGCCCCCTAATCCTGAGACTGTGACCTTGTGTTTTGGATTCTCCAACCAGAGGAAACAATCTCTCAGCGTCTACATTGAATTTTGTAAATTGCAATGAGATTACCTTTTATTCTTCTAAACTCCAGAGAATACAGGCCAAATTTACTCAGCCTCTCATGACTGGACAATCCCCTCATCCCATGGAATTATTTAGTGAACCGTCACTGTACCACCTCCAATGCAATATCCTTTCTTAAATGTGGAGCCCAAAACTGCACACTGTGTTCCAGGTGTGGTCTCACCAAAACTCTGTACAACTCCAGCAAGATTTTTTTAGCACAGTACTCCAATCCCCGTGTAATCAACGGCAACATGCTATTTGCCTTCCCCATTGCTTGCTGCACCTGCATGCTAACTTTCTGTCTCCCAAGTTTCTTTCAGCATCAACACTTACAAGTTCCACATCTTTCAAAAAATATTTTGTTTTTCTATTTTCACGACCAAATTGAATAACTTCACACTTCCCTACATTATACACCATCTGTCATCTTATTACCCACTCACTTAACCAGTCTATTTCTCTTCAGAGCCTCTCTGTGTTCTCCACAAAGCTTACCTTTCCTGCTAGCTGAGACTCGTCAGTAAACTTTAGTACATTATTCTCTGTCTCTTCATCTAACTCAAAGTCATTAATATAGATTGTAAATAGCGGAGGATCCGGAACTGATTCCTATGGCACTCCACTATTCACTGCCTATCAACTTGGAAATGGCCCCTTTATGCCCACTGTCCACTTTCTATCAATTAATCAATTCTTCACCATGCGAGTATATTACCACTGATTCAAGAACTCTTATTTTGCCTATTTTAAGCCTCTTCTTTTAATCTAATACTATCATTAACTTTGTGAGTGATCCACAGATGGGTCTTTCCTGCTGAGCGTTTGTTTTTCAATTGAATGTTTTTTTTAAACATTTTGAATTGTTAGTTAAATGTATTCCACAGTTCATTTATCTCCATACCTTTTAGTCTATTTGCCCAATTAACCTTAACCAGTTCGCCCCTAATATCTTTGTAAATTGATTTTTTTAAGTTAAGGATTCTTGTTTGTGATTGGAGTATGTCGCTTTCAAACTTAACATGGAATTCAATGGTATTAAGATCACTATTGCTCAGCGAATCTTTTACTGTGACATAACTAATTAACCCTGCTTCATTACACAACACTATACCTAAGATAGCTTTATCTCTGCTCAGTTTCACTGTATAAGGCTTCAAAAAACTTGCATAAAAATATTCTACAACTCATCTTCTAGACCACTCTTGCCAATTTGATTGTTCCAGTCTGTATGAAGATTAAAGTCCTCCACAATTGTTACATTGCCTTTGTCACAAGTTCCAATAATTTATTGTTTAATGCTCTGTAAAATAGTATGACCACTGTTAGGAGGCCTATAAACGACTCCCACCAGTGTTTACTGATTCTTAATTTCCAGCCATACTGATTCAATTTCATGATCATCTGAGGCCAGATCCTTTCTCATTAATATCCTACATCATCCATTACTATCAGGGCTACCCCATCTACAGCCCCTCCATTGTCAATGGGATTTCCTGTTGATTGCATGCCTAATCAACAGGAAACCCGTGCACCGTCGTGGGACCGCAATATCCTGCCAGCCTGAACAGCCAGTAAATCCCACCCACGTCTCTGTAATGAAGATTAGATCTAAATTAATTTTCCTCTATTTGAGTCATTAGTTCACCTATCTTATGCAAGATGCATAATTTTGTTACTTCTTTTCCCTGCAACGCCTTTATTCACTGATGTACAATTTTTTGTTAAACTCTCTGGGGGAGGGGCACTGTGGCACAGTGGTTAGCACTGCTGCCTCACAGCCTCAGAGACCAAGGTTCAATTCCGGCCTTGGGTAGCTGCCTGTATGGAGTTTATACATTCTCCCTGTGTCTGTGTGGGTTCCCTCTGTGTGGGTTCCCTCCGGCTGATCCGATTTCCTCCCACAGTCCAAAGGTGTGCAAGTTCGGCAGATTGGCCATGTTAAATTACCGTTAGTGTCTAAAGATACGTAGGTTAGGTTAAGAGGCTATTGTGATAGGGTAGGAGGGGTGTACTTGGGTGGAGTGCTCTTTCAGATGGTCGGTGCAGACCCGATGGGCCGAATGGCCTCCTTCTGCACTGTAAGGTTCTATAATTCTCTGTCCCTTCCTGGCCCACTCTGCTTGACTTTACTTAAGTTGCTGGGTGGCACGGTAACACAGTGGTCACCACTGTTGCTTCACCGCGCCAGGGTCCCAAGTTCGATTCCTGGCTTGGGTCACTGTCTGAGTGAAGCTTGTACGTTCTCCCCGTGTCAATATGAGTTTTCTCCCACAAGTCCCGAAAGATGCGTTGTTAGATAATTTGGACATTCTGAATTCTCCCTCTGTGTACCCGAACAGGTGCCAGAATGTGGCGACTAGTGGATTTTCACAGTAACTTCATTGCAGAGTTAATGTAAGTCTACTAGTGACAATAAAGATTATTATTATTAGTATCCTGTTCCGATGCCTCGACCTTTCACTTTGGATTTTGAAGTCCCCCTTCTGCTAAAATAGTGGAATGAGCTTAAGGGCAGCATGGTAGCATAGTGGTTAGCACAATTACTTCACAGCTCCAGGGTCCCAGGTTCGATTCCCGGCTTGAGTCACTGTCTGTGCGGAGTCTGCACGTTCTCCCCGTGTGTGCGTGGGTTTCCTCCGGGTGCTCCGGTTTCCTCCCACAGTCCAAAGATGTGCAGGTTAGGTGGATTGGCCATGCTAAATTGTCCTTAGTGTCCAAAATTGCCTTTAGTGTTGGGTGGGGTTACTGGGTTATGGGGATAGGGTGGGGTGGGGGTATGGGCTTGGGTAGGGTGCTCTTTCCAAGAGCTGGTGCAGACTCGATGGGCCAAATGGCCTCCTCCCGCACTGTAAATTCTATGAGGCTGAATTTCACCTGCGCAGCATTTCCTCACGACTGCCCTGAGGTGTCAGCCTAAATTATGCGATGTCCTCTCTGGAATGAGACTTGACCTCACGATCTCCTGACTCAGAGGTGAGTACACTGCCACTGAATCATGGGTAACACAATATGTGGCCTGCTGCACATTCCCAGCCCTGTCTGTTCAACGCAATGGGAAAAGTATCTCTTTTCACCACCATGATTTTCCACTGATGGAGATATAGGCCAGGATTTAAGACCCCACCACAATGCCCGCGCTCCCCCCCCCCCCCCCCCCCCCCCCCCACCTGGTGGACACTGCGGGCCCTTTAAATTGGCATTTACTTTGGCAGCATTGTAATATCCTGCTGGGCAGGAGGGCCGGTAAAACCTTGGCCATGATTTACCTATTTAAATACTTGAACTTGCTGATGATGATGTTCCTATGTCTCTATACTTCTGCAATATGCAACACTGCCACGATTTTGGGAGGAAGAGAACTCTGAGTCAACAGTGAAATGTAGTGGATGTTGTGTGACTTCATTTGGCTGGAAACTTGCGCAGCTGAGAACAGAATAGCACCAGTGTTGAAGGACCACAGCAAATTGTTTGACTGGATTTTCTGCTCACGATCACTGCGCCTATTTTGTTAAAATTAAATGTCTGTACTCGACAGTTATTTTCACTTCACTAACAGAATCCACCCAGGTTGGTGGTTAGTTATGACTACCTGAGTTGTTGCCCAGTGTAAAATCATTACAGGCCTGGTAAACCCAGAGGTAAATTCCTCCTGAGTGCCTTTTAAAAAAAAAAACAACAAGAGCAAGTTAGCCCAAGGAGCGTCAATATAATTTTGGGGACCATGGCGTAATCCCTCATTGAAGTTTAGTATTGCCACCTTTGAACAAAGAGGTTTGAGTTACAAGCTGGAATGCACTGCCTGAAAAGGGGCGGAATTCTCCGTTCCCGGGAAAAATCGGGAGGGCCGTCGTGAACTCGGCCGAGTTTCACGACGGCCTCGGAGGCTGCTCCTTGCCCCCTATTCTCCCCTCTCGGCAGGGCTAGGAGCTGAGGGGGCCTTTTTAGCTGCACCTCTACCGGCATGGGGGTCAGGTCGAGGGGTGTATATCGAGTTGACAATCGCCTTTATCGTGACGAACGATGGAGAGTCATGCCTGAGGCTCGGCTCCGGTTACGGCATCGTTCATACATGCTGACGTCTCCATGTCCATGCCTGAGGCTAAGTCATCGTCATCCTTTCAGTCCTGATGCTGGCCCCTGGTTGGTTGTGCCTCTTGACTGTATGATGGTAGTAGGAGTGGTGGAGGCACTGATGTGCCTGGAGTACTTTCCTCCAAGGCAGCTTCCCTGCCCTTGAGGAGATCCACGTGTTCGATATGCCTTAACCCGGTGACTAGCATAAATGATTGGAACTCCTCACTAGTGAACAGGGCCCCATTGTCCGTGACCAGTACCACCAGTACCCAATGGGTCCTATGATGAGAGATTGAGGAGACTGAGCCTGTATTATTTATGGTTTAGAAGAATGTGAAGTGATCTCGTTAAAAGTTTCGAAATTGTTAATGGGCTAGACAGGGCAGATGCAGGGAGAATGTTTTCCATGGCTGGAGGTGGGGGGGGGGTTGGGGAAAGGGGGGAGGTGGGGGATTTGAACCAGGGGTCGCACTCAGAAAAAGGAGCAAGCCATTTAGGACTGAGATGAGGAGGAATTTCCTCACTCGAGGTGGTGAATATTTATTATATTTTGATTAAGTGGCAACACATGAGGGAAAAGCACTGGCTCCACTGCTGGCTTTTCCCACCATATTCTTAAGCATCATGGGATTGTAGGGTGGAGCAGAATTGAAAGGCTGAATGGCCTACTCCACTCCTGTTTCTGTGTTCTTATGACACCTCCCACTGCTGGCAAAATTGCAAAGGGAGGAGGCCCTTAAATGGCCATTAATTGGTCACTTAGGGCCTCAATGGCCCAATGACACCTGACTCCTCCCCTGCCGCAGTGAATCACCAGCAGAGGTGTGGATACAGAATGCGTGGTGCTGCCACATAGCAGCCGATATTACAGCTGCCCCCCCCCCCCCCCCCCCCCCCCCCCCCGCCCCCGCCCCCGCCAGCTATGCTCCTGGGAGGCTGTAATAACAACACCATTGGAGGGTTTCAGCTGGCAGGTAACATTGCACACTACTGCTTTCCTCCTACAAATTGCTTGCATTTTAGAGATGTGTGTTCTGTACAAGATCTGAGTTGTTTAAGACCCATTTCACAGGATAATGCCAGTCTCCATTCACCAGGAGCAACACTGATAGACTTACTCCGCCAGATGACTGTAAACTACTTCCCACATCTTGAGCATCAGAGCTAAATTTAATTGTCACATACGTTTGATAAATGCCAGCATAACTTTGCTTTGTACCTACTTGTTCTGGACCTGATTCTCCTTTCTTTATGCAATATATTTGAGAACATTTCAAAGGTTTATGTGACATTGAGGCGAAGAAAAAGAATTGAATGACAGTGATGAAACTAAGTCACAATACATGCTACCACAAAAGATTCAGTTTGTTTAGCTGGAGTTGGTTTCCTAGGGAACAGTCAAAAGCACATACAATATGGCTTTGACCTTTGAGGATGGATTGCTTCTTATACTTTGTCTTTGAGCAAACACATTTTCTGTTACATCACCTGCTTTCCAATTATATTCAGGCATCTCACACTGAAAACTATAATATTAAAGATTGAGGTTATTAAGAGGTGGTAACTAGATGACAGTTTAATTATGACTCAGTATTTACAGCATTTTGCCCAGTTAGTCCAAGCCAGCCTTTATTCAATACATGACCCTCCTCACACTCTTCTAACTCCATGAATATAGCTATCTATTGTATTCTCTCTCATGTGTTTATCTAGTTTCCTCTTAAATACATTCAAGTTATTGGCTGGAATTCTCCCGCAATCGGCGTGGCGGCCTGCCGCCGGAGCCAAGAGCGGCGCAAACCACTCCGGCGCGGGCCGCCCGGAAGTTGTGGAATCCACCGCACTTCCGGGGGCTAGGCCGTCGTCGGTGAGGTTGGCGCTGCGCCAACTGGCACCAAAGGGCCGGCGCAAGTTGGCGCATGCGCAGAACCGCCGGCGTGTTTCCTGCGCATGCGGGGGGTCGGAGAATCCCGCTCAATATCTTTCAATATTCTTTGTGGTTGCAAGTTCAACATTGCAAACAATTTCTGGGTAAATAAATTTCTCCTGAATTCCCTGTTCAATTTACCAATGCCAATTTCACATTTATAGTGCATGGTTCTGATCTGGCACACAAATGGAAACATCTTCTCTATGGCTATCCTTTCAACCTAGTTCATAGTTCTGTAATACCAGCAACCCTCTCATCGTGTTTGTAAGAATCCAAACTCAGAGATATAACAATGCTCAACGTAACTTCTCTGCTGTTCAATTCTATCCCTCTAGAAATTAACCACAGTACTTTACTTACTTTTTAACATGGTCACATTAATCTTTTTTTTGTAACTTTTAGTGATTTGAACATCCTTCTGTTCCTGTGGCCCATTTAGGCACTTATTTTCCAAGGAGTCTCTTTTTCCTCCGACCAAAATATACAACCTTATACTTATCTACATTGAAGTTAATTAGCCAATAACATGTCCATTCTGCAAGTTTACAAATATTTTCCTGTACTTGGTCGCAGTGTTCCTTTCCTACACCCACAATTTGCTGTAATCTGCAAATTTTGAATTGTCAAATAAATTGTCAATCGTAGTGCTCCCAACACCAATCCTTGTGGAACACCACTTCTACTTCACACAAGAGCAACTACCTTTATAACTCTCGGTTTTGTGGCTTGTCTGCTCCCCTATCTTTCTGCTACTTGTCCCTTGACTCCACTGGTATGAGTCATAGTTCTACCTTATCCATGCTTCCAATTATTTCATCAAATTATCAAATGAGACTGGCCCCTTTTGAAGTCCATGCCAACCATTCTTTGTTATATTTTTAGTTTCTAGATGTTTTCTCTGTTATGGACTGTGGTTGGGGGGGGGGGGGGGGGGGGTTAACTTATACAGCACTGATTTCTCCTCTCACCACCCATCCGTAAATAGAAAGGTGTTTTGATTTGCTTCCCCCTTTATAAGCAATGGGCTATTTCTCCAAGCCCTTGGTTTTTCTGCAATCAAGTTACTATTGATAACCCCACAGCAAGCTCAAGATAAGATGAACTCAAAGGGTTAGTTTATTTGAACACATACACAATGTGGGAAAGAGGTTCATAATATCACCTCCACACTCAGACCATAAAGAGAAGGATAGAGAAAATGAAGTTTTACAGTACAGAGACCATGGAGAAAATAATTGTTAGTTCACTTGAGTTCCAGAGTATAGCATCAAAACCCAATAAGGAATTCCTTAAGGTGGGTTGGTGGGTTGAAAACCAATGTTGTTGGATTCACTTTTCCAGTGGTGTAGCTTCATAAGGTGAGATAGGCACACAGCGATGAATCAATCTTGTAGGCGATGGCACAGACCTTCCAACAGACGCATTGCAGAAGGGGTCAGGTGTTCAACCTGGAAGAGCACCTCACTGTGTGGCTGATCATCAGATGTTAAAGAGCAGACTGAACTATACGTTTCAGCAAGGCAATATTACTTGTTCCACAAGCCAGACATCAAGGTCACATGAATCCCCATCTCTCCACCAGATCTTCAACAAAGGATGTGTGTCCATCCATCGTCAGGAATTCTTCAGGGACCCAAAGAGTGCTAAACATCCCAGCCATAATGAGTTGAAAGGGAAGTTGAGGGGCCTTTTATCTGCACCATCTGGCAAGCCTGTGTTATCAAATGCTTTTATAGCTATCTTTGAAGTCGTGCTGTGCAGTTCCCAGGTGATCGTTAGTGGATCGTCAGAGATAACGAGGTGTGGGTTTTCCCGAAATGGCCAAGTGGCATCGTATGGCCTTAGGTCACAGTCAGGCTATATGTTCATCCAAAATCCAGTTTTAAAATTGATAAATAGCAATGATTTGCCATATGTTAAATGAATTATATGCATACATTTTCTTGGGCTTGTTCCTTTTTAAATATATGAATTACATTAACTGTTCGCCAGTTCTCTAGCACTATTTCTGTTTCTAATTATTTTTATAAGTGTGTAATAGTGTTCTCCCTTCTCTCCCTTAACTTATTTTAACGTGCATTAGTGCAATTCATTCAGACTAGAAGTTCTAAGCTTGATTAGTTCATCAATTTGCTCCTCTCTTTCCATCATTTTAATATCTTTTAGATCTCTTCTTCCATGATCATAATCACTTCTTCTAATGGCGTTACCTCTTCTAATATAGTAGTTTATGTGTTACCATTATTTAAATATTCCAAGTTTATCAGCTTGGCATTAGATTATTTTAAGATTACTTCATATGGTGTTTCAGTCTTGGGCACTATATTATACAAGAACACAATTTTAAATCATTCTTCAGAAAGTGGGCACTACTATTGTTGTAGGATACATGCACCTTTAAGGGTGCGTATCTTAAACTACTGTCAATAATTCAAACATCTGAAGATTGTAAGGTGATTTGGAGCTGCAGGATATCACCTTTTCAGGGATTTATGTGCATCCCTGGAAAACAAACTTCCCGCATTCAGAAGCAATATGGAGAAAACCTGCATCTTGTAAATGTGGATTATAGCCTACTGTGATTTTATATTATTGATATTTTCTTTGTGATTTCTCTATTGGCAGATTTATTGGCAAACAGGAATTATAGTATCTCTGTGGGCAAACAGATTATTGATCAATTTTGGAAGTGATTATAGTATTGGAAGGGGTAGCAACTTATAATTGTGCATCGAAACTGAAGCCTTTCATAATTTGTGTTGTGTACATGTTATCAATGAAACAAGTAAGACAATGTCAAAAGTTCATGTAAAGTGTGAGATGTTTATGATGGTTAACTAGTTGTGACTGGGTACCTTGCCATATGTTCACTGAATTATTTTCTGGTATAATACCTCACATGGGGAGGCAGTGGGGTACTGGTATTGTCACTGGACTAGTAATCCGGAGACCCAGAGTAATGCTCTGGGGACATGCTCTGGGGACATGGGTTCGAATCCAGCCAGGGCAGATGGAGGAAGTCAAATTCAAAAAAATATGCAATTAAAAATTTAATGGTGAGCATGAAAACATTGTCGATTGTTGTAAAACCCATCTGGTTCACTAATGTCCTTTAGGGAAGGATGAAGGATCTGTCATCCTTACCTTGTCTGGCCTACATGTGACTCCAGACCCACAGCAATGTGGTTGACTCTTAATGGGATGGGCACCAAATGCTGACCCAGCTGGCAAAGCCCACATCCCATGTACGAATAAAGAAAAAAAAAAAATCAATGTTACTAAACCCATTAAGAAAGGAAAAATGTCTGAGATGCATTTATTTTCGGAGGGGGTGGTTTGAGTTCCCCAAGGTATCGAGTCCTGTTTTTTTCTCTATATATCACTTTGTTTATTCACCATTCTGTATCTCATATGTAATTTGTTGCAAATATACTTATACATATATATATCTGTTAGCTTTTTCAATTAACATCCAAATACCTCATAGAAACCATGGACTAGTCTGCTCAGGAGTGGTCAAGTGCCCATTGGCGGAGGTCATGTACCCTTTGGGATTGTTAAATGTTGTCATGAATATGAATAAATGGTGGATAAACTCATGAGAACTGTCAAGGTATTTGAATCCCATTGGAGCAGTTAAGGTGCTTAAATCCCATTGTAATTGTCAAGTTGTCAAGGGATTTTAAATCTCCTGTCCATGAAATTTAAAATGGCTGCAGTTTAAAATAAGTCAGTGCTTGCTATTTCACTCTGCCTGTTGACATAAACTGCCTGTTGACAGCCATAATAATAGGATTTGTGTTGCACGACTGACTTAACAACCTATCGTGGTTGCATGGTGATATTGTCACTGCAATCCAGTGACCCAGAGTAATGCTCTGGGGACCCAGTTTTGAATTGGCACCATGGCAGACAGTTGGACTTAAAAGTCTAATAATGACCTTGAAACCACTGTTGATTGTTGTAAAGTGGAGCAGCCAGATCCGTCAGTGGATGGTTAAGGCAGTAATCCTTTCAATTCTGCATCTCTTGGATTTAAGGAATGAGGCTGTACCGTACCAGGAGGAGCTGGAAGGTTATGTTTTTTTTTGGGGACCATGATATCAAAGGTGGGTGTGCGGGAATGGTTGACATCCATAAATGTAGAAATATTCCATTTGCCATAGTGACAATAAGAGGACTAAAGGCGACATAAATTAGATTTTAAAAGTGGAAGTGTGCAACAACAATAGGTGTTACAGCCTTTGAGAACCATTAGTTGCCGGTCGTACCCTGCCTGATCAGAGGACGTTTACACAAGCAGGCCCAATGAAATGAGGGGGATGCGCAATGAAGAGTTAATGAAGTGGACCAGCGAGGTTGGCCCAGCACAAGATCAATAAATCCCAAACCTGCCAAGTATTGGCTGCTTAAACAGAACTTCTCTCGGGAAGGAAATCTGCAGTCCTTACCTCTTCTGATCCAGAGTAATGCGTATGACTTTTAAACGCCCTCTGAAATGGCCAACCGAGCCTCTCAGTTCTATCAAGTTGGTATAAAGTCAGTAAAAAGGAATGAAACCAGACGGACCACCCAGCATTGATCTAGGCACCGGAAACAATAACAGCAAATTCAGCTCAGTCAACCCGACAGAGTCCTTCTTACCAAAGGGGTTTGTACCAAAATTGGGAGAGCTGTCTCGTAGACAAGTCAAGTAACAGCCTGACGTAGTCATACTCATGGAATTACCATATACATTACAGATAATGTCCCAGACACCATATACCTGGGTATGCCCTGTGCCACCGGTACATGTGGTGGTACAACCCAGGGAGTCCTAAACATTGACTCTGGACTCTCTTGGCATCAGGCCAAGCATTGACAAGGAAGCCTTCTGCCAATGTCACGTACACCACCAGCTGGCAAATCAGTACTCCTCCATGCTGAACATGATTTGGAGGAAGCGCTGAGGCTGGCAAGGGCACAGAATGTACTCTGGGTGCGGGACCTCAATGTCCATCACCAAGAGTGGCTTGTTGGTACAACCACAGACTGAGCTGCCGAAAGTCCGAAAGAAAATAACTCTAAGGCTGGGAGCATGATGGGCACGTTTAGGTGGGTGTTTCTCGGCACTTAGAACGCCGAGAAAGACCCCACTATCTAACAGGACTGTGTTTCATTTCAGTGGAGAATGCCCTGCTGAGCCGCTCTTAGTCCCATTAGATGCAGATCCAGGCACGGTTTTAATGAGTTGAATATTTCAGCCTCAACCACCACTTGGACAGTGAATTCCAGACACCCAACACCCTCTGGGTGAAATGTTTTCCCTCATGTCCTCTCTGACCAATAATCAACAATTTTATTGTCACGACTAGGCTAACACCAACACTGCGAATGAAGTTACTGTGAAAATCCCTGAGTCTCCACACTCCTGCGCCTGTTCGGGTACA
Organism: Scyliorhinus canicula; assembly: GCF_902713615.1. Classification (NCBI taxonomy): domain Eukaryota; kingdom Metazoa; phylum Chordata; class Chondrichthyes; order Carcharhiniformes; family Scyliorhinidae; genus Scyliorhinus; species Scyliorhinus canicula. Next base: position 35,134,841 of record NC_052149.1, on the reverse strand, counting down.
CTGAGGGAAAATTCAGAATGTCCAAATTACCTAACATGCATGTCTTTCGGGACTTGTGGGAGGAAACCGGAGCACCCGGAAGAAACGCACGCAGACACGGGGAGAACGTGCAGACTCCGCACAGACAGTGACAGAAGCCTGGAATTGAACCTGGGACCCTGGCACTGTGAAGCAACTGAGCTAACCACTGTGTTACTGTGACACCCAAGCCTTCTACCAATCATCTAAAATCTATGCCCCCTGGTAACTGAACCCTCGGTGAGTGGTAAGTACGATTCACTTAGTCATGAGCTCAAGCTAGAGTGCAAAGCAACTCAAACTTCAGTGTTTGAAGTATCAATTTCTCAGAAAGAAACAGGGGGCTGGATTCTCCGTTTTCGGGACTATGTCCCCACGTCGGTGTGAAAACTGTGGTCTTTTACACCAGGAAAACTGGCGTCAACAGGCCACAGGTTCACCACCTTGCAGGGGGCTAGCAGACAGCTGTCGTGGAGCTCGCAGATCCAACTGCCGAAACGGCCCCCCCCCCGCACTTCCGGGTCAGAGGCCGCGCAGGCGCACGTAGACCTGGACCGCCAAAATAGTGCCCCCGATCGGCCGCTCACCCGACCCGGACCACCGGCACAAAGGAACCCCAGTCCCGAATGAGGCCCCCCCCCCCATACCCTCTGATCGGCCCGCCCACGACTGTGGCGGCCACGGGCTGAGTCCCCAGCCGCCTCGCAAGTTTCCCGAACGACAGGACTACATTAGAAATATGCCGTCGGGAATTTGGACAGAAAATTGTGGGGTGGGCCTCAGGCAATGGCCTCAGGCGGTGGATACTCGCCGGAGTTTCGGGGGGTGGAGAATGGCGGAACCAGCACCGGTCCCGATTTCGTGTGGGGAAAAAGGATTCTCTGCAATTTCGGCGTCGGGGTACGGAGAATCCAGCCCAGGGACTTTGATTCTTCGTTCCTTTACGCTGGTGGGATTCTCCGTTCCCACTGCAGTGAATGGGAGATTTGGCTAAGCACCAAATTCTCCGTCCCCACTAGCAGCGGAAATGCGGCAGACTCACAATGGCTAGGATCTTCTCTGAGTACTGAACCAAAACCAAACAGTCCAAGACCTGACTCTGCACCAAACCTGGAAGGATATCAAGTTCTTGTAATTCAATGACTAACCTTGATTTGTAGACGTTGTTCAAAAAAAACAGCTATAATTATGCCAAGTCTGCATATCCTTAGCAATTTGCTTTTATGCATCTCACTGTTGACATTGTACAATTAGGGAAAGTAGCAATCATTTATTGAAGAGAAATAAAAATACTTTTCGTTTAGAAAAGGGAGACTGTGTGATGCATTAAGATATTATGCCAATGCGCAGTATGCAATGGAATGATAGAATACGTGAACTAGTCATTTGGTCTGTCGTCTTTGTTAGAGTCATTCGATATATAACAAACATCTTACTTATCTTAAGAGTAACTTTTGAATAACTTACCTTAACAGATACTTGTGGTGTAATTGAGTCTAATGAGAAAACTGCTGTGATCAGAGAGGGCCTGAAATTTAATCAAATCTTTGGTCTTTTGGCAGAATGGTTTGGAATAAATATGATTAAGGCCGTGCGGTTTTGACATTCTGCTGTGATATATTACACCAGGTCATTGCTTCCTTCCGCTACAAGAAACAATGAATAAAACAATAATCGTGGAGAAGGGGGGTTAAAGAGGGGGCAAGGGAGAGAGTGAGAGGGAAGTGAAAAATTGAGAAAGTGACCATGAGAGGATAAGATTGCTGTTTTGGATTATTGCTTCATGGTGTGTTTGCAAATAAAAATCGATGTGCGCAAGAATGCAGTTTGATGTAGCTTTAGCAGTGAGGCAAGCATAATCAACTATGGCGAATTCAGAAAAAGAACTGAAATGGCTGCAATAAATATTCTGGCCTAAAATATTCATATCTTGCAGCTAGTTCTGAAGTGATTGCCTCCATTATCAAGAGGCAGACAAAGCCCGCCTGGGGGTAGAGATTGAAGGGCGGCCCAAACATTCCCATGTTTGTGCCACCATTTTTATTGTGCTACCGCTTCAATCTTGGCATGTTGGTGGGGGGAGGGAGAATAAAAATTAGCGGCAAGATCTTCTGGCTGTTCACACCAGCGGGATCTTCCAGTCTCGCCAATGGCCCACTCCTGCCACGGGTTTCCCGGCAGGGTGGGGTGGATTCAATGGGATTCAATAGGACAAGAAGATACCCCCACCAACAATGGCGGGCCACCTCCCGCAGCCGAGAAACACGCCATGGGGAGGCTAGTCAACTTCACTCTTGGTCTACTGCAGGTTCATCATTTGATGTACTTATGCATGAAAACTGCAAGAATATTTAATACTTTGACATTGCTTGAGAAGAACCGCTGTGCAAAGTGTCAATTTTATTCCTCAGAGTATTAATGTTTCCTCAAAGCAGCATGGTTTTAGAAGTCCTGGGATCAGTCACTTTCATACTTCTGTAATCATTGGCAGAGATGTACCATTCATTATCATGAACATGAAATAAAGCATTGTGGTGATGTTGTAAAGGTAATTAAATGGGCAGGGTCTTGCAATGACATGTTAATTATAGATGAATTTAGGGACTCCAAGCATTGTGAGTGGGCTGAAGGGGTGGATTATATACTGTATGAGAGGGGTGGGCAGCTGGAGCATAGTAGAAGATCACTGATTGATGGGAGCTGGGAGCAATTGCAACAAAGATGTCTCGGTCATGAGATAGCGCTTCAATGAAGTTACTGTGAAAAGCCCCTAGTTGCCACATTCCAGCGCCTGTCCGGGGAGGCTGGTACGGGAATCGAACCGTGCTGCTGGCCTGCTTGGTCTGCTTTAAAAGCCAGCGATTTAGCCCAGTGAGTTAAACCAGCCCCTAAAATCGCTTATTGTCACAAGTAGGCTTCAAATGAAGTTACTGTGAAAAGTCCCTAGTTGCCACATTCCGGCGCCTGTTCGGGGAGGCCGGTACGGGAATTGAACCGTGCTGCTGGCCTACCTTGGTCTGCTTTCAAAGCCAGCGATTTAGCCCTGTGCTAAACCGCCTTGGGCGAGTAATCCAGACACCCATGATAATGCTCTGGCGACCCGGGTTGGAATCCCACCAGGGCAACTGGGGAAATTTGAATTCAATAAAAATCAGTAATTAATGGCACGATCTAACTGAATTGCAATAGAGTCCTGTGTTGAGCGTGTTTAGCCGGGTGCTTGCAGTGCCGAAAAAGACCATGCTATCTAATGGGACTCTGTTGCAATCCAGGTCCTTAGCGGGGTATGACAGGTTGGCACTGCCAAGGTGCCCAGAGAGCAACCACCTAGGGGCTTCCAATCACCTGGGAGACCCCCCAAAATGCCAAAATGCCATTCTGCCTGGACCCCATTTGTGGGAGCCTGTGCTGAACGGCGCTCGCCTAAGGTCTCCGAGGCAAAGGGGTTAGATTCCCATGCCTCGGGTAGATCAGGCGAGTTGCATATTAAAGTGAGACTAGCTACTCACTCTAACATGTAGATTTGCCAAATACTGACCCTGCACATAATGGCCGGGATCCAGATCACAACGTCTTGCGAGATCCCGTTAGATCTCCCGAGACATGGTGAGCCGGGTAGATCCCACATGAGGCCTCTCCCGGTATCTACCGGTCACATCCCGTCACTGTTTGGGTGGGACAAGGCCGGTTGATTAAGCCTTAAAAGATTGTCAATCGTTGTAAAACCCCATCTGGTTTGCTAATATGCTTTAGGGAAGGAAATCTGCTGTCCTTACCTGCTCTGGTCTCCGTGTGACTCCAGATCCACAGCGATATGGTTGACTCTTAAAATGCCATTCAGTTTGATGGCAGTTAGGTATGGGTAACATGCTGGCCTTGCCTGCATTGCCCACATCCCATGAAAGAATAATGAAAAACAGTATAAGGGCCTGGCACATGTCTGGTTACTGCAGGACTGAGTTCAGTACAGCTCACACAGTAATGTAAGGGAGAAGATGGTCTACACTCAGGGTCAGTCCAGTGGTGGACAGAGCTGTGTGTACCAGAAAGCATGGAGACAGCTCCTGCCTCATATCCTTTACTGTATATTTGTAAATAGTTCTGAGTCAATAAAGCCTTACAGTTAATCTGTGTAGGACTACGAATACTTCTTCAGAGTTATTGAACTGTATCCAACACCTTACACCATGATGGCAGCTTGTAGAAAAACCCAAAACATTACAGAAAACGCAGAGTAAAACTAAAGTGCTGGAAGACTGAGTGAAGGTTCAGCAAGGCAGTGTGATTTGCAAAGAAGCTCCAGTATCACAGGCGCAACGGAAAAATTGCAAGGTAAAAGCTCCAAAGAAAGGCTTGGAAGCTGAAGGCAGAGATTTAAACTTCCTCACTGCAGCGCAAGACTCCATGGAACCTCTTGGAAGTCCAGCTTTAATTCCCAGGATGTGGAGCCTGTGACCTTGTCGGGGTGAACTAGAATTTTAAACTCCAGGGTACAGCAATTCCTGAGAGAACTTAAAAAAGTTCAGTGGTCATTTAAAAACTCTTATATCGGAAAAATTAGATTCCCCAAGTCGGCATTTAAACCTGCTCCAAATTAACACGAGTAATTAGTTAAATAATCCAAGAGAATTGCAACGTCTAAACTCAGTTCAGAGAAGCAAAAGCCAGAATTTGACAAACTCATGACTTTAAGGTAAAACGCTGAGCAAGAGAACTCTGCAGGCAGTGGATCCAGGCAGCTATTGTTGAAAATGTATTAAATTGTGTACAATCACCCTTGCAACGAGAGCCCGTCAAAACCAGCAGGTGCAGGTAAACCCTTTGTCCTCAATCTTGAATTTCAGCATCTCCAGAAAGCAGAATCTACACTTTAAAAAATTTAGCCATGGATCAGAATTGCATACTTCTAAGTCAATTCAGACTAATCCAAGGCCCAGATCACTCGCATAAGTGTAAACTTTGTGGGACCAGGGGCGAAATTCTCCGACCCCATGTAGGGCCAGAGAATCGCCCGGGGCCGGAGAAAATCCCGCCCCCGCTGTGGCAGAAATTCTCTGCCACCCAGGAATTGGCGGGGGCGGGAATCACCCCACGCCGATCGGCGAGCGATGGGCCGAAGTCCCGCTGCTGGGAGGCCTCTCCCGCCGCCGAGGTTTGAACCATCTCTGGTGGCGGTGGGATCGGCGGCGCGAGCCGGCCCCCGGGGTCCCGGGGGGAGTGGGGCGATCGGACCCAGGGGGTGCCCCCATGATGGCCAGGCCCGCTTTTTCCTTTTCTTCCGCCGCCACTGCCTCCACCATGGCGGAGGTGGAAGAGAATCCCCCAGCGCATGCGCGAACCAGCGAAGGCCTTTCGGCCAGCCCCGGTGCCGGGCGGCGGGCATCAAAGGCCGCTGGTGCCGGTTTTGGACCCCCCGCCCCGCCGGGTAGGGGAGAATCCCACCCAAGATTTCTAAGATACAGCATCACTTCAGCGTGCTTAACACAGTGCTTTACTGATTGCCGATGACATTATTGCAAGACAGTGGGCGGGATTCTCTTCCGCCTCCGCCATGGTGGAGGCAGTGGCAGCGGCGGAAGAAAAAGAGTGCCCGCACGACACTGGCCCGCCCGCCGATCGGTGGGCCCCGATCGCGGGCCTGGCCACCGTGGGAGCACCCCCCCGGGGTCCAATCGCCCCACGCCGACCCCGGGGGCCCGCTCGTGCCACCGATCCCGCCGCCACCAGAGGTGGTTCAAACCTCGTCGGCGGGAGAGGCCTCCCAGCAGCGGGACTTCGGCCTATCGCGGGCCGGAGAGTCGCCACAGAGGGCTCGCTGATCGGCGTGGGGTGATTCCCGCCCCCGCCAATTCCCGGGTGGCGGAGAATTTCTGCCACGGCGGGGGCGGGATTTTCGGCGGCCCCGGGCGATTCTCCGACCCTGCGTGGGGTCGGAGAATTTCACCCAGGGTATCAGTGAAGCATCCTCTAAATTTTAAGAAATCATACAATCATTCAATATTTATTTTAATCTAAGAAACAACTAAGTAATCAGAAACTAAATTTAACAAAAGGAGTCAAAAGAACCTGTCAATTCATTCATCATTAATCTGTGCAGGCTGGCAGAAGGTTGCAAATACAGAGACTTAAATATGAATTCATGAGAGACAGAATAGAGTTAGGACTTGTGGACAGTGCATTCTCTGACCTCATGCACTCAAAGGAAATCCAGATAGTTGGGAAGTCAAAACTCCATGGGAACCATTTTGAGTGGCAAAAATAAATCATTGTGCAGCAGCCAGCCCATAGCTCAGCTAATTAAACAACAAAGACATAGGGACACTCAAGGCCAGGGAAAGCTATACCCGAATCAGCCTGCAGAGCAACTATGACGATGCTGTGGAGGAAAGCCACTCTCACAGGCTGGAACAATTTCAACCTAATGCTTTCAGTGCAACAGGATTGGATGCACTAGAAACTATGCAAGGCAAAAACTCTGAAAAGCACAAGGCCCAAAGATTCTCCCATGAGACATGCAGCCACGAATCTTGCGTGAGGTCATCACGCAGTGATGTAAGAGAGCACAAGGTATGAACCCTGAGTCAATCTAATTTTGGACAAATCTGAGTGTAGAAACAGGCATGAAGACAATGCCTAGCTTGTACCTTTTATTGCATAATTGAAAATAATTCTAAGAGTCAATAAAGACTTACAGTTAACCACCTTGGACTATGAAGACTTCTTCATCTAAACAGTCTACAATAAATATTGCCCCAGTTCCCTGCTCTGCTTCTTAATAGTGCAACGGGACATTATTGTCACGAATTGAATTGCGTCATGCTGTTTGAAGAGATGTTATGGATGCCAACTGCTGCTTTCTCAGCGCAAGTGCTGCCTCCAGTTGCTTCTTGTGTGGCCCACATAGTTTAGCTCAGTGGTTTAGCACAGTGGGCTGAACAGCTGGCTTGTAATGCAGAACAATGCCAGCAGCGCGGGTTCAATTCCCGTACCGGTCTCCCCGAACAGGCGCCAGAATGTGGCGACTAGGGGCTGTTCACAGTAACTTCATTGAAGCCTACTTGTGACAATAAGCGATTATTATTATTATTATTCTGGGAGGACAAGAGTTCACGCAAAGGCATCACTAGCAGCCTTGGAAGGCTCTGATTCAGTGTTGTCCTGACACCACAGAGCCTAACCTGTCAGTCATTGGCAAGATTCCTAATTTGGGCAATTCTAGTGCAAGCAACAGATTTATACACGACTCAAGAGAAATGGCAGATGGAGTTCTGTAGCCACCGAAGTTGGCCATTCCCTGAATACAAAATGGAGGAACGCAAAGCATATAGGATAAAATGGACAATGTTTGCAGTGCCAGCAGGCTGCACCTATCAGGTGTGGATTCTGTCTGCTAAGAAAGCAGACAGCACAGAAACGAACATTCCGCATACTAATGAGGCAATCACCGGGATAATTAGCATGTTAATGGAACGATTCCAGAGACAATGGACACGATTGGGGAGGCAACTGCAACATTGTAAAGGATACCAGACACTCAGGCACCAGCAAGGTTCGAAAACAAAGAGCCTGAAGGCCCGCCCAGTAGCTAAGGAACAGCCTCAGTATTGGGGGGAATTCAAACATATCGATTGGGAAGAGACCCAATCGATTCCAAGCAGGTAAGGGAGTCCGCCCAAAGGGGCGCGGATCCCTGGGACCTATAAAAGACAGGTCCCACACATGGTTCAGTCTTCTCGTCCAGCCCTCCTCCCTCTTTGACCAGCACTCCTCCGTGGACCAGCACCTCGACCAGCTTTTGCCAAGAAGACCTTGAACGAGAGAGAGGAGAGGGTTCGGACAGCAGCTGCCAGCAAGTAAGTGTCTCACAACGATCGCTACCAGAGATAGACACTCCTGACCCCTTTTAACTTATACCAACCTGAAGTCTGCAGACCAGAGCAGAGCAAGAGGCCTTGTTCCCTGACCCGGCAGTTCCTTCGAGACAAGTATTGGTTTATTTAGCGGTAGGAATAAGTTTAATCCTTTTAGCGTGTGCATGGGTAGTTATTATAATTGTATTATAATAAACTCAGTTGTTTGGACTTACTAATTGGTGTATGGTTTTATTGCTTTGAACTTCACCTTGAACTTGTGGCGGTGTCTTAACGATACCTGGCGACTCCAGAACTAAGTAAAGAAACAGAGCCAAATTGAGTGTTAAGCACACTCACCCAGAGTAGATTAGGATTGTTATTGTTGGAAAGACGGAGGTTGAGGGGGGACCTGATTGAGGTCTACAAAATTATGAGAGGTATGGACAGGGTTGATAGCAACAAGCTTTTTCCAAGAGTGGGGGTGTCAGTTACAAAGGGTCACGATTTCAAGGTGAGAGGGGGAAAGTTTAAGGGAGATGTGCGTGGAAAGTTTTTTTCGCAGAGGGTGGTGGGTGCCTAGAACGCTTTACCAGCGGAGGTGGTAGAGGCGGGCACGATAGCATCATTTAAGAGGCATCTAAACAGGTATATGAACGGGCAGCAACAGAGGGAAGTAGACCTTGGAAAATAGGAGACAGGTTTAGATAAAGGATCTGGATCGGCGCAGGCTGGGAGGGCCGAAGGGCCTGTTCCTGTGCTGTAATTTTCTTTGTTCTCTTTGTTCGTTGTTCTCAATGAAGATGAGGGGTGGGGTTCTCCGTCCCGTTGCACCAGATTTCTGGTCCGACACGCAGTTGGAATTCTCCGTTTCACCGGCTGGTCAATGGGATTTCCCACACCATCGGGAAATCCCCGGGCTGCCGGCAAAACGGAAAATCCTGACGGTGGAGAATTCAGCTCCCCAGCAAATGGTCACACTGGCGCCGATTAGTACTCCTTTTGAAAAATGTAAACCTGCCGGAAGGGCTTCTGTGGGGAGAGGAGGTGAGTAGCCATCTTTGCTCACAGGGAAAGAGCCCCAATGCTCGGAGAGGGGTGGGGAGCCCTTGGCTGAGGAGAGGGGTGTGGGCAGGGTGACCCTCCGCAGGGCTGGACTGCCATGGGAAGGTGGGGGGGGGGGAGGCACTGGGGAGGCAACCGTTCGCGACATTACCATGCCAACCCCTGGATTGTGTATACCTATTCCGGGAGCAACCCTTGTCCCTGCCTGTCTTCTCCACCGACCTCCCTTAATCCCCACCGATTGTTGAGGCATCTAGCCATATGCCCGAGTCAATTGCTAATAGAGAATTGGCAATTGTGGTTAAGTGAGCAGTTCACAGAACCCAAGTAGATTCCCGTGGGAGGGTGTGCCATGTAGCATGCCTAGCATCCCAATCACACCTTGATGCCTGGACACTGTGCCTGAACCTTGCGGGAGGCAACATCACACACGCAGAGCCAACATGTCCATGGCCGGAGGGTGGGTGAGTGCCACAGGGAGGGGACTAGTGCCCGGTCCAGGTGACATTATGAGCAAGTGTCCGGGATACAGGGTCTTGGGTCCGGTAAGGGGGGCTCGCTGGGGCCAGGTGTGCATGGGCGGGGCGTTCTGGGTGGGTGGGGGGGGGGGAGAGATCAATGAGGGATAGAAGGGTTCCGGGGTGGGAGCCATTGCTGTCTGCCAGTCTAACACCCACTCCCAATGCCTTACAGATATTGAACGCTATGGCAGGGATATTGGACCCAGAACTTGCCCTAGTGGTGCTGCTGCTAGGCCGGGTCGCCAGACGCAGCAGACGGCAGCAGCAGTAGCATCAACAGATGCTCGAGGCAGCAGCCGGAACCCACACCGCACCCTGAGGACCCGGCCGTCCATCAGGGCACGGAAGGACCGAGACGGGGAGTCCGGCGATGACACAGATGTACAGGCGTCACTGGTCATTCGAACATTTACACCTCAGGATCATTCTCGGGCTCGAGCGAGGACCTCTGCGGTATCTCACAGGCACAGCCCACAGGTCCATCCGACAGGTCATGGATGGCCTGTATGCCCGGGCACAAAACTACATCATCTTTGACATGGACCAATTCCTGCAAGATGCCCGGCTGCAGGATTCTCCGCCATCGCCGGGATGCTCCAGGTCCAGGAGGTAATAGATGCCAAGCATGTGACCCTGCGCTCACTGGGCCATCTGGGAGCGCCTTATGTTAGTGCCACTCCCTCAACATACAGCTTGTGTGTGCACACTTCCCGGGGACCATCCACAACATTTACATCCTGGGGCAGTTGGTCATCCTCAGCCTCTTCGAGGAGCACCCCAAGATGGTCAGCTGGCTCTTGAAGGATAAGGAGTATCCACTGAGGACTTGGCTAATGACACCAGTACGGAGGCGGAGACCGAAGCGGAGACCCGGTACAACGAGGCCCATGCAACCACCAGGCTGTGATTGAGCAATGCATCGGATTCCTCAAGATTGGGTTCCGAAGGGCAGCATGGTGGCCTAGTGGTTAGCACAACCGCCTCACGGCACTGAGGTCCCAGGTTCGATCCCGGCTCTGGGTCACTGTCCGTGTGGAGTTTGCACATTCTCCCCGTGTTTGCGTGGGTTTCGCCCCCACAACCCAAAAATGTGCAGAGTAGGTGGATTGGCCACGCTAAATTGCCCCTTAATTGGAAAAAATAATTGGCTAATCTAAATTTATAAAAAAAAAGATTGGGTTCCGATGCCTCCAATACTCCGCCCGGTGGGTCGCCTGCTTCGTTGTGGTCTGCTGTGCCCTCCACAACCTCGCATACCAGCTGGGCGACGAGCTGGAGGTTGGTGATGACGAACATGTGGCCACCTCCGAGGGGGAGGGGGTGGAGGATGATGAGGTGATGCTGGACCAGCAGAGGCTGGAGGGCAAGGCCAGGGAGGAACCAGAGGACCAGCCAGAGGCTGGAGGACAGGCGGCAGCAGTGAGGATCTGGCAAGCACGGAGGGTCAGGGATATACGCATATTTGCCCAATTCACTTAGGACGTGGCCTGGTCTGTCACCATCCACTCCCATTTCCCACCCTCCCAGGGTCTATGTCACATCACTCCAGGGTGCTGGGACTGTGTCGGCATCATCAGCGGGTCACTGTCGAGGGTTAACCCACAGAGAGCTGAGTGCCGATGCTCCTCAATCTATGCCATAGTCTGACCCCTGCCTGTCTGCTGAGTGCTCGCTCACACCCATCACTTGCTCAAGGTGTCCCTGGGGGAGGGGAGATGAATGGGCCAAGGGTTCGGTGGTCGGCCTGCATTGCGGAAGAAAGTGACAGAGGCATCATACTGGTTATACTGAAGGTTGCTTATTGTGTGTAACAATTCCCCACTCTCCCATGGTGCTGCCCCTTCATCTCCTCTACCCCACTCACCCCCTACCTACTCCCCCCCCACCCCACCCTGTCCCACCTCCCACAGTGCTCTCAGTAATAATTGATGTGCATTGCCCTCCTAGCTCTACTGTTACATCAAGGTGTATCCCCAGATGCCCATCTGAGGTGGAGGCAGCCAGATGCTTGCCATGTCCCGTGGCTTTTAATGACCCTTGAGGGTGTCCTCTGGGGGCTTTGGAGCTGGAGGATCCTGGCTCACTTGTCAGCAGCACATGCACAGCCATGCCACCCTGTCCCATGTGCTGGCTGTGAGACGCGGCCTCATCAGAGGAACTCGGGGGAGCTGGTGGCCACCGTTGCGACTCCGTGGGACTAGTCAGGTTGGCACCTGGCGGCCCCTCCTTCCAGTCGGTGCCCATAGGGCCCTGGGCTTCATTTGGGACAGGGGGTCAGCTGGTTCGAACCCTGGCCGCCCCTGTATAATCTGGCTCTGTCAGCCATGGCGGTTTCCCATGGTCTGCACCATCGTGTTGATGCCCTCGGCAGTGCTCCTCAGTGACTGGGACATAGGACATAGGACAGAGGACATACAGTGCAGAAGGAGACCATTCGGCCCATCGAGTCTGCACCGACCCACTTAAGCCCTCACTTCCACCCTATCTCCATAACCCAATAAACCCTCCTAACCTTTTTGGACACTAAGGGCAATTTAGCATGGCCAAACCACCTAACCTGCACATCTTTGGACTGTGGGAGGAAACCGGAGCACCCGGAGGAAACCCACGCAGACACGGGGAGAACGTGCAGACTCCACACAGACAGTGACCCAGCGGGGAATCGAACCTGAGACTCTGGTGCTGTGAAGCCACAGTGTTAGCCACTTGTGCTGTTGTGCTGCCCGAAGGCTCTACAGAGCCTTGGCAATGCCCATCTGTGACAGGGTCAAGCTCCGTAGCACCTCAGCCATTCCCATCTGAGAGCAGAACTTGTCCCGCAGAACCTCATCAAGGTCACCCTAGTATTGGGTCACGTCCCGCAGTGAGTCGGATATTCTGTCGAGACCCTCAGCCATGGCCGTCACAACTGCGCGATGCCTTGGACACCTTCACTCATGGTGCCAATGTCATGCACCAGGCTCTCCATCCACTGCGGTCGCCACCCTAGCAGTGTTGGCCTTGGTGCCACGCCTTGCCGGTAACATCACCTGGGCCCTAGCCTCTGGGACTCCTCCAATTGGATATGGTCCTGCTGGAGTGTTGCTTACATTGCCCTCGGATGTCCTGGCCGCACTCTAACATCTCCATCAGCTCTGGTATGACCTCTTCCACAGGTTCAACATCAGGCTGGGACCCAGATGGGATCCAGCAGCCCTCCGACTGCTGTCTCACTGGGGGTTCCTACCTCCACCTGATGTGCATCAGCAGCTGTGTGCTGCTCACCAGATTGTGCCCCAGAAGCCTGACCACTAACATTTCCCACCGAGGTGTGTGTATCTGCGCTGGTGGAGGGTGGGGATGACAGCTGTGCCACGACTATTATAATGGCATCCTCGGGGCTCTCCTCCGAAGTGGTCTTATGGAAGACTGGGGAGGTGTACACCCGGGTTGGTCCGGCGCCGTTGGTTGGAGGACCTGCGAAAGGATGGACATGTGGTCAGTGGGAGGGATGGGTCAGTCAGGAAGGCAATAACAACTCAAGTTTTCCTGTAGCTTTTGCTGGGGCCCAGTGGTTCTTCACCTCTGTGGTGTCCACCAGCCTCCGCCTTGGTGACCGCTCTTTCCTTGTCCACCCCAGTCACCTCCAGGTCTCACTCCTCCTCTGACACCCCACCACCAGTCTGGGCCCTCTCCTCGTGATTGTGGGAGAGCTTTTCCTGAGGGACACAGAGATGGCATCCTTAGTCACACATGTGGTTCACAGTGGTGGTTGTGGGGCGGCGGGGGTGTGGGGGGGAGTGGAATGGATGGGTTGGGGGGGGGGGTTGAAGGGAGAGGGAGTGTTGGGGTTCGCATGGAGAGTTGGGGGTGGATGCTTGTGTGGGGATGGAAAGGTCTCAGTGGGGCGGTGTCTACTCACTCGTGTTGTTGTTGACCTTTTTCCGGCATTGGAGGCCAGTCCTTCTGGTCACACTCCTGGAGCTCAAACCCGCCACCACCTCATCCCAGGCATCATTGGCTGCCCTATGGCTGACCCTCCGGGACCCTTGGGGGAAGAGGAACATCCCTCTTGGCCTCCACTTCATCGATGAGCCTCCCCAGATCTGCATCCCTGAATCTTGGGGCCGGTCTCCTGGGCCATTGTTGCAAGGTGGCTGGGGTTGGCTGAGCAAGTGCTGCTTCAATGCTGCTCGACCTTATTAAGCAGGGGACTGGCAGGCGCAGTGCCGGCAAATCGGCTGGCAAGCCTTCATTTGTGGCGAGAAGCCTATCGGGACTCGTTATGTCGACCAATTAATGTTGAATAGTGTTGCTGGCCTCGCTGGGCCGAGCACCGGGAAGCTCGCGGCAGTTCCTGCTTGCCATTACACTTAGAAACTTTCATGGAGAATTGCGCCCATCATGTTTAGTTAATATTTAGGACTGTGTAGATTAGCTATTAATGATTGTATAAAGGGGAAGGGATGTGGTGATTGACCCTTTTAGGGTAACACAGCAGAGTAAGGATCACAAGGCCTGAGTGACCAATTAGGATTCAGATTGTGGAATCACCCTATGGTGAGAGAGACTCCTCAGCAGAGATATTTTGGGAACTGACTACAACTGTACAATTCTTATTAATAAATACCTTTTGAGTTCACTAATGAAAATCTGTTAAAGTGCATCTTTACAATGGCCCAGGTATGGGAGCTGTGTTGCCATACCTCCAGATTGCAACATGACAAGGAAATGGAGGAGACAGAGGGGGGGAAGTTCTGCTTGGAGGAAGGGAGGTATAAGAGGGTTAGGAGGAGGGAGGATGGAGACATTCTGGAACCTGTGTAAGTGGATGGACTGTTGGGGAATGCATTGTGAGACTCTTCGTCTACTGAAACAACTTTCCCATCCCAACATGAGCCCATGTTCCTCTCTCTTAAATCCATTTCGAACTCCCCAGCTTTGACAAAGAGTAATTGTTCTCGAAAAGTTAGCTCTTTTCTCTCCCTACAGATGCTGCCAGACCTGCTGAGATTTTCCAGCATTTTCTCTTTTGTTTCAAACTCCTCATCATCAGGTCCTCTGGTCAGGATACAGCATTATAATCTACCAGCAGAAACTGTCACCAAACATTTTTATCCAAAATTGCGCAAACAGTGATTGACTATTCACTTCTATGCATTTGTATATTCCCTGCCCTGTGGGTATCTTTGCCTGGTCCTGACTCCTATACATAATAATAATAATAATCTTTATTAGTATCACAAATAGGCTTACATTAACACTGCAATGAAGTTGCTGTGAAAATCCCCCAGTCGCCACACTCCGGCACCTCTTCAGGTACATTGAGGGAGAATTCAGAATGTCCCACTTAACAAGCATTCTTTTGGGACTTGTGGGAGGAAACCGGAGTGCCCAGAGGAAACCCACACAGACAAGGGGAGAACATACAGACTGCACAGAAAGTGACCCAAGCCGGGAACTGATCAGGGGTCCCTGGCGCTGTGAAACAACAGTGCTAACCACTGTGCTACTGTGCTGCCTGTGAAATTGAGAAGGGGTTCCTGGGAATGCCAGATCAGGCAGCTTAACATCAGTGTTAGGAAAAATAATAGAATCTTTACTAAAGGAGACAACAGAAGAACATCTAGAAATTAGAAATATAATAATGAATAGTTAGCATGAACTTCAAAAGAGAAAATCTTGTTTAACCAACCGTATTAAATGTTTTGAGCAGGTAACAAAGAGAGTATCAATATTTGTATAGTGGATGTAATATATCTGGATTTTCAAAAGATCTTCTGTCAAGCACTCCATAATGAATACGGTTAGAGTCAAATGGATTGTTAGTTGGCTTCAAGTCAGAAAGCAGTCAGTGGGAGTAAAAGTTAGTGGAAGATGGGAAGTGGTTTTCGACAAGGATCATTGGAATCAAAAGTACAACTTCTAAATTTGCAGAATATGCAAGTCTAGATGTGATAGAGGAACAAAGAGATCTCAAAGTAAAAATACATCAATCACTAAGAATTGAGCCACAGATGAGCAGGGGGATAAAAAAGTAGCACACCACACACTAGGTTTTATTCCTATATTACATTAAACCTGCATCAAACTTTAGTTTTGTCATGTGAAAGTACCTTTAAGAAATGGGTGTTTATTACTGCAGTGATGTCAGAGTGTGGGTGGAGCTTGGCTGTCTGTCAGCTTTTTACTTTCGTTTTTGAGCAGGCTGCAGGGTGTGTTTTAGTTTCGTTTTCAATGTTGGAGCTGAAGCCAGACCAAGCAGGTGTACTGCTGTTCCCTCTGCCATCAAAAGACTATATTTTGATCAGTTGGTGAATTCAGAATTATAAATGTTCTCAGTAGTGAATGTAAACCTAATGTGCTTCTGTTAAAAGGTGTTTCTTTTATCTGGATGTTGTTTGGGAAGTTATTAAGCAATACTTAGTGTTGTATTCTTTGGGGGTTGTATTTGAATTGATGGTTGCTAAGATGTTCACTGTATGTTTTAAAAAGGTTAACTGGAGTTCATAGAATAAACATTGTTTTGCTTCAAAAAATACTTTTCCATTTCTACTGTACCACACCTGTAGAGTGGGCCGTATGCTCCCCATACCACAATGTATTAAAAGTTGTTGGCCAGGGGAACTCCATGATACTTTGGGGTTCTCTAAACCCTGGCCCATAACAGATTGAAGGCAATTGCATGCAGTTCTGGCTACCATATTACAAAAAGGATATAGAGACATGGAGAGGGTGCATAGGAGATTTATAAAGATGATATTTGAAATGCGCGGGGATATATATCAGGAAAGGTTTGACAGGCTGAGTCTCATGTGAAAAAGGAAAGCTGAGAGGTGATCTAATAATGGTCTTTAAAATTAATGAAAGATTTTGATAGAATAGATATAGAAAAAATGTTTCCTCTTGAGGGGAAGAGCATTACTAGAGGCCATCAATATAAAATAGTCAGAAAGAAATCCAACAGGGAATTCAAAAGAGACATCTTTACCCAATGAGGATGTGGAACTCACTATCAAAGGGAGAGCTTAGTGAATAGTATTCTCCTAATAATCTTTATTAGTGTCACAAGTAGGTTTACATTAACACTGCAATGAAGTATAGATGCCTTTAAGGGGAAGCTGGATAAGTATACGATGCAGAAGGATTGGATTGGATTTGTTTATTGTCACGTGTACCGAGATACAGTGAAAAGTATTTTTCTGGGTGCAGCTCAAACAGATCATTTCGTACATTAAGAGAAAATACATAATAGGGCAACACAAGGTACACAATGTAAATACATGGATACCGGCATTGGGTGAAGCATACATGAGAGTAGTATTAATCAGATAAGTCCATAAGAGCGTTGTTTAGGAGTCTGGTAACAGCGGGGACAAAACTGTTTTTGAATCTGTTCATGCGTGTTCTCAGAACATAAGAACTTGCAACAGGAGTAGGCCATCTGGTTCATCGAGCCTGCTGATCTTGGCTGATCTTTTGTGGACTCAGATCCACTTTCCCGCCCAAACACCATAACCATTTATTCCTTTATTCTTCAAAAAACTATCTATCTTTATCATGAAAACCTTTAAAGAAGGAGCCTCAACTGCTTCACTGGGCAGGGAATTCCATAGATTCACAACCCTTTGGGTGAAGAATTTCCGCCTAAGCTCAGTCCTAAATCTACTTCCCCATATAGGCTATGCCCCCTAGTTCTGCTTTCATCCACCAGTGTAAACAACTTCCCCGCATCTATCCTTTCTATTCCCTTCATAATTTTATATGTTTCTATAAGATTCCCCCCTCATCCTTCTAAATTCCAATGAGTACAGTCCCAGTCTGCTCAACCTCGCCTCATAATCCAACCCCCTCAACTCTGGGATTAACCTAGTGAATCTCCTCTGCACACCCTCTAGCACCAGTACGTCCTTTCTCAGGTAAGGAGACCAAAACTGAACACAATACTCGAGGTGTGGCCTCACTAACATCTTATACAATTGCAGCATAACCTCCCTAGTCTTAAACTCCATACCTCTAGCACTGCAGGACAAAACTCCATTTTCCTTCTTAATCACCTGTTGCACCTGCAAAACCAACTTTTTGCGACTCATGCACTAGCACACCCAGGTCTCTCTGCACAGCAGCATGTTTTAATATTTAATCATTTAAATAACAATCCCGTTTGCTGTTATTCCTGCCAAAATGGATAACCTCACATTTGTCAACATTGTATTCCATCTGCCAGACCCTTGCCCATTCACTTAAACTATCCAAATCCCTCTGCAGACTTCCAGTATCCTCTGTACTTTTTGCTTTATCACTCATCTTAGTGTCATTTGCAAACTTGGACACATTGCGCTTGGTCCCCAACTCCAAATCATCTATGTAAATTGTGAACAATTGTGGGCCCAACACTGATCCCCAAGGGACACCACTAGCTACTAATTGCCAACCAGAGAAACACCCATTAATCCCCACTCTTTTCTTTCTATTAATTAACCAATCCTCTATCCATGCTATTACTTTACCCTTAACGCCATGCATCTTTATGTTATGCAGCAACGTTTTGTGTGTCACCTTGTCAAAAGCTTTCTGGAAATCCAGATATACCACATCCATCGATTTCCCATTGTCTACCGCACTGGTAATGTCCTCAAAAAATTACACTAAATTAGTTAGGCACGACCTGCCCTTTATGAACCCATGCTGCGTCTGCCCAATGGGACAATTTCCATCCAGATGCCTCGCTATTTCTTCCTTGATGATAGATTCCAGCTAACGAAGTTAAGCTAACTGGCCTATAATTAACCTCTTTCTGCCTACCACCTTTTTTAAACAGTGGTGTCATGTTTGCTAATTTCCAATCGGCCGGGACCATCCCAGAGTCTTGTGAATTTTGGTAAATTATCACTAGTGCATTTGCAATTTCCTTAGCCATCTCTTTTAGTACGTTGGGATGCATTCCATCAGAGCCAGGAGTCTTAGCCCCATTAGCTTGCCCATCACTACCTCCTTAGTGATAACAATCGTCTCAAGGTGCTCATCTGTCATAGCCTCATTTCTATCAGTCACTGGCATGTTATTTGTGTCTTCCACTGTGAAGACTGACCCAAAAATCCTGTTCAGTTCCTCAGCCATTTCCTCATCTCCCATTATTAAAACTCCCTTCTCATCCTCTAAAGGACCAATATGCACCTTAGCCACATTGTTTTATATATTTGTAGAAACTTTTACTATCTGTTTTTATATTCTGAGCAAGTTTACTCTCATAATCTATCTTACTCTTCTTTATAGCTTTTTTAGTAGCTTTCTGTTGCCCCCTAAAGATTTCCCAATCCTCCAGTCTCCCACTAATCCTTGTCATTTGTATGCTTTTTCCTTCAATTTGGCACTCTCCCTTATTTCCTCAGATATCCATGGTCGATTTTCCCTCTTTCTACCGTCCTTCCTTTTTGTTGGTATAAACTTTTGCTGAGCACTGTGAAAAATCGCTTCAAAGGTTCTCCACTGTTCTCAACTGTTTCACCATTAAGTATTTGCTCCCAGTCTACCTTAGCTAGCTCTTCTCTCATCCCATTGTAATCTCCTATGTTTAAGCACAAAACACAAGTGTTTGAATTTACCTTTTCACCCTCTGTCTGTATTTTAAATTCCACCATATTGTGATTGCTCCTTCCGAGAGGATCCCTAACTATGAGATCATTAATCAATCCTGTCTCATTACACAGGACCAGATCTAGGATCGCTGTTCCCTAGTAGGCTCCATTACATCCTGTTCTAGGAAATTATTGCGGATATATTCTATAAACTCCTCCTCAAGGCTGCCTTGACCGACCTGGTTAAACAAATCTACATTTGATTAAAATCCCCCATGATAACTGCTGTACCATATCTACATGCATCAGTTATTTTTTTGTTTATTGCCTGCCTTTGTCCGCTTTCCTAAGGCAGCAGGGGGTGTAGATAGTGTCAATGGATGGGAGGCAAATTCGTGTGATGGACAATGTGACATTATGAGAAATGTACAGAACTGTAAGGGTTGATGTTATGTCCGAATCAACCACTAGAGAGAGCTAGATGAGAACTATATAAAGCATCAACACCAAGCCTTCTGGGAGAGTGTTGAGGAGAAGACTAAAAGACAGACTGTAGTAAAGGTTGTGCAACTAAGAGCCGATCATAGTTATTGTATTAGTTATTTTTTAATTTAGAATACCCAATAAATTTTTTCCAATTAAGGGGCAATTTATTGTGGTCAATTGACCTACCCTGCGCATCTTTGGGTTGTCGGGGCGAAACCCACGTGAACACGGGGAGAATGTGCAAACTCCACACGGACAGTGACCCAGACCCGGGATCGAACCTGGGACCTCAGCGCCGTGAGGCAGCAGTGCTACTCACTGCACCACCGTGCTGCCGAGTTATTGTATTAGTGTAGAGATTAGTTGTAGATGAGCGTAGATTGTATATTTACTGTCAATTGTTAATTATATAGAAGTAGAGTCAAATTCAATTAAGTAGTGTAAATAAATCTCTTTGTTTAATACAAAAGCTAGTTTTGGTCTTTGTGAACACTACGGCAACCATCCTAGGATCTGAACCACAAAGAACACCACAGGCTGGGCGGTGTTTACAACTCTTTGAAGTTTTGTGTGGTCTAGGGGCCGAGCAGTTGCCATACCAGGCTGTGATGCAGCTAGAAATGATGCTCTCTATTGTGCACCTGTAAAAGTTAGTAGAAGTCAATGTGGACATGCCGAATTTCCTTAGTTTCCTGAGGTAGTACAGTAGTCCCCCTTTATAACGCGGGTGTTGGGGTCCAAGACAGCCACCCGCGTTGTATCCGAGCCGCGGATATCCATGATGGGGGTTTTAAATTTATTTAAAAATCTATGCTAGCGCTTCCCATTGTGAGTCTACGGGGGGCGGGGGGAGAGGTCAGACCCCCGTAGACTCACAATGGGAAGCGCTAGCATAGATTTTAAAATAAATTTAAAACCCCCATCGTGGATCCAATTAAAACAGTGTCAATTTCAGCGGCCGGAGAGGGAAGCTGCTCTCTCACTGAAACAATCAGCCGGCCGCTGAAATTGACACTGCCCGCTGCTCTCTCCCTCCAATCCAACTTTTAAGTTTTAATGTTTCTGATTGGAGGGAGAGAGCAGCCGGCAGTGTCAATTTCAGCGGACGGCTCACTTTGATCCGGAGAGGGAAGCTGCTCTCTCACTGAAGCAATCAGCCGGCCGCTGAAATTGACACTGCCGGCTGCTCTCTCCCTCCAATCAGAAACATTAAAACTTAAAAGTTGGATTGGAGGGAGAGAGCAGTGGGCAGTGTCAATTTCAGCGGCTGGCTGATTGCTTCAGTGAGAGAGCAGCTTCCCTCTCCGGGTCAAAGTGAGCCGGCCGCTGAAATTGACACAACTGACAGTTGGGGTCCATAAGCCCCCCCGCGGTATATCGCGAACCGCGGTATTGCAGAGCGCGGTATAACGGGGGACTACTGTATAGGCGCAGTTGTGCTTTCTTGATCGTGGCGTCGACATGGGTGGACCAGGACAGATTGTTGGTGATGTGCACACCTAGGAATTTGAAGCTGTCAACCATCTCCACCTCGGCCCCGTTGATGCAGACAGGGGTGTGTACAATACTTTGCTTCCTGAAGTCAATGACCAGCTCTTTAGTTTTGCTTGCATTGAGCAAAACTGAAGAGCCAGAAAAACTAAAGAGCTGGTCATGGATTTCAGAAAGTAAAGTACACACCAGTGTCTGCATCAACGGGGCCCTGGTAGAGATGGTTGACAGCTTCAAATTCCTAGATGTGCACATCACCAATAATCTGTGCTGGTCCACCCACATCAACTCTACAACCAAAAAACCTATATTTCCTCAGGATGATAGATTCAGATGAGAAAATATAGAGGAGGCTCGAGTGGAGCATGAATACTGACATAGGAATGGCCTGTTTCTGTGTCGTATCACAGAAAAATACAGTGCAGAAAAGGCCTTTGCCCCATCAAGTCTGCACCGCTGCATGAAAGGCACCTGACCTGCCAGTCCTAATCCCATTTGCCAGCACTTGGCCCATCGCCTCGAATCTTAAGATGTGTCAAGTACTCATCCAGGTACTTTTTAAAGGATGTGAGGTAACCCACCTCTACTATCCTCGAAGGCAGTGCGTTCCAGACCATCACCACCCTCTGGGTAAAGACATTTTTCCTCAAATCCCCCTAAACCTCCTGTCCCTCACCGTGAACCTGTGACACCTCGTAACAGTTTCTTCAACAAGGGGAACAGCTGTTCCTTATCCACCTTGTCCATGCCCCTCATAATCTTGTACACCTCGGTCAGGTCACCCCTCAGTCTTCTCTGTTTCAGCGAAAACAACTCAAGCATATCCAACCGCTCTTCATAACTTAAATGCTCCATCCCAGGCAACATCCTGGTGAAACGCCTCTGCACCCCCTCCAGTGCAATCACATCGTTCCTATAATGTGGTGACCAGAACTGCACACAGTACTCCAGCTGTGGCCTCACCAATGTTCTACATAACTCCAGTGTAAGGATTCAATGTGGCCCTTTCTGTCCCTAGATTCTTTATACGTAAGGTCAAAGGTCCGTTAATGGGAAGCACTGGTTGTGTGTGGAAGCTAATACTTGTGATGAATATGAATAAAATGTGAGAAGTGACATTCCAATTCATATTGCCATACTCATGGGAAAATGTTTGACCCTAACATTCTATTTTATACTCTTAGGTCGGAGTTCTCTGCCCTCGGGATTCTCCGGTGCCGCAGGCAGCGTGCCCCCGACCATGGGTTTCCCAGAGGCATGGGGTGGTTTCAATGGGAATTTCCATTGACAGTGGCAGGATCAAGAATCCCGCCGCCAGCAAGTGGTGCGCCGCCTTCCGCTGCCGAGAAACACGCAACTGGGAGGTCGGAGAATCCAGCGCTTAGTTACACAGCAAATATCTTCAAATGGAAAAAATATAAATAGGAAAATGTCACCAGGATTGTCCTTTGTAAGTCCTAATGTCAGTATTTACAATTCTGTATTTCAATAAGTACCTTGATACTTTGCACATGAATCTACTTGAACGACAGGAGAAAAAAGTGGATAACTCCTGAAGAATCAAATGACATTACACATTGGTCTCCTCGAGGAAGTCTGATAAGCTGCTTTCACCCCAATACCTGGGGTATAAACAAGGACTTTCTGTATGTGGTAAGTCACCATCATAATGAGCAGGGCGCTCACTGCCTTATCTAAATATCCTAACAACGCTTTTTCATTTCTCCAGTGAACAAATGCTTTTGAAAGATAAAATAAACTCGGCTAAAAACAGGAAGCTGCTCAGTAGCTGTTAAACACCTGCATTTGAAGCTTAACACTGTCAGTTTGATTGACGTATTCTCAAACAACACACACACAATCACCTTTTCAAGAGCATGACTCACCCTGCTCATTCTGAAACTTTAAGCAATCAAGTAATAAGGTCTTAAAACATTCAGCATGACAAGGACAAAGGCTGAATGACGAAAATGAAGCTGTTTAGAAGTTACATTTAAACTAAAGATATAACTCACTGCTGCAGACTCTTAAGATTGGGCCCTTATGATCACAAATACCCTGCACTAAAAAATGAGCTCAATAAATTCTAAATTAAATCTTCCATTTCATTTTTCCGGACTATCTCGGTTGAACATTTTAAGCCTCTTTTCCCCTTTGCTGAGGGCCACATGCATGGCGGCCAGTGCTTCTGTCACCGCCACCTTGACAATCGCCTAGATCTCGACTTTTATTTCTTCCTTCAATTCATTTGATTCTTTTGTGAGGAATGTCTTCCAACTATCCTCCGGCAGGGGGAGGGGGGGGGGGGGGGGGGGGGGAGCTCATCTTACGGGTTGCAGGTCTCCCTCTCTCGGGTGTGGCCGGGGACCCTCCCCCCACTCCCGCCCCTTGGGTCTGCTGACCCGCTTGCTTGCTTCTCCTGTCCTTTACCGCCATTTTTTGTTTCACTGTGCCCTCTGGAGCTGCTGCTTTCCGGCATTTCTGCTAGCCTTCATGTTCTTGAGGGTGAGGGGATGTTTTAATCCAGTTTTCAGTCTAATTTTGACTAAAAGTGTCTATTTGATTTATTTATTGTCATATGTACCGAAGTACAGTGAAAAGTATTTTTCTACGGCCGAGGGAACGTACACAGTATGTACATAGTAGACAAAATGAATAATCAACAGAGAACATTGACAAATGGTACATCGACAAACAGTAATTGGTTACAATGCGGAACAAGGGGCCAAACAAAGCAAATAAATGAGCACGAGCAGTGCAGGACATTGTGAATAGTGTTCTTACAGGGAACAGATCAGTCCGAGGGGGAGTAGTTGAGGAGTCTTGTAGCTGTGGGGAAGAAGCTGTTCCTATGTCTGGATGTGCGGGTCTTCAGACTTCCGTACCTTCTGCCTGATGGAAGGGTCTGGAAGAAGGCAATGCCTGGGAGGGGGGGATCTCTGACAATGCTGTTTGCCTTCCTGAGGCAGCAGGAGGTGTATACAGAATCAATGTGGGGTGGCAAGCTTGTGTGATCAGTTGGGCTGAGTTCACCACACTCTGCAGTTTCTTGCGATCTTGGACCGAGCAGTTGCCATTCCAGGCTCTGATGCAGCCGGATAGGATGCTCTCTATCGCACATTTATAGAAGTTTGTGAGAGTCGATGCAGACATGCCAAATTTTTTTAGCTTCCATAGGAAGTAGAGACGTTGTTGGGCTTTCCTGACTGTTGCATCAACGTGAGTGGACCAGGACAGATGGTGACCCCCAGGAACTTAAAGCTATCAACCATCTCCATTTCAGAGCTATTGATGTATACGGGAGTGTGTGTCGTGTTACGCTTCCTGAAGTCAATGATCAGTTCCTTTTTCTTGTCCTTCGGAGAGAGACACTTTGTGTACGCCTGCTCAGCACACTCACATCACCAAAAGTCTAGGTTTCTGCTTGAATATCGCAAAGCTACAGCCTTTGACTGTTGCCTCTATTAGTACTGAGTATTATTAAACTCTGACTTAAATATTGCTGAAAAAAAGAGAAATGCTGTTGAAACTGTTCATCTTGCACTCATCAGAACATATGCAAGAATGTCAAATTTCACAGTGCTGATTGGTTGGAAAGTCAGCTATGATTGGTCAAGACATTACCATGGTGAATGCACCAGGGAACTATTAGCCCCCATGCTTTTGTTTATTCAAAAAAGATCAACGACTGGACATATTCCTCTAGCCTGCAGAAGACAGATCCCTGCAGACGATTATATACAGCTTCTGCTAAGAGTATGTTAAGCAAATCTAACTGATAATCGTGAATTATGTTTTTATGCATTTCTGGGATGTGGGCGTCACTAGCTAGGCCAGCATTTATTGCCCAGCTTGTGCTTCCAGATGGCAGCGGCCATGGATTTGGAAAGTGCTGCCTAAGGAGCCTTGGTCATCCTGTAGTGCATCTTGTAGATGGTACACACACTGCTGGTATTATTTGTCAGAGGTGGTGGGAGCGAATGTTTGTGGATCGGGTACCAGGCTCTTTTGACTTGGATGGTATCAAGCTTCCAACAGAACCCAAACTGAGTGTTAGCGAGCAGCTAATTGCTAAGCAAGTGCTGCTTGATTGCACTATCAATGACCCCTTCCATCACTTTATTGTTAATTGAGAGTAAACTGATGGGGTGGTAATGTACTGGGTTGGATTTGTCCTGCTTTTTATATATAGGATATACCTGGGCAAATTTCTGCATTGCCAAGTAGATGCCTGTGTTGCAGCGACTGGAAAAGCTTGGCTAGGGAGACGGCTAGTTCTCGAGCACAAGTCTTCAGGAATACTGCTGGAATATTGTCAGGGCCCATAGCCTGTGCAGTATCCAGTGTCTTTAATGAGTGTGACACTCGGATTTGTTGAGCAAATGCGGCCCAAATGCGCAATCACATCTAAAGTTAGATATTGGGCAGGATTTTCCATTGGCCGATGCCGGAATCAGGAATTGTGATTGGGCGGAGAATCGTGTGTCAGCTGAAAATTGAGACCTGCGGCAGGCGCCCAACGGAATCAGTGGCGGACTGGGTCTAAAAATATTGGTTGCTAGGAGACAAAGGGGGCCCACCCACAACTACAATGCTATCATTTAATTTTCATAACGAATAAATAAAATTTTCAAAAAATACATATGGAAAAAAGGGTACAATTAACATTTTTGTGGAAAAAATGTGTATTTCTTAGTAATTACAGTGTACATGTACTGTACATATTACTGGCAGTAGATACCAAATGTAAATACAGAATGTTATAATTGAATTTTTTATTTATTTTTTTAATTTTAAGTAATTGGTTGATATTTTTAAATAGTTTACTGCACAATTTACACATTAACAGATAGTTCAAAAGCACAGTAGAGCATTGCATGCAGTCCACTATATTAAGAACAATCGTTTGTGTTCGCTAGATGATTGTGCGAATCTGCCAATAATTGCTTCTGCATCCAATTCATCTAACAATTCCTTTTCAATGGATAGCAACATGTATGATTCCAAATTCTCCTCAGACAGCGAATTTCTTAACCTTGTCTTTATGATCTTTAGCTTTGAAAATGTCTTCTCACATTGGACTTGAGTAACTGATAGTGTGCAAATGACTTTATAAAGTTCATAAAGGTTACCATATGCCTTGTCATGAAGTCTGTTGGATGCCAGAATTTTTAGTACACACGATGGGCAAGTGCTGCAAATTTTCAATTGTTGCAACTGGAATCCATATTCTCACCATCATTAAGTAATAGCTTTAATACATCAAAGTTTGAAGCAAAAGAAAACAATTCCAATATTACTTGATCTTTGCTGATTTGTGGAAACAGCTTAATAATACCTTCCAATGCTTCATCTTCAAGGCCCTTCTCTGCAATAGTTTTAAACTTTGCTGGGTCCAAGCAGGACAAATTTTTATCCAACTGTTTGTGTTGTACAAAGCGTGATTCTAGTGACTGGACAATGTGATCCATTATTAGGTTAAACACATTTACTCGAAAATCAGCTAGAGAATCTGAGGAATTTGTTTCATCATCAATAAGCTCATCTGCCATTCATTTCTTCTTCCTCTGCCTCTTAACTGGCAATGCTGTTTCCAACCCATCAATTTCCAATGTTTGATTTTCATCCATATTCATCTGTGAAATCCTGTCATTACATTTATTTACAAATTCCAAAGCCTTGCTGTGAACGTTATCAAATGTTCTTGTCTGTTCCTTCAACTTTGTTGTAGCTGAATCTACTAAACTCCATGCAGTAAACATATAGAACATAGAACAGTACAGCACAGAACAGGCCCTTCGGCCCTCGATGTTGTGCCGAGCAATGATCACCCTACTCAAACCCACGTATACACCCTATACCTGTAATCCAACAACCCCCCCCCCCCCCCCCCCCTTAACCTTACTTTTTAGGACACTACGGGCAATTTATCATGGCCAATCCACCTAACCCGCACATCTTTGGACTGTGGGAGGAAACCGGAGCACCCGGAGGAAACCCACGCACACACGGGGAGAACGTGCAGACTCCGCACAGACAGTGACCCAGCCGGGAATCGAACCTGGGACCCTGGAGCTGTGAAGCATTTATGCTAACCACCATGCTACCGTGCTGCCCACTAAACCACTTGTCTGTAGATAACTTGATAACGGGGTTGTAGTTTCAAATATATACAAGTAAGTAAATGTTGTCAATATGGTTTCAAACTTAAGAAGACTTTGAAGTAAAACATTTGCTTCATGTTTTGTTTTTGCATCAAACTTTTCTGAATCTTGTTTCATTGATAAGCATGTCAATAGATTTACGAAAGTACTGGCAGCGGCATCATCAAAACGTCCAAATATAGTTGTTGCTGCATTGGATTTTCCTGACCATCTGGTCTCACCAATTAGCTTTAATCGTTTAATTTTTTCTTGTCCTAGATGTTTTCCAACAACTTCTATCCATACAGCCATTCTCTTGTATGATGCTTTCACAAAAGTTGCTATATTCTGGAGAAAATTGAAAAAAGAAACTGCAGGCACACAACATTTTGTTGTTTCCGTTATCACCAAATTCAAAACATGGGCTTGGCACCATATATGAACATGTTGATCAGCCACATCAGCAATTTTACTTTGTAAACCATTATACTGGCCATGGTAGCTTGCAGCACCATCTGTGGTATCAGATAAACATTTTTGGGGGTCAATTTTAAGATGCTGTAATGTTTCAGTCAATAGATCAAAAGGTCCCTGTCCTGTACCATCATTACTTGGCACAACTGAAAGTAGTCGCTCACAGATAATACCTTTAAGCACATACCGAATAATAATGCTAAACTGATCAATGGATGAATTATCTTGTGTTGAATCAACCTGAATAGAATAATATTTTGCTTGAGAAACTTCATGACTAATTATTTCTTGTATCATATTCTTCATAATTTTGATTAACATGTTTATAGTTGTTTTACTCAGGTATGTAACAAGTACACCACGGCCTTTACTTTGAGCCTTTCCTTGTTGCTCTAATCGTTTGATTCTTTGTTTAAACTTGTTTTGCATTGCAGAAACATGAGCTTCCATAATGGGGTCATATTTTGCCATCAACTGCACTGTAGCTAAAAAATTGCCGTGATTCGGAACCTCATTATCTAGAGTGTAGGCCAATTTATTTCTGTGACCTCGAAAAGGAAGTGCTTGCTTGCCGAACATCTTTATGATGTCTATAATCCTCATGACAATACTTTTGTGCTTCAATACTTCTTCTTTCCTTTTAATTAGTGATGCTGCAAAAAATTTATCTAAGGTGCCATCATTAACCACACTGATATATTGCTGAGCATTTCCGACATGTGTTGTTGTCGATTCATGTAAAGTTAAGCTCTGGCTAATACGCCTGTAGTCACTAAAGCCACATACAAAGGGTGATGGATTACAAGTGTTGGGAAACTCAAAGGCTAAGCAGTATGAACAATATAAGCATCTATTTTCTTTGTTATATGTTAGCCATTTTCTTGGGACTGAATCATTCATAATTTTCCTCTCATACAAACGGACATCAAATGGCAGATCATCAAGTGGCTGAAGTGGATGTTCAGCAAAAAACTGTTTTAGCTTTGCTCGTGATGGATATTGGAAGATTCCAGTAATTGATCTTTCATTTTCTTGTGTAGGTTAATTTACAGGATGTGCTTCAGAAACCAAGTAATTTATGCTTGAAGGAATATCTGATTCCCTGTCACTAGTTGAAGCTATGTGTTCAGATGTTGCAACTACAGGCAGTACAGATACCGGAACAAGGAAGCCAGAAGAAATATTGGGCCTGGGTTGATTAGTAATGGATGCACTTGTATTTGTCTCTACATTCAAAGTAGCTCTTCCTTGTTCTTGTAACTCGCATGTCATTGCATCATCACCATGAGCATTGTTTCTTATTTTTTGATTATTTGTTGCAGAACTGGATATTGATGTGGATTGTGCTTGTAGTATTATAAACTCTGTAATAGACCTGCATCGCTTGGCTGATTCCTTCCTTTCTGTTTCTTTTTGTTCTTTGCGTTTTAGTGACCCAGATTTATGCTTTTTCTTTTCCATGCTGGTAGGGTAATATTCCTGAAATAAAAACTTAATTAAAAATAGCCCACATTGGGAAAAATGAATATTGATGATTGCAAGAATAACTTGAAGGAACGCCAGATAAGCCCCTACTTGATAAAATATATAAAATAACTTACTTACACTTCAATAGGCTATGTTCATTAGTCAATACTACTGTGGCCTATGCAGCTTCAGAAGAGGAGACAATCCACTGTCCAGTGTTCGCACCAGCAAGCAACTGAGACAACTGTTGAAACTTAGAAGTTTGGTCCGACTATAGTAAGACATTAAGAATGGTCCCACGACCAAAGTTAACATGTCCAGTTTGATACCAGTGTAGTGTTACAAGTCGCAACCCTTTGAGTTTACCGATCATGGCTTATCACTTCAATATCTTTGACCTCATGATTCACGGTCAAAGGTACCGCTTCTCCTTTTCGGTGACCTCACGACCCTATGTACTGCTTGATATCCTTTCAACTTGCTGACCATCTCAAATCACAAACTGTAACTTTATCTTTAAATTCACACACTCTTGCTGAAAACGTGGATTTCCAACTATGTCCGACCCGGGTGTACCAGCACCCACCCGCCCCCCCCCCCCCCCTTTTCACATCTGTTTAACACTGCTTCGTTCCTTCATACACTGAGTGATTATTTGTTTGTTTCTTTATTGCATTTTTATTTGGTATTGCTCTTTTTAAAAACAATTTTATTTTATTAAGTTAGAATACAAATCTCAGGAAAGAAGTTGGATATTTATTTATCTAATTAATTATAATTTTTAAGGGCGCTTCAGAGATTCACGGGCCCCTTCTTGGCTCTCCGGGCCCCAGACCGATGTACCGGCTGAACCAAGACTACTGCTTGATATCCTTTGAAGTTGCCGACCATCTCAAATCACGAATTGTAACTTTATCTTTAAATTCACAGACTCTTGCTGAAAACATGGAATTTCCATAATTATGCCCGACCCGGGCCCCCCTATTCCACATCCTTCCACTACCTCCCCTGCTTCGTTCCTTTTCATGCACTGCTTATTTGGCAGGGGACAACAGAAGGACCCGCCTCATTGCCAGATGACCCTGCAAGGCACGACACATGATTAGATGGCAGGTTGGGGTGGTGGAGAGATGTGGAGGTGGTGAGGTGGGGTGGGGGGTTGGGGTGGTATAGAGGAGGTGGGCTGCTGTGGTTGGGGTGGTGTGGGGGAGGTGGTGTGATGCATGGGTTGTGCCAAGTATACCACAACTCAGCGGGGCTCACTTGGTTCCCTGATGCTGACTTCCACCTCAGTGACATCCCTCTTTGCAGGCCCACCAAGTGCAAAGAGGTAAGGGACCGCAGGTCCAGCGGGCCCCTTCCAGTCTCCTTTCTCCCTCTGCAGTTATACAGGACCTTCTCCGGAGTGGGGGGGGGGGGGGACGTGCGGAAAACCAGAAAATGCACCGTATTAGGTAGTCGGACGCAGACAGCACGGGGGGTGGGCGGCTGGTTGCCTCTGTGAACAGGGCACCAGGTCATGGCAGGCAGTATGGGTGTTGGTGTAGGGTCGGGTGCGAGCAGACTGCCACCGGTTGGGGGCCAGTCGCCCTCTGGTTGGGTGTGCATGGTTGTGTGGGACAGGGTTGAGTTCCAGCGGCATGATGCTGGTTAATCACCCTGGCCGCCCTGAGGAGGTTGTGCAGCTCCTTGCGACACTGCTGGCCAGTCCTGGCGGTGGGGTGAGGGAGGAGAAGCCATTCCTGGCAATTCTCTGGCGATGCTAGATAGAGAAGAATAATCCAGATAGATCAGTCCCACCCAACTGGATGATGGTGGAGAGGGGTTGGAGGAGGATGTGATGATCAACTGTGTCAATGGCTGGTTGAGAAAGATAAGGAGGGCTAGCCTGCCTTTGTCACAATCGTCTGTGATTTTAATAACCTACTACACTACTACAACAGGGGCAGAAACCTGACTGGAGGGATTCCAGAATTCCAACCTGGAATTCCTGGCCTGAATTAGGCAAGGGAGACATCATATTCCTGGACTTTGGATAAAAAAGGAAGTTCAGAGCTGGGATAGTGGATTGCAACGGTGGAGTGGTCAAGGGTTGCATTTTTGAGGATGAAGTGCTGACAATAGATTTGAAGAAGAGAGAGACAGAACAGCAAGAGTGAAAACCATCAACAATGTCAGCTCATGTGGGAGCCAGGAAGGGAAGTTGGACAGCCAATATTATAGTGGGATTAGGATCAAGAGAGCATGTGATCAGTCCCATAGGCTTGTAGAGAGCATGGGGGTCGGGGGGGGGAGGAGGTGGGGCGGGGGGGGGGGGGGGGGGGGGGGTGGAGAGGAGGGAAGTGAGAGAGAGTTACACGAATGGTGGATAGGGTGAAACTTTGGAAGTTTTTTTTTATTCGTTCATCGTGGGCATCGCAATGTGCCAGCATTTATTGCCCATCCCGAATTGCCCTTGAGGGACTATTTAAGAGTCAACCACATTGCTATGGATCTGGAGTCACATGTAGGCCAGACCGGGTAAGGACGGCAGATTTCCTTCCCTAAAGGACATTAGTGCACCAGATGTGTTTTTACGACAGTTGACAATGGTTTCATGGTCATCATTAGACTTTTAATTCCAGATTTTTAATTGAATTCATATTTCACCATCTGCTGTGGTTGGATTTGAACCAGGGTCCCCAGAGCATTACCTGGGTCTCTGGATTACTAGTTCAGTGACAATACCACTACTCCACTGTCTCCCCATGTCCCAGTGGAACACAGGAGGGAAGAAAGGGACAGAGGCAGCTGTGCAAATGGTCTCAAAGAAGTCCATGAGCTCCTTACGCTTATTGTTGGAGGTGAGGGTGGAGGAGACACGGATAGGATTTTACGTGAAGAAGAAAAACCTTTGTGAGGGCATTGAAGGTGCAGGTGAGGATATGGCCGAGCATATTGGTAGTTGCAGAAATACGGTGAACTGCAGGTCAAAGGCTAAACGGTTAGCATTTTCAACATGCAGTGGAATTTAGGGGGAGTGTTCCTCAGGGGCAGATACAAGAGGAAGTAGGGTAGGCTTCTTGAAGTAGTGTATTCCACTGTCTTACCATTTTTTCGATATGGAAGTTTTTCTTGAATTCCCTGTTGGAGCAGAAAGCTGAAGTTGGCTCGGACTGAAGGGGAAACCAGGGAACTTGCCAGAGACACTTAGGTGTTGCTATGAGGTGTAAAGAATGGCTTGAGTTTTACTGATGTTGAGTTGAAAATATTTTTGCCTCATCTAAGATTCGATGGAAACACATATGGAAAGATATTTTTGGAGTTAGTGTCCTCACATTACCTGTGAATGTTGACCATACATTTGTGGTTAATTGAAAGTCAAACCATTAGGTTAGGGCAGCAGGGATAATTTCCTAGCAACAGAGTTGATTCAGTGAGTAGCTGTGACGGGGAATTAACAGACCAACAACAAAGGAATGAATAGTGACGGCAAACCATCAGCCAGAAAACCACTAAGGTGCAGCAAGCAAAGTGAGAACACTATCCTTCACACCAGTTTATTTTTAAAATATTCCTATTCAGGACATTTCACAATCTATGCAGCACTCATTTAATTTTATACAATAATCATAATAAACAACCATCCCACCCCATTTGCCCTATTTTTGGGAAGCCCCCACCCCTCACCTTCCCCTATCTCTCCCACTAGTTGCTGACAATCACCAATTCTTGAAGAAGGAGATACACAGCCTCCACCTCAAATAGAACCCCTCTTGCGACCCCTTGTGACGTATTTCAATTTTCTCCAGATGTAAAAACTCTGATAGATTCCCCCACTCAAGTCTTCGCCCTAGGCAGTGCCCGTCACCCAAGCAGAATCCTCTTCTGAGCTACCCGGGTGGCAATGGCCAATACATCAGTCCTCTTCCCCTCCTGCAGCTCCGGTTCATTCAACACCCCAAATATCGCCACCCATGGGCATGGCCACTCCTTTACCCCCAAAATCTCTGGCACAGTCTCGAATAAAGACTCCCAGAACTTCCTTTGTATAGGGCAAGCCCAAAACATGTTTGAGTTGTTCGCCAGCCCACTTGAACAACGCTTGTATCTGTCCTCCACCTACGGAAAGAACCCACTCATGCATGTTTTAGTCATGTGCACCACTTTAAACTGTATTAGGCTCGGTCTCGCGTATGATGAGGTAAAGTTTACCCTCTTTAGGGACCCACTCCACACCCCCCTCAAATGCACAATCCAACTCTTCCCACCTTCTCTTTAGCTCTTCCAGCGGGATGCACTACATCAAGAAGCCTACCCTACTTCCTTCTGTATCCTCCACTGAAGCCCTGTCCCTCTCTAGCAATTGCCCATAGATATCCAAGTCCAATACATCTGTGACCATTATTCAGATTCAGCAAAACAGATGAATAAAGCAGCTCATCTACCCACGTGTGTCTGTAATATTTGTTGCAGCATCAACCAAGCCACAGCTCTCATTGCTTTAAGTCATCGCACAGTGGAAAACTGTCCTTAATTCTGCTCTTTTTGATGCTGCTATCAATCTCACTAGATAGAAATGTCACATTGCTCAGTAAGAGCGTTCTTGGTGTCAGCATAGAAGATTACAGCGCAGTACAGGCCCTTCGGCCCTCGATGTTGCGCCAACCTGTAAAACCACACGAAAGCCCATCTACACTATTCCCTTATCGTCCATATGCCTATCCAATGACCATTTGAATGCGTTTAGTGTTGGCGAGTCCACTACTGTTGCAGGCAGGGCATTCCACACCCTTACTACTCTCTGAGTAAAGAATCTACCTCTGACATCTGTCCTATATCTATCTCCCCTCAATTTAAAGCTATGTCCCCTCATGCTGGACATCACCATCTGAGGAAAAAGGCTCCCAATTTCCACCCTATCTAATCCTCTGCTCATCTTGTATGCCTCAATTAAGTCACCTCTTAACCTTCTTCTCTCTAACGAAAACAGCCTCAAGTCCTTCAGCCTTTCCTCGTAAGATCTTCCCTCCATACCAGGCAACATCCTTGTAAATCTCCTCTGTACCCTTTCCAATGCTTCCACATCCTTCCTATAATGCGGCGACCAGAACTGCATGCAATACTCCAAATGCGGCCGCACCAGAGTTTTGTACAACTGCAACGTGACTTCATGGCTCCGAAACTCAATTCCTCTACCAATAAAAGCTAACACACCGTACGCCTTCTTAACAACCCTCTCAACCTGAGTGGCAACTTTCAGAGATCTATAGACATGGACACCGAGATCTCTCTGCTCGTCCACACTACCAAGCATCTTACCATTAGCCCAGTACTCTGTCTTCCTGTTATTCCTTCCAAAATGAATCACCTCACACTTTTCTGCATTAAACCCCATTTGCCACCTGTCAGCCCAGTTCTGCAGCTTATCTATGTCCCTCTGTAACTTGTAACATCCTTCTGCACTGTCCACAACTCCACTGACTTTAGTGTCATCTGCAAATGTACTCACCCATCCTTCTACGCCCTCCTCCAGGTCATTTATAAAAATGACAAACAGCAGCGGCTCCAAAACAGATCCTTGTGGTACACCACTAGTAACTGGACACCAGTCTGAACATTTCCCATCAACTACCACCCTTTGTCTTCTATCAACTAGCCAATTTCTGATCCAAACTGCTAAATCACCCTGAATCCCATGCCTCTATTTTCTGCAATAGCCTACCATGGGGAACCTTATCAAACGCTTTACTGAAATCCATATACACCACATCAACTGTTTTACCCTCATCCACCTGTTTGGTCACCTTCTCGAAGAACTCAATGAGGTTTGTGAGGCACGGCCTACCCTTCACAAAACCATGTTGACTATCTCTAATCAAATTATTCCTTTCCAGATGATTATACATCCTGCGCGCGATTCTCCGCTCCCCACGCTGGGTGGAAGAATCGTGGGAGTGCCAGGCGAATCACGACACGCTGCCCTGGCATCCCCCATGATTCCCCCCCCCGACCGGTTCACGCCGGCGCCAACCACACCTGGTCGCTGCCGGCGTGAACATCGTGCGAAAGGTAAGTGTGGGGCCTGTGGGGGGTGGAGGGAGGATCGAGCACCACGACCGTGCTCAGGAGGTGACTGGCCCGCGATCGGTGCCCACCAATCGTCGGGCCGGCGTCTCTAAGAGACGCACTCTTCCCCCTCCGCTGGTCCGCAAGATCAAGCCGCCATGTCTTGCGGGGCAGCGGAGGGGAAGACGACAACCGCGCATGCGCGGGTTGGAGCCGGCCAACCTGCGCATGCGCGACTGACGTCACTTAGGCGCCACCATCGCGTCATTCTCGGTGCGCCGCTTTGACACAAGCGCCAAGGCCCGGCGGTCGGGTTTCTCGCAACACCACTCCTAGCCCCCTGGGGAGGGGGGAGAATAGGGTGTGAGGAGCGGGCTCCGATGCCGTCGTGAAACTCGGCCGAGTTCACAACGGCTTTCCTGATGCCGCGCCCCCTAATTCCTTTATAAACCTTGCCAAGACTTTTCCCACAACAGAAGTAAGGCTCACTGGTCTATATTTACCGGGGTTATCTCTACTCCCCTTCTTGAACAAGGGGATAACATTTGCTATCCTCCAGTCTTCTGGCATTATTCCTGTAGACAAAGATGACTTAAAGATCAAAGCCAAAGGCTCAGTAATCTCCTCCCTAGCTTCCCAGAGAATCCTAGGATAAATCCCATCCGGCCCAGGGGACATCTATTTTCACACTTTCCAGAATCGTTAACACCTCCTCCTTATGGACCTCAAGCCCTTCTAGTCTAGTAACGTGTATCTCAGTATTCTCCTCGACAACATTGTCTTTTTCCTTTGTGAATACAGACGAAAAATACTCATTTAGCACCTCTCCTATCTCCTCAGACTCCACGCACAACTTCCCACTACTGTCCTTGACTGGTCCTACTCTTACCTTAGTCATTCTTTTATTCCTGACGTTTCTATAGAAAGCTTTAGGGTTATCCTTGATCCTACCTGCCAAAGACTTCTCATGTCCTCTCCTGGCTCTTCTGAGCTCTCTCTTTAGAGCCTTCCTAGCTAACTTGTAACTCTCAAGCGCCCTAACTGAACCATCACGTCTCATCTTTACATAAGCCTCCTTCTTCCTCTTGACAAGTGTTTCAACTGCTTTTGTAAACCATGGTTCCCTCGCTCGAACACTTCCTCCCTGCCTGACAGGTACATACTCATCAAGGACACACAGTAGCTGTTCCTTGAACATGCTCCACATTTCCATTGTGCCCATCCCCTGCAGTTTTCTTCTCCAGCCGATGCATCCTAAGTCTTGCCTCATCGCATCATAATTGCCTTTCCCCCAGATATGACTCTTGCCTTGCGGTATATACCTATCCCTTTCCCATCACTAAAGTAAACGTAATCGAATTGTGGTCACTATCACCAAAGTGCTCACCTACCTCCAAATCTGACACCTGTCCTGGTTCATTACCCAGTACCAAATCCAATACGGCCTCGCCTCTCATTGGCCTATCTACATACTGCATCAGGAAACCCTCCTGCACACATTGGACAAAAACGGACCCATCTAAAATACTCGAACTTTAGGGACTGTTTCCAGTCAATATTTGGAAAGTTAAAGTCCCCCATAAAAACTACCCTGTTATTTTCGCTCCGATCCAGAATCATCTTTGCAATCCTTTCCTCTACATCTCAGGAACTTTTTGGAGGCCTATAGTAAACCCCTAACAGGGTGACCTCTCCTTTCCTGTTTCTTAACTCAGCCCATACTACCTCAGTATTCGAGTCCTCATCAAATGTCCTCTCAGCCACCGTAATACTGTCCTTGACTAAATGCCACCGCTCCCCCTCTCTTACCACCTTCCCTGAGCTTACTGAAATATCTAACCCCGGCACCTGCAACAACCATTCCTGACCCTGCTCTATCCATGTCTCCGAAATGGCCACAACATCGAAGTCCCAGGTACCAACCCATGCTGCAAGCTCACCCACCTTATTCCGGATACTCCTGGCATTGAAGTAACGCACTTTAAACCACCTTCCTTCCTGCCGGTACACTCCTGCAACTTTGAATCCTTACACATGACCTCACCACTCTCAACTTCTTGTGTACTGGAGCTACAATTCAGGTTCCCAATCCCCTGCTGACCTAGTTTAAACCCTCCCGAAGAGCATTAGCAAACCTCCCCCCCAGGATATTAGTACCCCTCTGGTCCAGGTGTAGACCATCCTGTTTGTAGAGATCCCACCTACCCCAGAATAAGCCCCAATTGTCCAGGAATCGGAAACCCTCCCTCCTGCACCATCCCTGCAGCCACGTGTTCAACTGCTCTCTCTCCCTATTCCTCGACTCGCTAGCACGTGACATAGGTAACAACCCAGAGATAATAACTCGGTTTGTCCTGGATCTAAGTTTCCACCCTAGCTCCCCGAATTCCTGCCTTACATCCCTGTCCCTTTTCCTACCTATGTCGTTGGTACCTATGTGGACCACGACTTGGGGCTGCTCCCCCTCCCCCTTAAGGATCCCGAAAACACAATCCGAGACATCGTGGACCCTGGCACCTGGCAGGCAACACACCAACCGCGAATCTCTCTCGTTCCCACAGAATCTCCCGAACTATGGAGTCTCCAATGACTAATGTTCTTCTCCTCTCCCCCCTTCCCTTCTGAGCAACAGGGACAGACTCTGTGCCAGAGACCTGTACCCCATGGCTGACCCCTGGTAAGTCGTCCCCCCAACAGTATCCAAAGCGGTATACTGGTTACTAAGGGGAATGACCACAGGGGATCCCTGTACTGACTGCTTCCCCCCAGCCCCTCTCACCATCACCCATCTATCTTTATTCTTTGGCTACCTCCCTGAAGCTTTTATCTATGACCACCTCTGCCTCCCGAATGATACGAAGTTCATCCAGCTCCAGCTCCAGTTCCCTATCGCGGTTTCTGAGGAGCTGGAGATGGGTGTACTTCCCACAGATGAAATCAGCAGGGACACTGACGGCGTCCCTCACCTCAAACATTCTGCAGGAGGAACATGGTACTGCCTTCCCTGCCATCCCCTTGAGATAAAAAGCAAGAAAAAGAAAGGAAGAGCTTACCTGATATTCACTCAACCCCTTAGGTTAGAGGAAGTGGAAGGGTGGGGGACACTACAAGTGTAGTGTCTCAGGTTTAGCAACCGCCCGACTTATATACAGGTACGCACCTTCCCGACAGGCCCCTGCTCCCACCGAAAATCAGGCAATTCAGGCATTACAACCGAGGGAGACCATTCATCCCATTGAGACGTGCTTGTACATCAGGGTAAAGAGATATCCTCTAGACATTTAATCAGAGTGTCACACTTTAGCCGACATGGGCTGTGTAGATGTATGCCAGGCAGTTTTCCTCAAGAGGATTTCCTGCCCATCTACAATATCTTCAGCAGTAAAGCCACAGAAACTCTGGCGAAAATGCTGTTCATGTTGTTTCCTCAGAATTTCCACGGTTCAAACAAAGCTACAGTAGTAAGCGTCTCACCTTAGAAATTCACCCTTCATGTTCCTATTTTCTTTTATAAATTCAGAGTACCCAATTATTTTTTTTCCCAATTAAGGGGCAATTTAGCATGTCCAATCTTGCATATCTTTGGGTTGGGGGGGTGAAACCCACGCAAACACGGGGAGAATGTGCAAACATGGACAGTGACCCAGAGCCGGGATTCGAACCAGGGTCCTCAGCACCGTAGTCCCAGTGCTAACCACTGCACCGCATGCCGCCCCCTTCATGTTCCTATTAATTTGCATTTATCTTCAATTGCCGATACAGAATGGTGTTCTGATTTACAAACTTTCTACTTCCGATGTAACAGCACTCTGGGAAGCCTTTTCCAAATAAACAAAGCCAGCAAGATTGAACTGAACGGAACAGTCAATAAGAAATGAAAGTAAAACCAGGACAGGGTTGCTACAGTCATATTGCCAGGGTTCAGATCCCTGTGGCCCCGGAGCTGTATGGTAGACACCCCTAGCCTAATCTAGACAGTGAAAAATCTAGTTATGATTGAGGATGGGCCTGAAATTAATGTCATAGCATAAATTTACTCCAGTAACTAAACATGAAAGATTCTTAACAAAACAGTCACCAAGTTAATTACTGACCGGACAGAAAATGATTCTACCTCATTATTCCAGGATGTTAGCCGACCTTAATATTCTCCCAACATAATGACGTCATCCCTTAAGGAATTTATGATGGTAAAGAAGAACAAGGTAATTAGTTTAAATAGTTTCTCTGCAGCTCACATGCCATGTGTGATAGATTTAATGTTGAGACCACAGTTGTTACCATTTTTGTTGATATTTTTTGACAAAGGTGTCTGTGTTCTTTTCATCAATCATTAAGGCAGAGTGGTTAACATGGAACTTATTATAATTGGTCAAATACAGAGTGAATTGCACACTTGTGGCAAAAGGAATGTCACATGCAGCACATCAAGGCAAGGCTCAAATCAAGCAAAAGGAAAAACATGTATTTGTTTCAACCTTATTTAATCCTTTAATGCTTCTGCGTGTTGTATGAAACAGGAAAAGCAGTTATACTACAAAAAGCAACCTAAAAAAATGTTCTTTTCTCTCTCTGATGCATAATCCAGTAGTGCCCCCCACCTTCAATAAAAATGGATTTATCAAACCCGTCCCTGAAGCAAATTTGAAACCTAGTTCTTAAGATTTAGTTCTTCGCCAGGCAATACTTCATCCAAACAGGAAGGAAGAAAGGTTTATTCAACATATAGATAAATAAACAGGAAGCAACAAATAATTACAATAATCTTTATTCTGATAATAATATTTATTATTGTCACAAGTAGGCTTACATTAAAACAAGAATGAAGTCACTGAGAAAATCTCCACACTACGGCGCCTGTTCGGGTACACAGAGGGAGAATTCAGAATGTCCAATTCACCTAACAGCACATCGTTCGGGCCTTGTGGGAGGAAACCAAAGCACCCGGAGGAAACCCACGCAGACATGGGAGAAGGTGCAGGCTCCCCACAGAAGTGACCCAAGCCGCAAATCAAATCTGGGACCCTGGCTCTGCGAAACAACAGTGCTAACCACTGTGCTACCATGCCGCCAAATAAGATTCCTCTGACAGGTTTTGCAAACACTGAGCTGTTGATCACTCACCCTCCTGCTTGGTGAAGACTGCCTTGTCCATATCTCTGTTCGTCCCTCAAGGCCTACTACCCACTGAAGCATTCTTCACTCCCTTCACCCTGCCATTGGTAATCAGCTATCTGGGCTCCAAGCTCTGGAGATCCAATTTTTCCCTGCTCTTTTAAGACCCTCCTTAAGACCCATCTCTTTGACCAAGCTTCACTTTTCTCCTTTAAATGTCTCCTTTGACTGTTAATGTATGACTGCCTGCATTGCTATGAAACACCTTTAGGCTTCTTCCTTTATTAACGGCGCTGTCTAAATGCAAGTTGTTGTCCTTGATGTTAGTCACTGAGACGTATACATGGGAAGTACACTTGTTTGTATTGTGTGTAAATACTACAACTAAAAATTAGTGTGCATTTGGCTAAGGCGGTATTGCCGCAACCATAGCTCTAGCTAGTCAGAAATTTCTATTGGGCGACACTGTTCTGGTAACTGCTGTATTATGCCTTTAAGGGAGAGTTGCCTTACATCTCTAGAAGGAAGGTGTTAGGTGTATCATACAGTCCATTTTTCACTTCGCTTTTGCTTCTGAGCAGAGCATACAACTCTGTCCTGTAAATGAACATCTTGAAAATTTTGGTCAATCACAGAGAGCCAGCACGGATTTGTAGTCTTCCAGAAAGCATTTGATAAAGTCCCACACAACAAGAGACTTCACTTTTTTTATTTGTTCATGGGATGTGGATGTCGCGGGCTGGGTCACCATTTATTGCCCATCCTTGATGGCATTTCAGAGTCAACCACATTGCTCTGGATCTGGAGTCACATGTAGGCCAGACCAGGTAAGGACGACAGATTTCCTTCTCTAAAGGACATTAGTGAACCAGATGGGTTTTTACAACAATCAATGGTTTCATTGTCGTCTTTAAACTTAAGTCCAGATTTTTTTTTTATTGAATTCAAATTTCACCGTCTATCTTGGTGAGATTCGACCCTGGGTTCCCAGGGAATGACTCTGGGCCTCTGGATTACTAATGAGCAATACCACTACACCACTGTAATAACTTAGAGGAGAGGGAGAGAAGGCCTACTGCCCAGGAAGGGGTCTAGTTGGAATTGGCAGTCAAGGGAAAATGAACGCGGGGTTGTGGGGGGAGGAAAAATCAAAGACAGCACTCCCACTTATTCCCTCCCCTGTTGTAGGCAGCAAGGGCCTGCCTTTCTTTCCCTCCTCCCTGAAACTCCAGTCAGCAGTGGTAGAGATGGTGTGGAACAGGAGCCTCCACTCTTCACAGCAACAAAACCTACCTGAATCCTGTTGGCCAGCGTGAGTCATGAGGCCCATGGGAGCTCCTCGGACTTTGGGGAGAGTGGTGTAATGTCTTAGGCCAGGCCTTTGAGATTGGCCAATTAGAATATGACTTCCCTGATTAATGGGCCAATCAGGGAACCCCTTTCTCTGCATATAACAAGGAGTGTCAGATCCTCTGCACACCCAGTGTAGACAGTAAGCTGAATGCACCTGGTTGTTCATCTGTTGCTTTTGTAATTAAAAGGAATTCAGATGAAGGGACTTCTGCCTCTGTGGACTTATTACAGCCACTGCCTCCTCCGTTAAGGTGGAAGCCCACGGAGTTGAGGGCAAATTATTGACATGGCTAGGAAATTGGTTGAGTGACAGGAAACAGAGTGGGAATAATGGGTAATTACTCTCATTGGCAGGAGATGAAGAGTGGTAGACCACAGGGATCTGTGTTGGGGCCTCAATTATTCACACTATTCATTAATGGCTTGGATGATGGCATAGAAAGTCATGTAGCATTGTAGACAGCCTAGATGACAGCATAGAATTGCAAGGAGATATTGAAAGACTAGATGAATGGGCAAAATTATGGCAGATGGAATTTAATGTAAGTAAGTCTGAGGTTATCCATTTTGGACCAAAAAGAAAAGAGCAGAGTACTTTCTAAATGGCAAGAGGTTAGGTACAGTGGATGTCTAAAGAGACTTGGGAATCCAGGTGCATAGGTCCTTAAAATCCAAGGAACAAGTGCAGAAAATAATCAAAAAGGCTAATGGAATGCTAGCCTTTATGTCTAGAGGATTGGAGTATAAAGACACAAGGCTTAAAAGCAGCTACAATAGCAACATAGGAACAGGAATAGACCATTCAGCCCCTTGAGCCTGAAGGATATTTTGACCTTGGAGGAAGTGCAACGTAGGTTTACAAAAATGATACCTGGATTACATGGGTTGAGTTAGGAGGAGGAATTACTCAAATTAGAACTGTTTTCACTAGAATTTAGAAGGTTAAGGGTGATCGGATCAAAGTGTTTAAGATATTAACAGGGAAAAGACAGGGTAGATAAAGATAAACTATTTCC
Source organism: Scyliorhinus canicula (assembly GCF_902713615.1). Lineage (NCBI taxonomy): Eukaryota > Metazoa > Chordata > Chondrichthyes > Carcharhiniformes > Scyliorhinidae > Scyliorhinus > Scyliorhinus canicula. The sequence continues at coordinate 35,092,237 of NC_052149.1, read as the reverse complement.
ACTGGTTGGAGATTCAAAACTAGGGGGCATAGTCTAAAAATTAGGGCTAGACCGTTCAGGAGAGATGTTAGGAAGCACTTAATAATAATAATAATCTTTATTATTGTCACAAGTAGGCTTACATTAACACTGCAATGAAGTTACTGTGAAAATCCTCTAGTCGCCACACTATGGCACCTGCTCGGGTACACTGAGGGAGAATTCAGAATATCCAATTACCTAACAGCACATCTTTCAGGACTTGTGGGAGGAAATCAGAGCACCCAGAGGAAATCCTTGAAGACACGGGGAGAGCATGCAGATTCCGCACAGACAGTGACCCAAGCTGGGAATCGAATGTGAGGCCCTGGTGCTGCACAGCAACAGTGCTATCCACTGTGCTACTGTGCTGCTGTTCCACCCAAAGGTTGGTAGAGATTTGGAACTCTCTCCCACAAAAAGCAGTTGAAGGTAGATAAGTTGTTAATTTTAAACCTGCGATAGATATGTTTTTGTTAAGCAAAGATATTAAGAGATATGGGCCAAAGGCAGGTATATGGAGTTAGGTTACAGGTCAGCCATGATCTCATTGAATAGAAGAACAGGCTTGAGGGGCTGAATAGTTTACTCCTGTATTTATGCTCCTATGTTGCTGGTGTCTTCAATAATTCTATCCATGTATATCTGCTGTCATGTGCCTAGTCTTAATAAATGAACACACAAAGTGTTTACACAATCCCTTATGAGTGATTGGTGCCTTTTATATTGCTATAAAAACACAACAGTAACCAGTCATGCAGCAGCATTGGTCGAAGCCTGGAATCAGCTGCCTTTGGCCAGGAACAAATTATAAATGGGTTGTATAAAGGTTCATGTGCACTTCCCAATAAACAAACAGCTGAAAAGGATTGATTTGCAGTCAAAACATTTCTACCTGTCACATTCCCACAAAAAAAGATTGTGCAGTTTTGAACAATTCCAATAAACTTAAATTGTTTATTTATTTGAAATGTTTTGGTTCGCTTCCTAGTTTAGGTGAACGAGGTGAGAAAGTACCCTGAAGACAGCAGACTAAAGCATTCATCATTGGGCCTGCCGACAGCTTTAGTCTGAAAAGCTGGCTGCAACAAAGTTTGCTTCTTTAATAAAGGTTTATGACTGGAATCACTGTCTTATCGCATTGAGGCTATTTTGACAGCAATTAGGGGGTGTATTGTTCCAAATATAATCCCGCTGCTAAACCGCCATTGTCTGCATTTCTGCATGCTAATTAACCACTGATAGTAAACTTTGGCCATCAGTCCGAAATATGTTTGGAAAAATTAATTTTAGCCCTTATGCCAGCCAGAAATGGAGGGATGGATGTGATGATGCCAAATTTGCCAATGACACGAAAGATGGGTAAGAAAGTAGCAGCAGCTGCTTGTGAAGAAGACATAAAGAGGCTCAAAAAGACAAAATAGCTCTACCACCATGAATTACTGCACAACATTTCAGCTCTAGCTGTGGAGAGCCAGGAAATCCAGATATTCCTGAAAGACAGCTGAAGAGGGTAATTTTCTAAAATTGAGGAGCATGCGGGATTGTGTGCTATAATCGTCATTGATCCACCTGAGACTAGGACAGACAGGAAAAAAATTGATCAAGCAATTGATCCCTCACAATAAAATTAACTCAAAAGATGTTAGCCTAACTATGCACTAATGGCAAGAAAACTGATAATATGTAATGAATAGTGTTTAACAACTAAACTACGAACGCAAGGAGATTCCATGAACAAACCTAGTGCAAAGGTCCATAATTTGAATTCCATAGTTTCCCAATTCCTGCTGCAAAGTTTTGAAAAGGTTCTAAGTGGAGAACAGACACCTGCTCAGGAGATAAGAAAAGAACATTGGATAGAAAGTGGTTCCTGGGCACCTCTCCGTGCAACTCCCAGAAGATGATTTTAAGGCAGGCGTAAGCAGTTTGGGGGCAATTCATCATCTTGCCATGTCATTCAGGATTGGTGCTTGACAAAGCAAAAGCAATAAAAGCAGATCAAAGAAGAGAACTGTCTCGACTGCTAAAGAGACAGAAAAATCATTCACTCTATTCTTATATTTTATTTTTACACTGAAGTGGAAAACATGGTAGATTGAGTTTGCAGTGGGAGAGGAAAGGCAGAATGAAACATCAGACTGCCTCGCTTCCATGGGCATCTGCTGCAACACACCAGCAGCTTTTAGCAAAAAAAAACACAGACATTTATTCCCTATAAAAAAAAGTGTAATCCCAATAATTAGCTGACAGTGATTGCAAAGAAATATCCTTGCGGGCGTATAATAGGATTTTCAGTGATGCAACAATACATTTGGGTTTAGCAACGAGAAGGTCTCGTTTATTGAAAAAACTCAGTTTATTGTATTTATGCCTCATCGACTGTCTGTGCTGTGAAGAGCAGGAATGGCAATGATTATAATGTCTGTCTGAGCGAAGTGAAAAATGTTCAGACTTCACTCTGTAGAGTACCTACTTATTCAACACATTTTAGAGAGAACATATTACTCTATATGAACTAAGAAGAGTCACAAGTCTGCCATATTATCCCCTTTAGGTTTGACCACCAGTATAATGTAATTTTGATACAGAAAATTCTAAACATTCTTCCGTCTTTACCCATCTGCAGTCAAAACGTTAATCCATGCCTTTGTTGACTCCAGACTAGACCATCCTAAAGCTCTCTGGCCTTCTGTGCTATATTCTCCATTAATATTAGCTCATCAAAAACTCTATTCACATCCTACCCCGCACATAGGGGTGCATTTTACTGCGGTGGGAGGCGGGGGATGAGGGCTAAGTTGATGGGAGTATTCCTCACCCCCTCATCAACCACCCTTTGTAATCTAAAGTAGGTTCACTGTATGTATTTGTCAACTACATGACCTTTGTGCATATATACAGTAAAGGGTTCAAGCTGGGAGCTGTCTCCATGCTTGCTTGTTCACACAGCTCTGTCCAATACTAGACACTTGGGTGGGTGTAGGTCATGTGTTCTCTGCATCACTGCATGGGCGGTACTGCACTCAGTCCCACGTTAACCCCATATGTGCCAGACCCTTATATTACACCTCTCCCAAGTCTTTATCCAATGTATTTCAAGTTATTCTAGTTTACCCCATGTATTTACATCATTATCACTACCTTACCTTTTCCCTTCAAGTCTCTCAGTTCATGGGTCAAGATGGTCTGGAGGTCTTAACTCTTCATCTCGTTCGCACTACTGTTGGTGTGGTGGTAGGTTCTGCCGCTGCAGGCAAACTGTTGATTTGGAGATTGTTCTATCTTTTCAATTCTTTTGTCCAGGCCTTGGTATTGAACTGCTCCTTGTCGACTCAGATTGTGATAGATGATTGTTGCTCCATCACGTTTCTTACTGGGTGGACAAACTTTGTGTTCAACTCCATGCCATTTTTTTTTCTCTTTCTTCCTTTGTCATGTGGGTCATTGTAATGTCCTCTGTGATGGAAGTTGGCCATTTCTGTTATGAGGATGTGATTTTTTTAGTAAGCGCACCTTTGCATTTGGCTATATGGTATGCTATTGATAACGGATGGCTGCTACTTCATTCCAGGATCATCCGTGGCATTGTCATGCTGGCTGGGATCTTTATGGCCACAGTGTTGACTTGATCGACAGTTAATGGAGCTGGAGTTTGAGCTTCCTCTGGATATTGGTTGCTCTCTTGTCAATACTCCATTGGAGGCATTGTGGTAATCATCTGAGTGGTCTGACGAAGGAGCATTTGGTGGCACCTGTAACTAAAGTGGAGAAACTTCTCTGCAAAGAGAGAGCACAGTCCCGCGCTGAAGTCCCAGTCAGGATGCTCTTTCTTATTTGAGCTCTTGGTAACCAGCAGTTCTGGTTTACTGTATATCATTTACGATAGTTGTTGTCTTGACATCATCTGACATTTTGAGGAAATTCAGGGCTATAGGAATCTCTGCTCGAGAGAAAAAGACTGGTTAGGGATGACATTTGCCGCCAGACCTTAGTGGTTCCAGAATCATCCCTATGACCAAAAGTCGGACTGCTTCAGGTCCATAATGCAGCATGGCTGTTGTTCAAAGCCAGAGGTCTCTCAGCCACATTAATATGTCACTACTTTCCTTGTGCTATTAAGGTTGTGAGATGGTTATTAATGGAAATATCCTCATTCAAATATGAAAACCCAGTATCTTTGACCTCACTCAAGAAGAAAGGTTGTGTATCCACTTAGAGTGCAGTCTTGACCTCATGAGCCACCTTTGGGTCTTTGCGTGTAGATGTTTAGAACTTGCACAGTTTGCTAAAGTGTCCAATTCTGTTAGATTGGGCAGAAGTTTACAGCCCTGTTGTGGTGGGGGTGAGGCTCCCCATTCAAAGGTCCATTGACTTTGGCGTGACCAGGAAACCCCCAAGGTGTAAGCCTTGTGTACTCTTCCATCACATTAGCCCCATATGTGCCTCACCCATATACTACACCAACCAGTCATGCACCAGATATGCTGCATTCTGCATCCCTTGGACTCAAGGGTGTGAACACAAAGAGCTATACCAGGGTATAGATTTGGATGAAAGGCAGTAAAGGTTCTGCTGGAGATACAGATATCCAAGGTGGATATGAAAGTAAGTTAGTGAATGGCTGCATGAGCATTATAGTGGATGGAAGGCTAAACATCTGGCTGCTAAGATTTAGAAACTGCATGGAGCTGAAAAAATTGCACTTTGATAAAGATAGGAATCTTTTAATTTTTATTTGCAGTGGCAGACACTCAAATGGATATTTCAGGATACACAGAATAGATACATTGCAATAAGAAATACAAATTTCGAGGGGAAGACCCACCATCCGTAGTTAACCAAAAAGAATAGATAGTATGAAAGATAAAGAAAAAGTTAAATAAGAAGAGTTAATAAAGTGAGGGGTGCACCTATAGAAAATGAGTCCGGGGAATTAATAATAGAAAATAAGGAGATGGCAGATGAACTGAACAGGTATTTTGCTTTGGTTTCACTATAGAGAATACAAGTGACATCCCAGAAATAGTTGTCAGGAATTGGAAGGAAGGGAGGTAATCAGGAAAATTTCAATCTCCAGAGAAGTGGTATTCCGTAAATTGTTGGAACTGTGGGTTGACAAACGCTCGGGTCCTGGTGGACTTCATCCTAGTGTCTTAAGAGAAATGGCTAGTGAGATAGTTGATGCGCTAGTTTTAATTGTCCAAAATTATCTGGTTTTGGGGAAGATTGGAAAAAAGTGAATATAACTCCTTTATTCAAAAAGCGAGGGAGAACGAAAGCAGGAACTACAGGCCAGTTAGCCTAACATTTGTCATAGTGAAAATGCTTGAAGGCATTATTAAAAATGTTATAGCAGGGCACTTAGAAAAATTCAAGGCAATCGGGCAGAGTCAACAGGGTTTTGTGAAAGGGAAATCATGTTTAACCAATTTATTGAAGTTCTTTGAAGGAGTCACATGCTCTGTGGATAAAGGGGAACAGGTGGATGCACAGTACTTAGATTTCAGGGCAGTGCGGTAGCACAGTGGTTAGCATGGTTGCTTCATAGCACAAGGGTCCCAGGTTCGATTCCCAGCTTCAGTCACTGTCTGTGCGGAGTCTGCACGTTCTGCCCCCTGTCTGCATGGGTTTCCACCGGGTGCTCTGGTTTCCTCTCACAGTCCAAAGATGTGCAGTTTAGGTGGATTGGCCATGCTAAATTGCCCTTTGTGTCTAAAAATGTTAGGTGGGGTTATGAGTATAGGGTGATGTGGGGCTTAAATAGGGTGCTCATTCCAAGGGACGGTGCAGACTTGATGGGCCGAATGGCCTCCTTCTGCACTGTAAATTCTATGTTCTATTTCCAGAAGACATTTGAGAAGGTGCCACATCAATGGTTAATGTAGAAAATAAAAGCTCATGGCAGAGGGGGTAACATATTGGCATGGATAGAAGATTTTAATAATAATAATCTTTATTGTCACAAGTAGACATACATTAACACTGCAATGAAGTTACTGTGAAAAGCCTCAAGTCGCCACATTCCAGCGCCGAGGGAGAATTCAGAATGTCCAATTCACCCAACAGCATGTCTTTCGGGACTTGTGGGCGGAAACCGGAGCACCCGGAAGAGCCCATGCAGACTCAGGGAGAACGTGTAGACTCCACACAGAGAGTGACCCAAGCTGGGACTCAAACCTGGAAACCTGGAGCTGTGAAATAACAGTGCAAACCACTGTGCTACTGTGCTGCCCACGTTGGCTAGCCAGCAGGAAACAGAGATGCAATAAATAGGTGTTTTTCTGAGTGACAAAATGTAACAAGTGGTATGCCCCAGGAATCAGTGCTGGGCCTCTACTTTTTGCAATTTATACAAACGACGTGAAGAAAAGAATCCAACGTATGGTTGCTAAATGTGCTGATGATACAAAGATGGATAGGAAAGTAAGTTGTGAAGAAGGCATAAGGACAGATTCTTGATAAACAAGGAATAAAAAGTGACCTGGTGTAAACGGGAGGTTCAATGGCGGAACAGGTTTTAAGGGTTGAGTGGCCTACTCCTGTTCCTAGTTCATATGTTTGTCTTTCGACCATGTACAAGGCTCAAATCAGAAGTGTGATGGAATACTTTTTAGCTGCCTAGATGAATTCAGCACCAATAACACTGATGAAGCTCATAAGAGGAGAGGGATTGCCTTTTGTCTTCAAGGCAGTATTTGACCGATTGCGATATTAAGGAGACCTAGCAAAACTGAAGTCAATGGGAATCAGGGGAAAACTCTTCACTGGTTGGAGTCCTAACTAGAACAAAGGAAGATGGTTGCAGTTGATGGAGGGGAATCGAATCAGTCCCAAAATATCGCTGCAGGAGTTCCTCAGAGTTGTACCCTAGGCCCAACTCAGCCACTTCATCAATGACTTGCCCTCCTTCATAAGGTCAGAAGTGGGGATGTCCAACATTCAGCAGCATTTACGACTGCTCAGATACCGAAGCAGTCCATGTCCATATGCAGGAAGACCTGGACAATATTCAACCTTGGGGATATAAGTGGCAAGTAACATTCATGTCACACAAGTGCCAAGCAATGACCATCTCCAACAAAAAAATAATCTAACCATTTATCCTTGATGGCATTATCATCACTGAATTCCACACATCCCCCAACCCCCCAATCAGCATTCTGGAGTTACCATTGATCAGACACTGAATTGGATATAATACTGTGGCTACAAGAACAAGTCAGAGGCTGGAAATTCTGTGAAGAGTAACTCACTTCCTGACTCCAGAAAGGCTGTCCACCATATTCAAGGTGCAAATCAGGAGTGCGAAGGAATACTTTCCATTTGCCTGAATGAGTGCTGCTCCAACAACAACAACATTAAAGATGCTCAACAGCATCCAGGAAAAGAGCCCATTTGATTGAAACCCCACCAACTATATTCAGCATCAGCTTCCTCCACCACTGACACACAATGGCAGCGGCGTGTACAATTTACAAGAGGCGCTGCCTCGACAAGAATAACTCACCAAGATTCCTTTGAAAGCACCTTGCGACCCCGCAACCTCTACCACTTAGAAGGACAAGGGCAGTAGATACATGGGAACACTACCACCTCCAGATTCTCCTCCTGGTCACTCACTATCCTGACTTTGAACTATATTAGAACATAGAACAGTAGAGCACAGTACAGGCCCTTCGGCCCACAATGTTGTGCCAACCATTTAACCTAATCTAAGATCCAGTTAACCTACACCCCTTCAATTTACTGTTGTCCATGTGCCTGTCCAAGAGTCGCTTAAATGTCCCTAATGACACAGACTCCACCACCTCTGCTGGCAGTGCAGTCCAAGCACCCACCACACTCTGTGTAAAGAACCGACCTCTGACATCTCCCCTATACCTTCCTCCAATCACCTTAAAATGATGTCCCCTCGTGACAGCCATTTCCGCCCTGGGGGGAAATCTCTGGCTATCCACTCTATTCATGCCTCTCATCATCTTGTACACCTCTATCAAGTCACCTCTCTTCCTTCTTCGCTCCAGTGAAAAAAGCTCTAGCTCCCTCAACCTTTCTTCATAAGACATGCCCTCGAGTCCAGGCAACATCCTGGTAAATCTCCTCTGCACTCTCTCCAAAGCATCCACATCCTTCCTATAATGAGGCGACTAGAACTGGACACAATATTCCAAGTGTGGTCTAACTCGGGTTTTATAAAGCTGCAGCAAAACCTTGCGGCTTTCAAACTCAATCCCCCGTTAATGAAAACGTACACACCATAGACCTTCTTAATAACCTTATCAACCTGGGTGGCAACTTTGAGGGATCTATGTACGTGGACCCCAAGATCCCTCTGTTCCTCCACACTTCGAAGAATCCTCCCTTTAACCCTGCATTCAGCATTCAAATTCGACCTTCCAAAATTAACCACTTCACATTTCTCTACGTTGAGCTCCATCTGCCACTTCTCAGCCCAACTCTGCATCCTGTCAATGTCAAGTGGTAACCTGCAACAGTCCTCAACACTATCTACAACACCACCAACATTTGTGTCATCGGCAAACTTACTAACCCACCCTTCCACTTCCTCATCCAAGTCATTTATAAAAACCATAAAGAGCAGAGGTCCCAGAACAGACACTACTGGTTACCGACCTCCAGGCGGAATACTTTCCATCCACTACCACTCGCTGTCTTCTTTCGGCCAGCCAAATTTGTATCCAGATAGCCAAATTTCCCTGTATCCCATGCCCCCTAACTTTCTGAATGAGCCTACATGGGGAACCTTATCAAATGCCTTACTGAAATCCATATACACCACATTCACTGCCCGACCTTCATCAATGTGTCTCGTCACATCCTCAAAGAATTCAATGAGGCTCGTGAGGCATAACCTGTCCCTCACAAAGCCATGCTGACTATCTTGAATCAAACTTTGTTTTTATAAATAATCATAAATCCTGGGTGGGATTCTCTCAACCCACGGCAGATTGTCCACGCCGTCGTTAACGGCGTCGCGTATTACGACGGCGTCAACGGACCGCTCCCAGGACTAATTCTGGCCCCTACAGGAGGCCAGCACGGTGCTGGAGTGGCTTACGCCGCTCCTGCTGCCGATCCCGGTGCGAACTGTGCGCCACGGCATCTGCGCATGTGCAGTGGCGCCGGCGCCAATGCGCGCATGGGCAGTGGTCTCCTTCAACATGCCGGCCCCAACGCAACATGGCGCAGGGCTACAGGGGCCGCCACATAGGAAAGGAGGCCCCCAGCCAGAGATGCCAGCCCGGCGATTGGTTGGCCCCGATCGTGGGCCAGGCCACATCGGAGGCCCCCCCCGGTGTTGGATCCCCCCCCCCAAACAGACCATCACCCGACCCTTCAATGGCGAGGTCCCGCCGAAACAGAGCAGGTTAGAACGGTGCCGGCGGCACTCTGCTTTTGTTACGGTTGCTCGGCCCATTTGGGCCGGAGAATCGCGGGGCGCTGCTGCATAGAGGGGCCCCCGACCGGCGCTATGCTGATCATGCTGGCCCCCCCTCGCTTACCGCAGCACGGTAGCATTATGGATAGCATAATTGCTTCACAGCTCCAGGGTCCCAGGTTCGATTCCGGCTTGGGTCACTGTCTGTGCGGAGTCTGCACATCCTCCCCGTGTGTGCGTGGGTTTCCTCCGGGTGCTCCGGTTTCCTCCCACGGGCCAAAGATGTGCAGGTTAGGTGGATTGGCCATGATAAATTGCCCTTAGTGTCCAAAATTGACCTTAGTGTTTGGTGGGGTTACTGGGTTATGGGGATAGGGTGGAGGTGTTGACCTTGGGTAGGGTGCTCTTTCCAAGAGCCAGTGCAGACTCGATGGGCCGAATGGCCTCCTTCTGCACTGTAAATTCTATGATAAGAGATAACTATGATGATATCCCGTCAGGCCCAGGGGACTTATCTATCCTGATTGTTTTTAAAATTTTCAGCACGTCCTCCTTCTTAATATTAACCTGTTCAAGTCTATTAACGTGGTTCATACTGTTCTCATGTGCAACAAGGTCCCTCTCTAACGTGAATACTGAAGCAAAATATTCATTTAGGGCCTCCCCCATCTCCTCAGACTCTAGGCACAAGTTCCCTCCACTATCCCTGATCGGCCCTACTCTCACTCTAATCATCCTCTTATTTCTCACATAAGTGTAGGACGCCTTGGGGTTTTCCCTAATCCTTCCCACCAGGGCTTTTTCATGCCCTCTTCTAGCTCTCCTAAGTCCATTTTTGAGTTCCTTCATGGCTACCTTGTAACCCTCCAGAGCCAAGTCAGATCTTTGCTTCCTCAACCTTACGTAAGCTTCCTTCTTCCTCTTGGCCAGAAGCTCCACTTCTCTTGTCATCAAAGCTCCTTCACCGAACCAGTCCTTCCTTGTCTTAGTGGGACAAAACTATCCCGCACTCGCAGCAAGTGCTCCGTAAACAACCCCCCAAATTACTGTTGTGCATTTCCCCAAGAACAATCGTGCCCACTTTATGTTGCTCAGCTCGTGTATAATAGCAGTTTAATTTCCCCTCCCCAGCCTTCCCATACTGTCTGTTCCTATCCCTCTCCATGAATATGGTAAAGATCAAGGAGTTGTGGTCACCGTCACCGAAATGCTCTCCCACCAAGAGATCTGACACCTGGCCTGGTTTGTTGCCGAGCACCAAGTCCAATATGGCCTCCCCCTCGTCGGCCTATCTACATATTGAGTCAGGAATTCTTCCTGTACACACCTGACAAAATCTGCTCCATCCAAACCATTGGCAGTAAGGAGGCTCCACTCAATATTAGGGAAGTTGAAGTCACGCATGACAACTCTGTTACTTCTGGACCCTTCCTAGATCGGCCGCCCAATCTGTTCCTCTATCTCTCTGCTGCTATTGGGGGTTCTACAGAAAACTCCCAATAAAGTGACTGCTCCTTTCTTGTTTCTGACTTCCACCCGTACTGACTCAGTAAACAAATCCTCTCGACTACCTCCTTTTCTGCAGCTGTGATGCACTCCCTAATTAGCAATGCACCTCCCCCTCCTCTTTTACCTCCCTTCCTATTCATCGGAAAACATCTAAAGTCCGGAGCTTCTACCAATCATTCCTGCTCCTGTGAAATCTATGTCTCCATAATGGCCACAGCATCGTAGTTCCAAGTACTGATCCATGCTCTAAGCTCATCTCCCTTATTCCTGACACTCCTTGCATTGAAACAGACACACTAACCCATTCTACTGAGTGCAACTTTGCCCTATCAACTGTCTGTCCTGCCTCACAGACTCGCTGCATACTATTTCTGCCTGTTCAACAGCTACCCTATTCCCTGATTCATAGCTCTGGTTCCCATTCCCCTGCCAAACTCGTTTAAACCCTCCGGAAGATGCAAACCTCCCACCCAGGATATTGGTGCCCCTCCAGTTTAGGTGCAATCCGTTCTTCATGTAAAAGTCCCACCTTCCCAAAAGATATCCCAATGATCCACATATCTAAAGCCTTCCCTCCTGCACCAACCTGTAGCCAGGTGTTCAGCTGCACTCGCTCTCTGTTCCTTGACTCACTTGCACATGGCACCGGTAGCAATCCTGAGATCACTACTCTGCTTGTCCTTCTCTTTAGCTTCCAACCTAACTCCCTGAAATCACTTTTTAGATCCTCATCCCTTTTCTTAGCTATGCCGTTGGTGCTTATGTGCACCACGTCTTCTGGTTGCTTACCCGCCCCCTTAAGAATCCTGAAGACTCAATCCGAGACATCCCTGGCCCTGGCACCCGAGAGGCAACATACCTTCCGGGAGTCTCGTCATGACCACAGAATCCTATCCGTTCCCCTAACCATGGAATCTCCTATCACTATTGGTTTTCTATTTTCCCCCCTTACCTTCTGAGCCACAGAGCCAGGCTTAGTGCTAGAGATCTGGCTGCTAGGGCCTTCCCCCGGTAGGTCATCCCCCCAACAACATCCAAAACAGTATACTTGTTTTGAAGGGGAACGGCCACGAGGGATCCCTGCACTGTCAGCCCATTCCTTTTCCTTCCCCTGACTGTAACCCAGCTAATCTTGTCCTATACCTTGGGTGTTGCTACCTCTCTGTAACTCCTCTCTACCACCCCCTATGCCTCCCGGATGATCCGAAGTTCATCCAGCTCCAGCTCCAGTTCCCAAACGCAGTCTCTGAGCTGGAGGTGGGTGCACCTCCCGCAGGTGTAGTCAGCGGGGACACCGGTGGTGTCCATCACCATCCACATCCTATAGGAGGAGCATGCAACTGCCCTAGCCTCCATCCCCTCTGATCTGAATTCCCAAAGAGATTTTAAAGGAAAAAAAAGAAAAGATTAAACACCCATTCGGCCCTTAAAAAAATATATATACTGCTGCTACTCTCTCAGGTGAACCCTCTAAAATTAGTGATTCTGCTAAATGATACAAAGATAGCTTGCTGCCCCCAAAAAACAAAACAAACACAAAATTAAAAAAATAAAAATAACTAAACCCCAAAACAAACAACTCTTAACTTACAGAATGCAGCTGCCCTGTAAACCAGCTGGAACTCTGCCCTCCGACTCTCCTCCCAGTCAGCTGCACTCTCTGTAAACTCCCGGCTCCCTTCAGGCTCTTTGAGGAAATGTAGGAAAATAAATGAAAGGAGCACCTTGCTCCCTCCTCACCGAACTCCCTCAGTCACCAAACTCTCATTTTAACACTCAAATGCAACCCAGTCAGCACTCCAGTGCAAACAAACCTAATATTGTTGCTCCCTCATGGACTGCAGCACTTCAGGATGACAGCTCACCAACTCCCATGAATGAATTAAAAAAACAATGGGCGGAATTCTCCCATCTGGGACTACATCCCATGGCAGGGCAGGGAATGTGAAGTGTTTCCCACTGTGGAAGCTGATGAGAAAACACACCATATCTTCCAGTCCCAACCTCATTAATCATATAATTGGGCCTTTCATGCTGTATTGTTAGGTAGAGCAAGCCCGATGTGCGTAGTTCCCTGTTGAATCTGGATGCCACATTGAAAAGGTGCCCACATCACTGACTTAGTCTTGAAGAAAGAAGATCGATCTCCTAAAAATGAAGATGGATCTTCGGGAACACTCTGAGGCCTGAAGATATCCCTCCTGAGAAAGATGTTGGATCTCCAGCAACATTCTGAGGCCGGAGGATTGACCTCCTTGATGACAAAGAACCATGTGTAGATGCTCCCCTACCTATTGCTGTGCTGTTCCATGATTTCTGAAGGCAGCCCCCTGGTATTGTTCAAGTGAATCCCGACATAGACACGCCACATTGTTCATAATAATAATAATATAACAATAATAATCATTATTGTCACAAGTAGGCTTACATCAACACTGCAATAAAGTTACTGTAAAAAAGCCCCTAGTCGCCACACCTCGGTGCCTGTTTGGGTACACAGTGGGAGTATTCAGAATGTCCAAATTACCTAACAGCATATCTTTGGGGACTTGTGGGAGGAAACTGGAGCACCCGGAGGAATCCCACGCAGACATGGGGAGAAGGTGCAGGCTCCACACAGACAGGAACCCAAGCTGGGAATCCAACCTGGGACCTGGAGCTGTGAAGCAACAGTGCTAACCGCTGTGCTACCGTGCTGCCCCAAAATGGTTTGCATGGGTGTAGTCTTCGAGCTGGCAACGTGGAAAATTGAGAACGGAGATCACTTTCATGCCGACCACCAGCGGTTACCTGATCTGCCATGGCGGCCTCCAGCGGGTTAACCGATCAGTCATGACGGCCTCCAGCGGGTTACCTGATCCGCCATGATGGCCAGCACCAGTTAACTGATCCGCCATGGCGGCTACCAGCAGGAGGTCCAATGGGAAATTCACACTGGCAGAAAGCTGATTTTAGGGCCTCTAGCAGGGTTGTGGGAGAATTCCACCAAATGTGCCTCAATAGGACAGAGATTGGCATCCAGGATTTTCCATCTGGCAACAGGGATGTTTCTGAACACAGCTAGGCATTGGGAAAACGTGGAGAATTGAAGTGAAAATTCCCCTCAAAGGGGGCAGAATTGGAGGAGGTTTAAGCTATGTAACAATATGCTGAATATTAATGACTGATTCTAGTGTGATGGGTACAAAGGTTTGTTTCGCTGCTATCTTTGCAGGAGAATAAAGAAGATTTCTGCGTTATTGCCCAGTAATGGAAATGCATTCTGTGTAAGACTTTACTATAATCTTAGCAGGTACCAATCTGTGTTGCAATGGGGAAAAACCTAAACATTGAGAAAAATAAGAAGTCAGTAAAAAGTTGAAAAAGGTTTCAAATATCAGTACAGCAAGAGTGAAAGACGGACCAAAAGTACAAAGCAACTACAGACATGACTCACTTGTAAAATACATGAATGCTGAGTAATAATTTATATTAATCACAGAAGTGCCAATGCTTTTTCAAGGCTAACTGGTTTAAACTTACAACGTGATTGCATTCCTCCCCAGGCAGTCTAATAAAATTCACTTTGCTACTGAACTACACTGTGGACATATCAATTATGCAAATTGATTTTGGCAACAAACTGTTATGTTTTGAAAGTTCAATTAAATTGCTTCAGAAATCTTGTAAAAAGTAAAATCTCCAAAGTCCCAGATGAGCACAGGCTGCTGTCCCCTTTGAGGGGGGAGAGCTGCCTGGTGGTGATTTAGCCTGTGGGTCACCACGCCTCATGTGAGGGGCAAGGTTGCGAAAGTGGGCCTTCATGAATAATCTCAGCCAATACAGGAATTGAACCTATGCTGTTCGCCTTGCTCTGCATCACAAACCAGCTGTCCAGCCAACTGAACTAAACACATCGAATAAAACCATTAATAACCTTTCTTCTGTATTGTCGAGCAAGCAAATTGCAGTCAGTTCCTTTGCTTAATTTCATTAATTATTGTTCAGAATATTTACATAACAGTGCTTAAATTTTTCATGTGAAATTACTTTGCCTTATCCATTATTTGAAATACTCCTCATCAAACATGTGGGGCGAGGTTCTCCGTTGGCTGACGCCGAAATCGGAGCGTGCGATCGGGCGGAGAATAGCTCCCCACGCCGAAATTGCGGCAGGCGGCGGTTTGACGCTGAATCGCAATGCTCCGCCTCCCCAAAAACAGCGTCAATGCGACACACACCCCGCATAGTTGAAACCGTTCGCATTTCATTATGCACAGCCTCTGATGGGCCGAGTTCCCAGTGGCACGGTCCACGTGTGCTCTCACAAATCGTGAACCTGGTGTGGTAGCTGCTGAGAGAGAGAGAGAGAGAGATGGTGTACGGACAGTGCCCAACGCCGCCATACTTCGCGAAAGTTGTGCCGCTGGCCGGGGGGTTTCTGTCAGGGTTGGGGGGGGGGGGGGGTAGTGGGGGGTGGCCAGGAGGTGGGATGTGGGATCGGGGTGGATGGGTACGCAACACGATTACCGCATCCGGCAAGGCAGCCATGCGGCGTGCATGCCGCTGATGACAGCCCATTATAAACATGGTGCCCTGGGTCGTATAGGTGGCCTACCGGGACACCCCCCTGGGGGCCCTTTGGCACCAGCTGACCCATTAGCTGTATGGGTGCTCCAGCAGAACCTGTCCCATCTTTTTGGCTGCAATCTATGTGTATGTGTGTGTGAGTGTGTGTGGTGTTTGGATTAAGCGCAGTTGCAACTTGTCAGCCCTGCGAGTGTCCATCATGGACCCGGCCATTCCCGCACCGTTTACTGTGGGTTTTGCTGCTGTTCCAATTGTGCCGGTGCTAGCCCCTCACCGCTAGCGGAATTGCTGCAGATGTGGCGCCGATATTTCTGACGGGACACTCCTCGAATTCACCGTTGGCGTCAGCACTTAGACTCAGAACGGAGATCCAGCCCATTATCACTTCCAATAGTAATCGGATTAAACTTATTTTAAAATGTTTTTGTCGTGTTATTATCATTCATAAAACATTGATGTTAAATTGGTATTGTCACATGAATGTTTCTATTGTGAATATGCAGGCCTGAGAATGGCCATTGCAGTCCATTTGGTCAATCCCAAAGTGTAAAGAAATTGTGCACGGCGATTTAGATTCCTCAACAATTTTATCAGAAAAACTACCAACTCCCTCTTCACCTTGGCAACACTATCTTCCTCCATTACCTTCCTGCGCAAATAGTCGATTGTAAGGGGAATGGACAGGCATTTCTGTGGCCGTACGAAAGTGAAGGTTTAAACTAATATGTCAGGGGGAACCACTGAAAGGAGTCAGAGAAGGAAGGAGCAAGGACAAAAACGAAAGGCAGAAAGGGGAATAAGAAAAGTGATAGGCAGAGAAACCAAGGACAAAATTCAAACAGGGCTGTAGCGAAAAATATTGGGAGTAAGACAAACAATGTCAAAAAGACAAGCTTCAAGGCTTTGTGCCTTAATGCTTAGAGCATTTGCAATAAGTGGATGAACTAATCACACAGATAGATGTAAACAGGTACGATATAATTGGGATCAAGGATGTGGAGATGCCTGTGTTGGACTGGGGCGAGCACAGTAAGTCTTACAACACCAGGTTAAAGTCCAACATGTTTGTTTCAAACACCAGTGCTCCGAAAGCTAGAGTTTGAAACAAACATGTTGGACTTTAACCTGGTGTTGTAAGACTTCTGACTGGGATCAAGGAGACATTGCTGCAGGGTGACCAGGGATGGGAACTGAATGTCCCAGAGTATTCAGTATTTAATAAGGACAGGCAAAAAGGACAGGTGGTGGAGTAGCATTGCTGGTTAAAGAGAAAATTAACACAGTAGTGAGAAAGGATATTAGCTCTGACAATGTGGAGTCTGTATGAATAGAGTTGGGAAATACCACTTGGGGCATGCCAGCTAAGCACACGAATCCCATGATCCTGACGTCTTGACTGTCCTGGTTCCAGTCTAATTTGGCATACATGTGGGACCAGGCATAAAGGACACCTATAACGTCCCTAATGCTATGTGTGCAGCTGACTGGGAGATGCCTCAAGATCACCGGTGCTGAAATGAGCTGCTTGCATAGAAGTTCAGAGTGGCAGTGACTTTAAGAGCCTCAGGCAGTGGGTGTCCTCCCATTCCATGTGGTCCAGCTCTTACAGCACATGGAAAAGGTGGTTCACCATCCCTGGGACAGGCGGAGTCTTCTCCCACATTCTGGCTCCCACATCTGTAGACAGGAAGTCTGACGTCGGAAGCCCCTTTGCTGGTACAGTCTCAAACGGGGTTCTTCCCTCTGTGGTGCTGCTTCCTGTACAGCTGCGGGCCCAGCCTCCTCCTTCTCAGCAGGCTGCTCATCCTGCTTGTTATATTACTTTGTGTAATATATATATTACTCTTTTGAACCATCCGAGTTGTTGAAATGAGCAGTAATCTTCTTGTAAAGATAAACTAATTTTTGAGTAATATAAATTAATATCGTGAGTTCTTTTTACTTAATACTCAACTAGTAAAACAAATACAAAATTGTAGATACAACTAATTAAATTATGCAATACAATACTTTGGTAACTAATAAATTCTTCTCTCTAGCTGTCCTATGTTTGTTCCCTCTACACCTCGATACACAATCCTCCTCCAAAGAGCGGGAAAGCTTTTCATATAGGCCCTGATAGTGAGACATCTAGTATTCAATTGCCTGTACTAGCTTCACATAGATTGATCATGTACATTGATGTACAGAGATCACTACATCCCCCTTTTTAAACATTTTCTTGTAAATATTAAAAGAAAATTTTACATTTGAAATACAGTGGTTACATAGTACAGCAATCGCTAGAATCATGTATAAGTTCACAAATTCAGTCGATTTGGTCTTCTTCTCCTTGTCGATCTTCTTAATTTCAAAGGTGATGAAGAAGTTTTAATGTCCTTGTTGATTGTCAGATTAGAATGTAATTGTTGTTCACCTTGCTTTGGAATTGTGCGATGTAAGTCAAGATGAAGAAAAATCTGTGTTTGATCTTTGACTTGAAGTAGATCATGACGATTTCTTCCATAAATGTTACCATCTGAAGTTTTAATCAGATAAGATCTGGGAGAGATTTGCCTAATGATGTGAACAATGTCAGACCAACCTCCTTCAGGAAGTGTGAATTGAACAGTATCATTTTCTGCTAGAGTTGTTAACTGTTTTGCGTGTAGATCAAAATACTGTTTTTGTTTCAGTCTCTGTTGCTGAGATTTCTTCACAATTCCAGATCAGGAATATGTAGCTGAGGTAGAATTGTTCTTATGTTCCTGTTAAATAACATCTGAGCTGGAGCTGATCCTGATGATAAAGGTGATGATCTATCAGTATGCAATGCTAAATAAAAATCAGTTTGTGAATCTTTTGATTTGCTAAGTAACTGTTTAATGATGTGGACACCTTTCTCAACCTTTCCATTGGACTGCGGGAAATGAGGGCTTGAGGTGATGTGGTCGAAATTGTAAATTGTTGAGAATTCTTTCCACTCGTAACTCAAAAAACATGGGCCATTGTCAGACATGATGGTATGAGGAATACAATGCCTGGCAAATATTTCTCTGCATGCTTTGGACAGTATTGGATGTAGGATCATTCAACTTCCTGACTTCTGGAAAATTTGAATAATTGTCAATGACTAAAATATAATCCTTGCCAAATAAATGAAAGAGATCGATGCTTACTTTCACCCATGGTGATGTAACAAAGTCATGCTGTTTCAATGGTTTCTTGCATTGTTGACTCTGATGTACTGGACACATTCAACATGATGAGATCCTGTCTGAGATATCTTTATTTATACGTGGCCGATATATTGATTGTCTGACATGGCATTTACATTTCTCTATGCCTGGATGACCTTCGTGAAGTCTAGTAAGCATTTCTAACTTGCTGTCTGGAATGACGATTCAATCCTGTCTCAGCAAAATACCATCCAAGATAGTCAGTTCAGATTGTATGCTCTGGTATTGTGTACAATGACCTTTTGGCCATCCATATTGTAAATGATGGCATCTTTCTGTGGTTCTGTACAAATTTGTTGAAGCTTTGAATCAGAGGCAGGAAGTGACTCTCTGAAATGTTGCAGGGTGAGAATCAATGTAATTGATTGATTCCTCTTGAAGAATATCAGTGTTGATGGATCTGGATAGAGAATCAGATATAATTAAATCTTTCCCTGGACTATATATAAGATTAAAATCATATCTGTGCAATTTCATCAAAAGTCGTTGTAGTCTTGGTGTCATATCATTTAAATTATTTTCAATGATGCTAATAAGTGGACAATGGTCTGTTTCTACAGTAAATCTCAGTAAGTCATATACATAATCGTGGAATTTGGCAATTCCAATCATAAGTCCAAAACACTCCTTTTCAATCTGGGTGTACCTACACTCAGTCGAAGTCATGGATCTGGATGCTTAGGCGAATGGGAACCCAATGATTGAAATGGTCTTGTTGAAGTAGAACTGCATCTATGCCATTCTGACTAGCACCAGTCAAAATTTTTAGTGGGCCTGGTCGAGTCAAAGAAGGTTAAGCTCGGAGCCTGGATCAACTGTTGTTGCAGATCTGCCCATTCTTCACTATAACTATGAGTCTTATTCTTTCTGAATAGCTGATGTTATGCAGTTGTTCTGCTGGAAAAATTCGAGATGAACTTCCCTAGAAAGTTGACAAATCCTGGAAAGCATAAGACTGTTTTCTTGTCTTGCGGTATTTGCATTGACTTGATGACTTGTACTTTGTCTTCGTCTGGCTTGATACCATTGGCTGTAATGTTGTCACCTAAAAATTTCAAAGAAGAAGCGACAAACATACATTTAGCTTGATTCAGCTTCAAACCATACTTCTGTATTTTCTTGAACACTTATCTAAGACGGCTCATGTGTTCTTCTGGTGTTGTAGACCAGATGATTATGTCATCTACATAAACACGAACCCTTTCAATGTTCTCTGTCATTTGTTCCCCTATACAATGAAATATTTCTGAGCAGAAATAATTCCGAAGGGCATTCTGTTGAAACAATACCTCCCAAAAGGTGTGTTGAAGGTGCAGAGGAGCTTGCGGGAGTCATCAAGCTGCATCTGCCAAAAACCTTGTGAGACATCAAGTTTGGTAAACATTCTGGCATTGGCCATTTCTGATATGATTTCCTCTCTCTTTGGTATTGGGTAGTGCTCTCGTCTAATATTACGATTGAGATCTTCAGGATCCACACAGATTATAATGTCACCGCTGTTTTTTTGCACAGACTAAGGAGCTGACCCAATCAGTCATTTGTGTTACCTTTGGTATAATTCCTTGCAATTGCAAACTTGTTAGTTCAATCTTTCTCTGAGAGGAGCTGGTACTCGCCTTGGTGGATGTATCACTGGCTTGGCATCTTTTTTTAGAAGTATCTTGGACTGATATGGCAGTGTTCCCATGCTATGAAACACATCAGGGTATTCATGTAAAAGTTGCTGGATGTCTTCTTTAATTGTAGCTGATTAACAAGTATTGAGGAAAATTCTCTGAATGAGCTGCAAATCTTTACAAGTTTGAGCACCCAATAGTGAAGAACAATTGTCATCCACTATCTCGAATCGTATTTGTTTGTGAATGTCCCTATTGGTGACATTTAAATAACATGAGCCATGTGAGAAAATTGGATTGCCATTATAATCTTTTAGTGAACATTCTGCAGGAACTATGTCATAGTGACCTTTAAAGTAGACAAGTCCTTGGAATTGAGAAGATTCACTGAAGCACCTGTGTCTAATTTAAATGAGATTGGAATATTATTAATACGTACAGTAGTCATCCATTCATTGCTGACCACATTGACTTGTTGACCTTTTGTTGCTTGAAGATCATTGTTGCTTGCTTGCAGATCAGTCTTCGTGGATGCTTCAACCACTCCAACAAAGAAGGTATTTTCCAACGAGTAAATTTCATCACCTTGGGAAAAATCTTGTTAAGTGTTGATGTGTTCATCTTTGTCAACAGCTCTCACATTGTCATTCTTATTCTGTGCAGGAGGGAGATAAATTGCAGATGATTGACACTGAGAAGCATAATGATTCTTCTTTGAACATCTCAAACAGCACTTTCCAAAAGCAGGGCAGTTTCCTTTTAAGTGGGCGTTGCCACATCTATGACACGTCATCATGTTGCCGCTGCCGTGACGTATTACAGTAGTGACGTTCGTGCATGCGCAGACCTCTTTTGTTGAGTCTCATATTTCTGTGCGAAGTACGCATGTCCCAAGTCAGAAAATGCATGGACTGGGTAGCTGCCGTTCTGAACAGTCTTCTGTGCTGCGTGCGACACCATTTTCATTTTCTCAGCCCCATGGTAGACATTCGCGCCTTTTTCTTTGGGATAAAACTCTAAATACTGAATTTTGGCCTGTTCACTGGAGGTGCATATCTCTATCACGATTTTCAACATGAAGTCATTTTGCCGAATTAAAGCTTCCCTTACAGTATCATCAGTTATTCCATTAACAATTTGATCTCTCACAAGAGAATCATGAAGATCAGCATAGTTAAAGGTTTGAGATCTGTAATGAAGTTATTCACCGGTTCACCATTTTTTTTGGATTCGCTTATGAAACCTGTATCGCTCTAAAATTTCATTAGTTTACATTTTGCGGTGGTCATCGAATAATCTTGATTATATGTTCAAACTTCGATTTATCTTCACCAGCAGCAAAAATAAATGAATTGTAGATTTCAATTGCTTGCTGTCCTGTTATGGTTTATGAATAGAAATGCCGACTTGACAGGCTCCATGATTCTCCAGAACCATGCACTGAAAAGGGGAAGAAAATTAAAGTGAGCCGTGAGGATCCCTGAGAAAGCCCTGCCCCTCAGCCATCTACTCCTCTGGGACCTCCAAGCATGCATTCCCCCTTAGTGAGTGCATCTCCACTAAGCCTCAGACCTTCCCCTCTCACACTGGCATATCCCCACTCCTGTCCCTCTCAAACTCACCAGGATTACATGCCTGGATATTTAAGAGTCTCACTGACTAATTTCTCCTGGCCATTCCCCCACCCCCTCCCCCTCACTCCTTGTGTTAGGTGACATGGCTATTGAGTGGATATTGTGTGGAGTTTTTGTGTCCTTATCTGAGGAAGACTGTTCTTGCTGTGGAGGGAGTGCAGTGAAGGTTTACCAGGCTGATTGCTGGGATGGCGGGAATGTCATGTGAGGAGAGACTAAATCGGTTAGGATTATATTCATTGGAGTTTAGAAGAGTGAGTAGGATCTCATAGAAACTTATAAAATCCTAACAGGATTAGACAGGGTATGTTCCCAATGGTGGGGACGTCCAGATCTAGGGGTCATAGTTTGAGGATAAGGGGTGAACCTTTAAGGGGGAGGGCGGGATCACGCTGTTGAGTTGGATGATCAGCCATGATCATAATGAATGGCGGAGCAGGCCTGAATGGCCTCCTCCTGCTTCTATTTTATATGTATATTTCCATCTGCATTTCTTCTCAATCTAGTTGCTTTGACCGAAAGGTATGAAGGCACCACTGAGATCTGAACTTGAGATTTCCTGTTTACAAGACAGGCACTTTAACCATCTAAGCCACAGTGCCAACCTTCCTCACGGAGCACCTCAAAGAAGCCTCCTATCATGACCTGTAATGGGGTGAGTGGTGATACACATCACCACGAAGCCTGTCATTGGTGTTCACATCAGTGTATCCTGTGTGATGTAAACTTTTGTATGAGCATTGTGTTTCAATGCTTGCGACTTCAACTATTTTGATTGAACCAAATAAACTAAATTGAATAAACTGAAGGACAAATTAAAAGGGACGGCCCTTTTAAAAGCGATACTGCCTTACACCAAAACGAATCCCGAATGAAACTTAAAACATCAAACTAAAATGTGATTTACAGGGTCGATAAAGCACCTCAGTCCCTGTGGGCCCATCAGGCACGGAAAGCCTTGGTGGTGCCTGTGGACACTGCAGGCTCCTCCTCCAGGGACACGCCCATGAAGGTGGCTGGGGTAGGGGGCAGACAGCTCGGATGCTTGGGATTTCAATCAGTGCCAGTGAACTTCAGCTCTGCACAATTCATTGACACCATTAACTTGTGAATGAAGGGTGAAATTGCAAATCAAGCAATTGAATGCCTCTTGTGACAGATGAGGCACAGCTGATTAGAGTGAAGCCTGCAATTAGCATGACAAGCACATATCTGGAGGGCACCCTCAAGAAGTTTTTGGTTTCATCAACTAAATAGATTAACAGAAATTAAACAAGGGACAAATTAAAAGGGGCCGCTCCTAGTAGGAGCACAGCCCAAAGATAGCACGAGAGAAACGGAAACTTAAAAATATCGAATCAAAATGTGCAAAGAAGGGTCGATAAAACAATCAAACCCCTGCGGTGCCCACCGAGCACGGCAGGTATCGAGTGTGCCTGTGGACACCGCATACTCCCTCTTCTGGGAAACCCAGCCGCGAATGAGGCCGCGGAGGAGGGGCAGATGGTCCGGTCGGACCGCTTCGGTCACCCGCTGCCTGGACCTTTTAATAGCAAGTTCGCCAGGCCCAGGAGCAGGTTGGCAAGGAGGTAGAGGACACTCTCATTTCACAGCCCTGCACATGTATTCCTGTGAAACAAACTTCCTAGACAAGTGCAATTGAGACTTAATAGAGCTTACCCCTTTGTCCTTAGAGTTCTGCCTGAGTGTGGGGCTCCACTCAAAGGTCAGTTGTGCTTCCCCAAGTGAGGGTCTTCATTCCTCATGATGCAGGGATGTAAACCATTCTTGAGAACCCCACTCTTCCCTTGCAGTCTGGTCTCTCATGTGGCCCTGCCCAATAACCTCACAGTTGACCCCAGTGCTGATCCTCAGTATTCACCTCCTTCAACCCACTTTGCAGCTCCCACTGAGGACAGGCACTCCCTCAGCAGTGATCTGGTCACAAGCACAGTAAGGACATAGGAAGCGATGTCAGCCTCCAGACCCCCTTAATGCAAGTGAAGTCCCGAAGTGAATTGAAGTTCAGACCAGCTCGCAACTCCTCTCCAGCCCCCCCGAGATTGGGTGACTGAACCCCAGCCCGGACCCCCAAGTTGAACTTATTTGTGTCCCTCGCATCCTCTCCGATGCACTCTGGGCTGCGATGACCCCGGAGAACCCTGTCTGCCTGAACGCTCACCTCCTATACCCCACTCGGAGATGAGGCCCCGGTTCACATTTTTGCCAACGTGTTGTAAATGGCACGGGTGTAATGCCACGCTTGTGCCTGGTGAATATTACATGAATGGGGGATATGTCACGAGAGAATGACTGCTAATGGCATGCTAATGTATTAAAATTAGGTTTCTGGGCTCCCGTGGCGTGATTCACACTACTCCACTGGGAGGGGGGGATTCCAAAACGCCGGAGAGAATAGTGTTTTTCGGTTCTCTCCAGATCTTGAGCCGGCGCCGAATTTCTCACGGGTGAAGAGTGCACTAAAGACAGTGCAAACACTAACAAATATTATATGGTGTTTATTAGTTAACTTGTTTAAGCAGATTGAACCCAATATTGAGAGGAATAAAATAAAAACTCTCCCTCTGTCTAAATCTAAGGCTTGTTGCATCTTAACCGCATATTGAAAACATTTATTTTCAGGCCTGAAACATTCGGCAGACAATCTGATTTTTAATCTGACTCTTTAATTGCTTAGTCTGGTCCTGCACATCTCTTTTAATAAAATTTGATTCTGAGAAATGTTAGCATGTTTTGTAAAATTACAATACAATTCTCACCACATTGCATACAGGTGATTGCACGGATAGACTGGCGTTGTTAATGTAGCTGGAAACAACATTTTTTTTGGATGTCAAGATAATTTGGCAATTGTCCCTGGGGATTGGCTCATTGAGAGAGACTTTGAGGGCTCTGTCTGCATTGGGAAAAACTTGTAGAACTGGGTTCTCACACTTTTTTGAGACTTTGAGGTAATTATTATTGGTCGATGACTCTGTTCTGGGGTAATTCATTCTTACAAATTTGGTAGGATGTGGAGGTGATCTATTATGGGCATGTGTAACAGCAGGGATGGGGGCTGCGATTCTCATAGGAAAGGGGCCTGTTGCTTCCCTGTTATCATTTTGAAGCTCTCAGTAGACATTGCCATGCTCACTACTTTGGGCCTTTTCTGTTAATGATCCCTTGTTGCCTGTGAACCAAAGTATGACAATGGGGTGGTTTTGAGCCTGCGTTAGTGCAGACACAGGTAGAAACTCTGGAGAGAATCAGGAAACGTGATTCTCCCCAGAGAGATCGCGTTCTCCACTTTTTTACATCCCTTGCCAGTGACTTCACATGCTTCATGCCACAAAGAGCGACAACCTCATTTTAATTGTTCTGTATGCATTAATATAATTAATCCCCCGCCACATGATTCCCCTCCTCACTGAATATTCAAACCTTGCCAACGTGATGTCACAGGTTATGAAATATGAGATTCCATTGAGAGGATACCCACCGGGGGGCAGCAAAGGTAGGTATAGCCCCGGGAGGAGAGGGACATGCCCGGGCACTGACCTGGCTCTGCTTCCTGGTGCAGGTTGGCGACCTGGACGTGGCGACCTGTACAGAGATGAGCCCTCTGGGCTGCCCTTGTGTGTTGGGGAGGGCTGATGCCTGTGAAGGGGAAGAGTGCCCTTGAGACTGCGGTGGTGGTGGTGGTGGGGGAAACAGTCACCCCAATGCCTGAGAGTGGGGCTGTGAGGGGGTGCCTGTGCCTGTGAAGGGTGGGGGGGTGATGAGAGGGGCTCACCCGATGCCTGCCAGAGGTGTGGTGTTGGAAGGGGTCAACCTTTGCCTGCAAGGGGGATAGGAGGGGGTTGCGTGATGCCTGCGAAGGTGAGGGAAGGGGTGTGGTGCCCTGATTTTGACATTGTGGAGGGGGAGAACCCCATCGCTTCTGCTGTGGTAGGGGTGATGGGAGCCCCGATTCTTGTAATGGGGGTCCTAACGTTTACGTGGAGTGCTGGGAACCGTTCAATTGTGTGTTTCCTGGGCGCCATTTAAAATGGTGCCCGGATCCCTATGGCACCAACCTTGCTGGCTCTATTAGGCTCTGTCCCACCAGACTGGTGGTTGAAACCACGCACATTTTTGTTTACTCAGAGATTCAAGATCTGGAGAGAAAACTGGTCTGTGCAGCTGGAGAGCTACATATCGGTCTTCAGTCAGAGCCTGACATTTGAAAAAATGATCCGATTCTGCCCACAGTACCTTACACTATAGTATTGTCCAATTTTCCATCAGCATAATTACCTGTCAGAAAATGTTTCAAGCCTTCTTTTAGCTCTCCTAATCCTCAGATAATAGAAGAATAATTTATCTATCTTGGATTATGGAGCCTGAATCAGATTAATCGAGTCTAGATTTAAAGAGTAGACAGACACATTTAATTACAGGAGATTACTATCAACAGGGCAAATTTCATTTGATTACAAAACATTAGCTAATTCTGTGTACTTGTTGCAAGAACGAACAATTCGTGATTTGAATAGATTTTGGACAGTTCAAGCTTCCGTGATGAAAATAATTCAAGCCAACTCATGTATTGAGGTTCTCTGCCAGCACCAGTTCAATCAAATGCCTCACAAGCAGATAATCACTAAAGAGCTTTTCCATCCTGGTGGTAATGAAATCTCATATCCCTTTTGAAGTTCACACTGGAACAGAGGAAATAAAGATTAATACTATTCATGATTACACAATTAGGCAAATTATTTATACGCTTCAAAACATGGATATTGATCGCAGCATTAAACCTATACCCCTTGATTTGTCAGCAACTCCAACTGGTCAGATTTATCTCCTTCACAGCAGCAAATGGGGCTGGTTTAGCACAGGGCTAAATCGCTGGCTTTGAAAGCAGACCAAGGCAGGCCAGCAGCACGGTTCAATTCCCGTACCAGACTCCCTGAACAGGTGCCGGAATGTGGCGACTAGGGGCTTTTCACAGTAACTTCATTTGAAGCCTACTTGTGACAATAAGCGAATTTCATTTCATTTCAAATGTGATTGTTTCTAACACTACATGGGCTAAAATTCCGCAGAGTAGCATCAGAGTTGGAT
Organism: Scyliorhinus canicula; assembly: GCF_902713615.1. Taxonomy (NCBI): domain Eukaryota; kingdom Metazoa; phylum Chordata; class Chondrichthyes; order Carcharhiniformes; family Scyliorhinidae; genus Scyliorhinus; species Scyliorhinus canicula. Next base: position 35,065,161 of record NC_052149.1, on the reverse strand, counting down.
TGTCACTCCACTCGTATTTCCTTACCTGACATGTTTTTCAATCCTATCGAGCCCAACCTTCCACCTCAGTCCAGGCAGCGAGGCACGTGCTGAGGTCCTCAGTTGAGTGCGACTGCATCAGAGGGAAGGAGACCATGTTCCCTTCACTAGCTGTGTAAACTAGGTAAATTACAGGTCCAGTCAAGTTTAAAGATATTAGACAGGCTCAGGAGAAAGTAAGTAAGGCAAGTGTCTAAGGTAAGTGGATAAGATTTCAGGAGGGATTGGGAGATAGGGTTTTGGGTGGGTAGATTTTCGGGAGGTGCCGAGTCGCGCCTCAGGGGACGAGGTCAGGTCATGCTGCGGGGTATGGTTGTGTCAATCCTCGGGGATGGATGGGCCCAATTGGGTAGGGCCTTGGGCAAGGGGGGTCGGGGGGGGGGGGGGGGGGGGGGGGGGGGGGGGGGGGGGGGCTGGAGGGGTGAGAGCTGGGAGTTGGTTCTGGTTGGAGGTGTAAGTGCTGGAAGGCGGGTCTGGCCAGAGGTGGGCGGTGAGCCAGGTTGGGCCTTCACAGGGGAACAGTCCCCATGGGGGAGGGGGGGAGAGAGGGGTAGGTTTTGTGGGGAGGCAATCTCATGAGTGGGGGTAATTGGAACGAGGGAGAAGTACCCTGATGGCTCGGGAGGGGTGGTAAGACGGTGTAATCTCCTGGGAGTTCACGTGTGTGGGTGAAATCCAGTGGAGGGTTGGTGTGGATCTGTACAATTGTTACCCAGAAGTTAGAAGTGGTTCTAACCGTTCAAAACTTTTCTGGGTAACTATTGATGTAAGATAGTCAAAACTATACAAAGTTTGCCATTTAAATTGTATTTTCAGATGGTTCCCAGTTCAGGGCAATTGCTTGCTGGAGGTTTACCTTCCCAGACAATTGCCATGTAATCCTTGCCTGTTTACATCAGGTCCCCAGTACATCTTTGGGGTATCCCCTGATTACATTGCCGTGGAGCTCAGAGGCCTGACACAGCCCACAATGTCAGTTCAGTTTCCAGGCTTGTGGAAATTGTCCACCACACAGTCACGTAATGCATATGTAACTGTTGAGCTGTAGGGTTTCTGGATTGGAGGCTTTTTGTAGTTACTTGGGTATAAACATGTTAACCTATCAGAAAACAGAGATAATGGTTGACTGTTCCATTGAGCCTGTCCTACCCTAGAATGATATGACTTGTACACACTCTCACCGATCATTCCTTCCATCTGTGCAAGAAAATAGTTTTAAAAACCTCAGGAAAACATCAGAAAAAAACACCCACAGAAATTCCACTCTGACCCACAAACGTGGTCAAATAAGTTCTGGAAGACTATGGTCTGGAAGACTAAGGGCAGCACGGTAGCATAGTGGTTCGCACAATTGCTTCCCAGCTCCAGGGTTCCAGGGTCGATTCCCGGCTTGGGTCACTGTCTGTGCAGAGTCTGCATGTTATCCGCGTATCTGCGTGGGTTTCCTCCGGGTGCTCCAGTTTCCACCCACAGTTCAGAGATGTGCAGGTTAGGTGGATTGGCCATGCTAAATTGCCCTCAGTGTCCAAAATTGCCCTTAGTGTTGGTTGGGGTTACTGGGTCATGGGGATAGGGTGGAGGTGTTGGCTTGGGTAGGGTACTTTTGCAAGAGCTGGTGCAGACTCGATGGGCCGAATGGCCTCCTTCTGCACTGTAAATTCTATGAAATCTATGGTGACTTCTGACTCAACGCTCAGTGACTCAACTGCAATTAAAATGCAGGAATTATGGCTACTGAGGAGTCAGTATTTCTGCCTCTTCCTAGGAGGGGAGGAGGTTTAAAACTAGGCACTTTCTGTCAGGTAGACTAATTCCTTGGAACATGAATTTCCGCTAATTGCTTGTTGTTTTCAACGTATAGGAGGTATTTTGCCCACTATTAACTGATCCATCTGTAATTTTGTTTTAATAAATTTGGAGTAACCAATTCACTTTTTCCAATTAAGGGGCAATTTAGCATGGCCAATCCACCTAGCCTGCACATCTTTGGGTTGTGGGGGTGAAATCCATGCAAGCACAGGAAGAATGTGCAAACTCCACACTGTCAGTGACCCAGGGCCTGGATTGAACCTGAGACCTCGGTGCCATGAGGCAGCAGTGCTTACCCACTGCGCCACCGGGCTGCCCTGGTCCATCTGTACTTCTGTACTTGCTGTTGGATGGTGCATCTAAGGAGATTTTCTGGATTGTCCACCTATTTTAATATTTGTTTTCATGGGTGTGCCATTCTGTTTAGTTCATCTCATTGGTTACAAATCACTAGGGGCTTTTCACAGTAACTTCATTGAAGCCTACTTGTGACAATAAGCGATTATTATTATTATTATTATTAATATATTTCATTCAAGCTCAATTATTCTCTCTGACTTTGTCATTCAATATTCCTTTTGGTGAAGCAGGAGGAGGCAATAATGTGGCTGGGAACAACTTTCTGAAAGAAAGTAGTTAGACGGTATCTTGGTCTCCATTCTCAGTGATCAATGGATGAGGTGGACCTACAAAGAGTAGAGTTGTTTCTGGTCAGCCAGGGTGAGCTGAAGGGTGACTAGTGCATGGTTTCAGTTGATCATGTGTTATACATGGCAGCCCTCGGCTTGGACTTCATGCAATTACTCCAGGAATATATCTGGAGTGTGTTTTATGTAGGTTTCAAATGTATATGCTTTGTGATGTGCTGGGATAATGTCCATGAATTATTCTTGGATTCTTCTGGATGCTTGCCTTGGACTTCCCTGTCTGCTGAAAGCATGAACAAATAGGGATTATGTTGTGGTATTACACTGAATAAGGCCGGGATTTTCCAGTGGTGGAACAGAACCTGGGGGAAGGCTGTGGTCAGCCAAAAGTCCATTGACTTATGGCAGGGCTAGAAAATCCGGCAATGGCCATTGAACAAACTGTATTTACACCTCCCCAACAGAGAGGGCAGCAAAGAGGACAATTTAACAGCATGCTCATATAAGAACATAAGAACTAGGAGCAGGAGTAAGTCATCTGGCCCCTCGAGCCTGCTCCACCATTCAATGAGATCATGGCTGATCTGTGGTGGACTTAGCTCCACTTTCCCGCCCAAACACCATAACCCTTATCCCTTTATCCTTCAAAAAACTATCTATCTTTACCTTAAAAACATTTAATGAAGGAGCCTCAACTGCTTCACTGGGCAAGGAATTCCATAGATTCACAACCCTTTGGGTGAAGAAGTTCCTCCTAAACTCAGTACTAAATCTACTTCCCCTTATTTTGAGGCTATGCTCCCTAGTTCTGCTTTCACCCGCCAGTGGAAACAACCTGCCCGCATCTATCCTATCTATTCCCTTCATAATTTTATATGTTTCTATAAGACCCCCCTCATCCTTCTAAATTCCAACGAGTACAGTCCCAGTCTACTCAACCTCTCCTCGTAATCCAACCCCTTCAGCTCTGGGATTAACCTAGTGAATCTCCTCTGCACACCCTCCAGTGCCAGTACGTCCTTTCTCAAGTAAGGAGACCAAAACTGAACACAATACTCCAGGTGTGGCCTTACACAATTATACAATTGCAGCATAACCTCCCTAGTCTTAAACTCCATCCCTCTAGCAATGAAGGACAAAATTCCATTTGCCTTCTTAATCACCTGTTGCACCTGTAAACCAATTTTCTGTGACTCATGCACTAGCACACCCAAGTCTCTCTGAACAGCGGCATGCTTTAATATTTTATCATTTAAATAATAATCCTGTTTGCTGTTATTCCTACCAAAATGGATAACCTCACATTTGTCAACATTGTATTCCATCTGCCAGACCCTAGCCCATTCACTTAACCTATCCAAATCCCTCTGCAGACTTCCGGTATTCTCTGCACTTTTTGCTTTACCACTCATCTTAGTGTCATCTGCAAACTTGGACACATTGCCCTTGGTCCCCAACTCCAAATCATCTATATAAATTGTGAACAATTGTGGGCCCAACACGGATCCCTGAGGGACACCACTAGCTACTGATTGCCAACCAGAGAAACACCCATTAATCCCCACTCTTTGCTTTCTATGATGGTTGCCACTCAAGTGGATAGAACCGTGAAGAAGGCCTTCTTTTTTTTTTCAAATAATTTTTATTAAAATTTTCACAATATATCAATAACAAAATACAAAAACAAGAAAGAGAACAACCCCCCCCCCCCCCCCCCCCATATGTACAGAAAAAGATAAATTAGCACCCGCCATTGACATTGAGCAAATAAACACGCCCCATCAAAGCAAAACAAAAAGACAACCCCCCCCCCGGTTGCTGCTGCTGCCGGCCTTTTTCTACCGTTCTGCCAGGAAATCCAGGAATGGTTGCCACCCCCTGAAGAACCCCTGCACTGATCCCCTTAGGGTAAATTTCACCCTCTCCAATTTAATAAACCCCGCCATGTCATTGATCCAGGCCTCCACGCTTGGGGGTCTCGCATGCTTCCACTGAAAAAGAATCCTCCGCAGGGCTACCAGGGACGCAAAGGCCAGAATGTCAGCCTCTTCCGCCTCCTGCACTCCCGGCTCCTCTGCAACCCCAAATATTGTGAGCCCCCAGCCCGGCCTGACCCTGGATCCCACCATCCTCGACATCGTCCTCACTACACCCTTCCAAAATTCCTCCAGCGCTGGGCATGCCCAAAACATATGAGTGCGATTCGCTGGGCTCCCTGAGCATGTAACACAACTGTCCTCACTCCCAAAAAACCAGCTCATCCTTGTCCCGGTCATGTGAGCCCTATGCAGCACCTTAAATTGTATGAGGCTGAGCCTCGCGCAAGAAGAGGAGGAGTTCACCCTCCCCAGGGCGTCCGTCCACATCCCCTCCTTGATCTCCTCACCCAGCTCCTCCTCCCACTTACCCTTCAGCTCCTCCACCGAGGCCTCATCCTCCTCCTGCATCACTTGATACGTTGCCGAGATCCTCCCCTCTCCGACCCACACCCCCGAGAGCACCCTGTCCCGGACCCCGCGCGGTGGCAATAGTGGAAACTCCACCACTTGCCGCCTGACAAACGCCCTTACCTGCATATATCTGAAGGTGTTCCCCGGGGGGAGCCCGAACTTCTCCTCCAGCTCACCCAGGCTCGCGAACTTCCCATCCACAAACAGGTCCCCCAACCTCCTAACCCCTGCCCTGTGCCAACTCAGGAACCCGCCAACAATTCTCCCCGGGACAAACCGGTGGTTCCCCCATATCAGGGACCCCATCAAGGCCCCCACCTCCCCCCGTGCCGTCTCCATTGCCCCCAAATTTTGATGGTATCCGCCACTACCGGGCTCGTGGTATACCTCATTGGAGGGAGCGCCTCCAGGCTTGTGCCCACACAGGACGCCATCTCCATTCTCTTTCAGGCTGCCCCCTCCCCCTCCATCACCCACTTGCGCACCATCGGCGCGTGTGAAGAAGGCCTTCTAAAAGAACAGTAAAACACAGAACAGGCCCTTCGGCCCACGATGTTGTGCCGAGCTTCGTCCAAAACCATGATCAAGCTGTCCCACTTCCTGTCATTCGGGTGTGCTCCATGTGCCTATCCAATAACCGCTTGAAAGTTCATAAAGTGTCCGACTCCACTATCACAGCAGGCAGTCCATTCCACACTATAACCACTCTCTGAGTAAAGAACCTACCTCGGACATCCCTCCTATATCTCCCACCCTGAACCTTAGAGTTATGACCCCTTGTAACAGCTACATCCACCCGAGGAAATAGTCCCTGAACGTCCACTCTATCTATCCCCCTCATCATCTTATAAAACTCTATTAAGTCGCCTCTCATCCTCCTTTGCTCCAATGAGAAAAGCCCCAGCTCCCTCAACCTTTCCTCATAAGACCTATCCTGCAAACCAGGCAGCATCCTGGTAAATCTCCTTTGCACCCTTGCCAATGCTTCCACATCCTTCCTATAACGAGGTGACCAGAACCGCACACAATACTCCAAATGTGGTCTCACCAGAGTCCTGTACAGTTTCAGCATAATCCCACAGCTCTTAAACTCAAGCCCCCTGTTTATAAACGCTAACACACTATAGGCCTTCTTCACGGTTCTATCCACTAGAGTAGCAACCTTCAGAGATCTGTGGACATGAACCCCAAGATCTCTCTGTTCATCCACATTCCTCAGAACTCTGTCGTTGACCCTGTAATCCGCATTCAAATAGTCCTACCAAAATGTCCTGCAATTAACTACAGGTTAAAATAAGCTATATGATTTCTGACCATCAATGTGTCTTCTAGCTGGTGACAAATGGGAGAAAGGTTTTAGTGAGGAATATGAGGGAGCTCATGTTCACGGTGTAGATATTCAGCGTTATAACCATTGCTCACGCTATTCAACCTTTTATCAGAATGGAGAATTTTGTCTGACTCATCTGTCAAGCTCATAAAACAACCTAATCGGCCTTATAATTGCTTCAGATCTGGCAATGTGCCAGCATAACCAAAGATGCACAGTTTAGGTGGATTGTCCATGCTAAATTTCCCCTTAGTGTGGTCAGGGATGTGCAAGTTACAGGGATAGGGCAGGTTGTGTGTGCGGGTTGACCTGGGTGGGGTGCTCTTTCGGAGGGTCGGTGCAGACTTGATGGGCTGAACGGCCTCCTTCTGCACTATAGGTATTTTATTCTGTGATTCTAAGTTTGTATCAAATCAACCTGTTAAAAGTCAGAGCATTAATTCAGACTCACCCTTCATATTTGAATCATAGGACAGCCTTTTTATAATTCCTGTTCAATCGCTTAATTCCTTTCTTGCTGCCATCCTCTAACAAATAGATACATTTTCTCTAACTCCATAGAATATATTACAAGATAATTATTAAACAATAACTATGAGGAGTGATCTAATTGAATTGTTTGAAATTTCAAAACATTTAGACACGGTAGATATAAATAAACTACTTATTCTGGTAGGAAAATACAGAATACGCAGGCATAATTTTAAAATTGAGCTGGACCAAGGGCAGCACAGTGGCACAGTGTGTTAGCTCCGTTACCTCACGGCGCCAAGATCCCAGGTTCGATTCTGGGTCACTGTCCATGTGGAGTTTGCACATTCTCCCTGTGTTTGCGTGGGTTTCGCCCCCCCCCACAACCCAAAGATGTGTAGGCTAGGTGGATTGGCCACGTTAAATTGCCCCTTAATTGGAAAAAAATGAATTGGGCTCTCTAATTTTTTTTTTAAATTGAGTTGGACTATTCAGGACTGAAATTAAGAAGTACTTGGAAACACAAAGTGTAGTGGAAATCTAGAACTTTTCTCCCAAGATGCTGTGGATGCTGGATCAAATTAGATAATCAAAATTGAGACCAATCAACCTTTGTTAGCTCAAGGCTTCAAGAATCAAAGGCCCTGTTAATGGTCTTGATGTGGTACATGGTCTAATTAAATTGCAGAACAGCTCACGGGACTGACTGGCCTAATGCTGCCTCTCTGAAAGTCATGGGTAGCTGACAGATGTAAATAAAGAAACAAAAGCAATAGAAGTAGGTTTACCCTGAACCTTAATGCACTCTGTGATTATGTGCCTCCCGACAGGAAATCCAATCTGTTTATTTCTGATTATTCTGTGAATCTCCTTATCATCTGGTGTGCAGGTCATGACAAGCCAAAGAACCACAATAAAACACCACTGAGAGTAGCAAGATTCCAAAATAGTTTTTGGGCTCATTCGGATTTCCCTTCTTTTGAATATGTTCTGCACATATTCACCCTATATTTGACATTACCGAGCAGAGGTCAAGCACTGGAACAGCCTTACCAATTGTTTAACATGTATTATCTATGGGAAAGCATCAAAACTTGTTCAAAATTATTTTAACGGCCTAACATTCCCTCAAGTTACACAGAGTCTTGAAAGTAGTATGTTATCCTCCAGAACCTCTGTTTGGGAAAAATGGTGAAAAGATGCCAAAACATGCCACATAGTTCGAATATTGGGCCCTGTCCTGGACCACTTCAAACAGAATTAAGTGCTTTTCAATCACCTCCCTTCATGGTTGCGTGGGTTTGAAGTGGCAGCTGGAACTTAACTCTGTTTGAAGTGGTCCAGGAGCTGTCAATAAAAGCTTGTTGTTTATAAACATTACGGTATTACTCAACCATGAAGGAAGATGAATGAAACAATTCTGACAGCTAGGGATGTGTGGAAGCTGTTAATCACAGCCTAGTAAAATTAATATCAATGAACGGCTTGCAGGTCAACAATCTGAGGAGGTTTAAATCCAGCTAAATTGGCAGGTGTTGCTTCCTGTGTCTGAATCAGCAGGTGCATTGCTCAGGTGAGTGATAAAGCAATGATATTTTTCATTACGTCTGTCTGGATGCTCTCTCGCTTCCAGACAGGGGTCTCCCTTCTAGAGGGCTTCCTGACAGGAGTCTCTCTAATGGGGAGCTTCTTAATTTATGGAGACTCTGTGAAGGGCCATATTTGGATCCAGAAAGTGCTTGGATGGGGGGCTGAATTGCACTGCAGGGCAGGAGGGACTGAGTTACGATGTGGGGGTGTGGCCAACCGCGGGACTTCACAATAGGGCTTCCCGCTCAAAATGGCGATAGCGGTATCCTTCGGGAATCCCTCGCAATCCTCATCAGTCATAAATTTGCATGACCAAGGATTGGAAACGCTTCCTGATTTGTGAAAATCAGGTGCAATTCAGCTCTGGTGAGAGAACGTAGTCCCTCAAAAGGAGAATCTTGTCTGTAATCAATGAAAACTTCTTAAAAGAACATGGATAAATATGTGTAAATATTTTTAAATACAGAATGTCATTAATTTGCTCACAGTCCAGTTGGGTTCCACCAAAATCATTCAGTTCCAGACCTCACCACAACTTCTCTCCAGCCATGGAGACAAGAGCTGAATGTTGGAGAAGAGATGAGAATGATTGTCTTGAACACTGAGCTGTCATGACACCGGATCATAGCTCAAAATATGGACATATTGAACTTTTAAGTAAAACGTGTTTTTTAAAACGAGGACCTACAAACAAAAACTGGCCAAGATTGTAAAGTGACCACTTGTTGGAAAATTCCATTGTGAATTACACTTTACCAACTTGTCCAAAGAGAATGGATTGTTGCATCTAAAAGATGTCAAGTCTGATTTCAGATGGAGACACTTCAAAAGGAAGATGTTTTTATTTAACCTTGTTGCAACCAACCAAGAGGGTTTACTAAAGAAGGGGAGTCAGTTCATCTCTCCTCACCCGGGGACATAAAAATTTGTGGGTATCTTTTCTAATGAGCGTCAAGTAAAATACCTCGTCAGTGACTTGGAGTTCTATCTGATCATCTGATTGCCATCACAATCGCAGGGTATTATCGCAAATATTCCTCTGAGAAGCATCCTTGACTCTACTAGTTTTAATTAAATAGGGCGGGGGAGTGGGCTTAGTTCGTGTGCTCTTTAGGAGGGTCAGTGCAGACTCAGTGGGCTGAAAGGCGCCCTTCTGCACTATAGAGGTGCTATGGTTTTATGTTTCAACATTGACATTCCCTTCATTATAAAGTCGGCAATCAGGTTGTTCGTTAATGATTCCACATTGTTTCACACCATTTAAAATAAGGCCATTTGGCCCATCGAGTCTGTACTGACCCTCTGAAAGAGCATGCTACCAAGGCCCATGCCCCACCCTATCCCCATAACCCCCCTAACCTTTGGACTCTATGGGGCAATTTAGAATGGCCAATGTACCTAGCTTGCACATCTTTGGACTGTGGGAGAAAACTGGAGCACGGGGAGGAAACCCACGCAGAAATGAGAATGTGCAAACTCCACACAGACTGTCACCCAAGGTCGGATTCGAACCTGGGTCTCTGGTGCTTTGAGACAGAGGAGCTAATCACTCTCCCACCATGCCGCGGTGAAGGAATGCCAATATACAGCATGGTCTGGTTAACATTCCGGCTTGGACTGACAAGTAGCAGGTAGCATGTAGGCCTCATAAATGTCCGTCAATGACTGTCTTAAATGAGAGGAAACTTGAACTTTCCACCTCACCTTTAGTGACTTCACCATTGACCATCAACGACTTAGGGGTCACGAGGGACTAAAGGTCTGTCTGGTTGACCTGATCTTCTCAAGAGAGACTGAAGTAGGATACTTTGGAAGAGCAGGTTTGGGAGTACATCAAAGTCAACATACCAAGGAAGCAGTTAGTTTCAATACATATAAGTGTAAGGTGTTGCATTTTGGAAAGTCAAATCAAGGTTGGACTTTCACTGTGAGTGGTAGGACCTTAGGGAGGATCGTGGAACAGAGGGATCTTGGAGTTCAGGGGCATGGTTCTCTAAAGGTGGAATCACAGGTAGATAGGGGAGTGAAGGTGGAGTATAGAAGCTGGAAAGGTCTGTTGCAGTTGTATAGGACGTTGGTGAGGCCGGACCTAGAGTATTGTCTTCAGTTTTGGTCGCCTTGCTATGGGAAAGATGTTATTAAACTGCAGAGTGCAGAAAAGATTTAGAAGGATGTTGCCAGGACTCAAGGGACTGAGTTATAGGGAGAGATTGGACAGGCTAGGACTTTTTCCTTTGAAGCGGAGGAGACTGAGGGGTGATCTTATAGAGGTGTATAAAATCATGAGAGGCATGGATAGGGTGAAAGCACTCAGTCTTTTTTCCAGGTTTGGGGAATCGAGAACCAGAGAGCGTAAGTTTAAGGTAAGAGGGGAAAGAATTAATGGGAACCTGAGGAGCAATTTTTTTACACAGAGGGTGGTACGTATGTCAGATGAGCTGCCGGAGGAAGTGGGTGAGGCAGGGACATTGACAACAATTAAAAGGCATTTGGACAGATACATAGATAGGAAAGGCTTAGATGGAAATGGGCCAAATGCAGGCAAATAGGGTTAGCTTAGATGGGCTTTTTGGTTGGTATGGACCAGTATGGGCCGAAGGGCCTGTCTCCAGGCCATAGATTCTATGATTAGTGATGGATACCTGTATGTTTGAAATAGACCAAGGACCAAACCATTGGGAGGGTGCAATAAAGCAATGAACCTGAATTTCGGCAAAAAGGATAGTTCCTCAATGGATTTTGAATGATGCAGCTCTACCACCAGCCAAACAGTGCAACATCCTTCAGGTCACATGGTACTGCAGCTGCAACATCAGACCAATTTATTCTGATGGATTTAACATCATCATAGAAACCTTTTAGGATTTTGGAACGCACCTAGATTTATTGAAACAACCGACCTCAATCAGAAAATTGTATTTCCTTAAAATGACACAAACACAACATCAATAAAAACTGTGCTGCTTTCAACTAAGTTTGTAGTTGTTTTAACTTAGATTTGAATAATATTCTAAACATTAATACATTCAGACCTTAATGAGTCTGATTCATGAGGAGAACATCCACAGGATCAGTTTATAGCTGAAATGCTATATCAACTACAGTGGAGACGGAGATATAATCTTCTGATGGGACACTAAGGAATTCCCATTAGAAATATCACCAAGCTATCATTAAGAGGATGATTATCTCCTAATCAATGAAGTGAGTCACTCAGGCTGCTTGCCTGAAGATATGATGACGCTATGTTATTGCGTCACTGGTGTAACACGGATAAGTTGGCTGAAATTTAATAGCACCATTCCCATTTCTCAGACTCCAACAAGCATCAAATTTCCAGTATGACAGACAGGAAACGCGTGGCCAACACAAACAAGTGCCGCATGCTCTGTCATAATGGGATGGATAAAAACAGGTGTCCGTGGCTCATTCTGAAACAAGTGTTAAGCCCATTGCATAAGGGCCCTCTGCCTGTCTAAAACTCCCTGTGCAAAACCGGCTTTACTGAATGTAGGTGATGGAGGGCAGGCTGCATTCAAGGTCTCAGGTCAACATGTGTTCATTGGTTTCCCTAATTTGTTTTGGGAGTTGAGTTACTGTGGCGAATTGCTTACTTCACATTAATGTTGCACAAAACCTGTTTATATATCGTAAAAATTCCAAGCTGCTTGCCACCCCATATAAGGCAGGTGGAGGCAGGAACCTCCAGGTGAGACACAGTCAGAGGTCTGCTGGATCCCTGGACCCAGCTGGGTTCCAGCCTGATGCTGATTCTCTGGTACAGAGTTACCCGGGGCTGATGGGGATGATAGGGACCAACCTGGACGTTCAAAATTAGATGGATGTCAGCGTCACTCCAGCAGATCAGTAGCGGATTGGAGGAGTCCCAGAGGCTACGGGTGCAGGAGATGGTGCCGGCAATGAGTGGCACCACGGCCAACACTTCTGGGGTGGCGACTGCAGTGGAGAGCCTGGTGCATGACGTTGGCACCATGAGTGAAGGTGTCCAAGGCGTCACGCAGCCAGTGATGGCCATAGCTGAGGGTCTCGACAGTATGGTTGCCTCACTGGGGGATGTCACCAACTACCAGGCCGACTTTGATGGGGTTCTGCAGGACATGTCCGGCTCTCAGTGGGTATGGCCGAGGCGCTGCAGAACGTGGCCTGGTCACTGGGCGATGTGACCCAGTCACTGAGGAGCATGGCCGAGGGCATCGACATGATGGTGCGGACTATGGGGAACCACCAGGGCTGGCAGATCCCGATGATGCAGGGGCAGCCGGGGACCAAACCAGCTGCCCCTCCATCCCAAGGTGAACCCCAGGGCCCTACGGACACCAACCGGGAGGACGGTGCGCTGAGTGCCAACCCAGACCCATCCCATGGGACGGCGTCGGTGGCCATCAGCACTCCTCTGTTCAACCACCCTGATGAGGCCGTGTCTCGGGGTCAGCACACGGGACATGGCGGCACAGATGTGCATGTGCCGTTGACAAGTGAGCCAGGGCCCTCCAGCCCCAGAGCCCCCAGAGGATGCCAGCCAGAGACATCAAAGGCCACGAGACAAGATACACAGCTGGCTGCCTCCAATCAGATGTGCATCCTGGGGAAACACCAAGATGTAGTGGTAGTGTTAGCAGAGCCTTATGTGTGAAGGTGTCCAAGACGTTGTGCATCCGGTGACGGCCATGGCTGTGGGTCACGGCATATGTCTGCCTCACTGGAGGATGTCACCCAGTACCAGTCTGACCTTGATGGCGTTGAGCTTCAATGAGGGCACTAGGGTAGGGTAGAGGTGTTAGTTACGGAGTGGGGAGGGGGTGGGGTTGGGGGCCGGGGGATAGACAGGGCGGCATTATCGGAAATGGTGTATTGTACAGCATATTAAACAACTCTTTGCACATGCCTCTGTCATTTTCCTCTCCAATGCGGGCTGACACCCGGGCTCTTTGCTTATCTCTCCAGGCAACACCCCCTCCCCGTGGCACCCACCCGCCCTGTGACCCATTTCCTGGGTGTTCAGATGTTGGCTGCAGCGTGTGTGGTGTTGACTGTCCAGGCATCAAGTTGCGATCGGAATGCTAGGCAAAGACTCCCGTATGCTACATGGCCCGCCTACCCATGGGAACCCACTTGGCATGTGTCACATGCTCACTTAACCACGATTGCCAATTCCCTATTAGCGACAGCCTTCAGCTGCGCAGCCTCAGCAATCAGTGGGGGTTATGGGTGATCGGTGGGGCAGATGGGCAGGAACAGGGGTTGCCCCCGGAATATGGTTGGGATCGAAGGGTTGGCATGGTGGTGCCACGAGCCTTTGTTTCCCCCCATCCACAGTGCCGCTCTCGCCCCCCCCCCCCCCCCCCCCCCCCCCCCCCCCACCACCGGCCCCACCTCCCATGGTGGCCTCCCGCTGAGCGTTGGAGTGGCCAGCCCAGCAGCCTGTGAGCAAAGATGGCTACTTCTCTCTTCGGCTCCTCACGGAAGCCCTTCCATCAGGTTCACGTTTGTCAAACGGAGTACTAATCGGCACAAGCGTGAGCACTTGCTGGGGAGGCCGGAGAATGACAGGAGGCTTTTGGATGATGTGTGGGTCTCGTTAATTGTATGGAAATGGGATTTAAGTGGTGATAATTGGTTTCTCGTCATGCTGCGGCGAGATTCCGAATTCGCCTCCGGGAGCGGCTGGTTGCATCGCAAACTGTTTGGTTCCTGGCGTGGTTCCCGTTTTTGGCCTCTCCTGCTATTCACTGGCCTCGTTACACTTGAGCGCGAGAGTAATGAGGCCAGAAGATCGCGCCCTGTGTATCATGTCCAGCTGATCACTGTTTCGAAAGCAATAGAAATTATGCTTTGCAAGCTTAGGTTTTGTAATTTGCTTGTTATATGTGTGCATTGTCGACCTTCTGATGTTACAGAAATCTTCAGTGGTCGCTCCGAAGGGTCCAGTTGTATGGCAGCTTTAGAACAGCTGTTCCTGCTCCAGAGGACAACAGGCCACCTTGCTGCACAAGGTGGTAAAACTCTAACAACCTGTCTTGTGAAGTGGAGGTGGTGCAGGCTGACCTTCTCACATGCACACATGTACCTCAGCGGCACGCTGGGGCAGGATTCTCTCCTCCGCCATGTATCTATGGGATTTCCCAGTGAAGTAACTCCACGCTGCCGGGAAACCCCTCGGCGGGAGTGCGCTGCCGGCGGGAAAAGTGGATCGCAACAGCCAGAGAATTTTGTCCATAAATGTCAAGGGGAGGGACCTTGCGGAAATCGGCAGGGTGGGCAAATACGGCGCCGAGGAGTGGCATGAACCACTCCGGCATCAGGTGCGGTATCCTATGCACCTTCAAGGGCTAGGCCGGCGCTGGGGTGGTTTGCGCCTCGCTGGCCGGCGGGTAAGGGGCTTTGCGCCACGCCAACCGGCACCAAAGGGGACCGCTGGCCGGCGCGAATTGGCGCATGCGCGGGAGCACTAGCATGTACTGGCGTCATCCCAGTGCATGCGCAGGAGGGTGTTCATCTCCGCGTCGACCATGGTGGAGGACCACAGCGGCCGACATGGAAGAATAGAGTTCCCCCACAGCGCAGTCCCACCCGCGGATTGGTGGGCCCCGATTGTGGGCCAGGCCACCGTGGAGGCACCTCCCGGGGCCAGATCCCCCCCCCCCCCGAGGACCCCGGAGGCCGCCCATGCAGCCAAGTCCCGCCGATAAGTACCCACTCTAATTTACGCCGCCGGGACCGGCCAAAACGAGCGGCCACTCGGCCCAACGGCTGGAGAATCACCGGGGTGGGGGGGGGGCGCCGGGGGGGGGGGGGGGCGCCGGGGGGGGGGGGGCGCTGCCAGCGTCTGCCAACCGGCGCGGCGCGATTCCGGCCCCCGGCAAATCCCCGGCGCCAGAGAATTCGGCAGCCGGCAGGGGTGGGATTCACGCTGCCCCCGCCGATTCACCAACCTGGCGGGGGGTCGGAGAATCCCGCCCCAGGTGTCTGAATGTAGATGTGGACAAAATACTTCATGATTCATTGTACCTGCATTTGTTGTTCCACCATGAACTTGGTTTCCCATTTTAATCACATAGTACTATTGGAACGCCTAAGGGAATATCTATCATGAGCGTCCTTTATGATATATTGAAGCTGCCTCAGCAGCAACAAATATGGGAAATACCAAAATGGTACCTTATCCAATAAAACCAACTGATTAACAGATCCAGCAAAAAGAAACACTCAATGCATAAATAAACAAACATGCAAACAGAAACTGTAATACCTATTCTAAAATGCCTACTTCAGCACATCAGGTCTCAGGACTCTTGATGCCCTCATGTGAGATGGATCATGTCGATGCTGCAAGTAGAATCCTGATCACATTTGTGAAAATCAGTGTGGAACAAGATATCCATAAATAGAACATAGAACATAGAACGATACAGCGCAGTACAGGCCCTTCGGCCCACGATGTTGCACCGACATGGGAAGTCAAAAACTAAAGGCCATCTAACCTACACTATGCCATTATCATCCATATGCTTATCCAATAAACTTTTAAATGCCCTCAATGTTGGCGAGTTCACTACTATTGCAGGTAGGGCATTCCACGGCCTCACCACTCTTTGCGTAAAAAACCTACCTCTGACCTCTGTCCTATATCTATTACCCCTCAATTTAAGGCTATGTCCCCTCGTGCTAGCCACCTCCATCCGCGGGAGCAGGCTCTCACTGTCCACCCTATCTAACCCTCTGATCATTTTGTATGCCTCTATTAAGTCACATCTTAACATTCTCTCTAACAAAAACAACCTCAAGTCCATCAGCCTTTCCTCATAAGATTTCCCCTCCATACCAGGCAACATCCTGGTAAATCTCCTCTGCACCCGTTCCAAAGCTACCACGTCCTTCCTATAATGAGGCGACCAGAACTGTACGTAATACTCCAAATGCGGCCGTACCAGAGTTTTGTACAGCTGCGACATGACCTCATGGCTCCGGAACTCAATCCCTCTACCAATAAAGGCCAACACACCATTGGCCGTCTTCACAACCCTATCAACCTGGGTGGCAACTTTCAGGGATCTATGTATATGGACACCGAGATCCCTCTGCTCATCCACACGACCAAGAATTTTACCATTAGCCAAATATTCCGCATTCCTGTTATTCTTTCCAAAGTGAATCACCTCACACTTCTCCACATTAAACTTCATTTGCCACCTCTCAGTCCATCTCTGCAGCTTATCTATGTCCCCCTGTAACCTGCAACATCCTTCCGCACTGTCTACAACTCCACCGACTTTAGCGTCGTCTGCAAATTTACTCACCCAACCTTCTGCACCCTCCTCTAGG
This sequence comes from Scyliorhinus canicula, assembly GCF_902713615.1. Lineage (NCBI taxonomy): Eukaryota > Metazoa > Chordata > Chondrichthyes > Carcharhiniformes > Scyliorhinidae > Scyliorhinus > Scyliorhinus canicula. The sequence goes on along the minus strand of NC_052149.1, from coordinate 35,048,482 downwards.
TCACTTATAAAAATGACAAACAGCAACGGCCCCAGAACAGATCCTTGTGGTACGCCACTCGTAACTGAACTCCATTCTGAACATTTCCCATCAACCACCACCCTCTGTCTTCTTTCAACTAGCCAATTTCTGATCCACATCTCTAAATCACCCTCAATCCCCAGCCTCCGTATTTTCTGCAATAGCCGACCGAGGGGAACCTTATCAAACGCTTTACTGAAATCCATATACACCACATCAACTGCTCTACCCTCGTCTACCTGTTCAGTCACCTTCTCAAAGAACTCGATAAGGTTTGTGAGGCATGACCTACCCTTCACAAAACCATGCTGACTAGCCCTAATCATATTATTCCTATCTAGATGATTATAAATCGTATCTCTTATAATCCTCTCCAAGACTTTACCCACAACAGACGTGAGGCTCACCGGCCTATAGTTACCGGGGTTATCTCTACTCCCCTTCTTGAACAAAGGGACCACATTTGCTATCCTCCAGTCCTCTGGCACTATTCCAGTAGCCAATGATGACATAAAAATCAAAGCCAAAGGCTCAGCAATCTCTTCCCTGGCTTCCCAGAGAATCCTAGGATAAATCCTATCCGGCCCCGGGGACTTATCTATTTTCACCTTGTCCAGAATTGCCAACACTTCTTCCCTACGCACCTCAATGCCATCTATTCTAATAGCCTGGGTCTCAGCATTCTCCTCCACAATATTATCTTTTTCTTGAGTGAATACTGACGAAAAGTATTCATTTAGTATCTTGCTTATCTCCTCAGCCTCCACACACAACTTCCCACCACTGTCCTTGACTGGCCCTACTCTTACCCTAGTCATTCTTTTATTCCTGACATACCTATAGAAAGCTTTTGGGTTTTCCTTGATCCTACCTGCCAAAGACTTCTCATGTCCCCTCCTTGCTCGTCTCAGCTCTCTCTTTAGATCCTTCCTCGCTTCCTTGTAACTATCAAGCGCCCCAACTGAAACTTCATGCCTCATCTTCACATAGGCCTCCTACTTCCTCTTAACAAGAGATTCCACTTCTTTGGTAAACCACGGTTCCCTCGCTCGACCCCTTCCTCCCTGCCTGACTGGTACGTACTTATCAAGAACATGCAATAGCTGTTCCTTGAACAAGCTCCACATATCCAGTGTGCCCAACCCTTGCAGCCTACTTCTCCAACCAATACATCCTAAGTCATGTCTAATGGCATCATAATTGCCCTTCCCCCAGCTATAACTCTTGCCCTGCGGGGTATACTTATCCCTTTCCATCACTAACGTAAAGGTCACCGAATTGTGGTCACTGTTTCCAAAGTGCTCACCTACCTCCAGATCTAACACCTGGCCTGGTTCATTACCCAAAACCAAATCCAATGTGGCCTCGCCTCTTGTTGGCCTGTCAACATATTGTGTCAGGAAACCCTCCTGCACACATTGTACAAAGAACGACCCATCTAATGTACTCGAACTATATCTTTTCCAGTCAATATTTGGAAAGTTAAAGTCTCCCATAACAACTACCCTGTTACTTTCGCTCTTTTCAAGAATCATCTTCGCCATCCTTTCCTCTACATCCCTAGAACTATTAGGTGGCCTATAGAAAACTCCCAACAGGGTGACCTCTCCTTTCCTGTTTCTAACCTCAGCCCATACTACCTCAGAAGAAGAGTCCCCATCTAGCATCCTTTCCGCCACCGTAATACTGTCCTTGACTAGCAGCGCCACACCTCCCCCTCTTTTGCCCCCTTCTCTGAGCTTACTAAAACACCTAAACCCCGGAACCTGCAACAACCATTCCTGTCCCTGCTCTATCCATGTCTCTGAAATGGCCACAACGTCGAAGTCCCAGGTACCAACCCATGCTGCCAGTTCCCCTACCTTATTTCGTATACTCCTGGCATTGAAGTAGACACACTTCAAACCACCTACCTGAACACTGGCACCCTCCTGCGAAGTCAAATCTGTGCTCCTGACCTCTATACTCTCAATCTCCCGTACCCCAAAACTACAATCCAGGTTCCCATGCCCCTGCTGAATTAGTTTAAACACCCCCAAAGAGCACTAACAAATCTCCCCCCCAGGATATTGGTGCCCCTCAGGTTCAGATGTAGACCATCCTGTCTATAGAGGTCCCACCTTCCCCAGAAAGAGCCCCAGTTATCCAGAAATCTGAATCCCTCCCGCCTGCACCATCCCTGTAGCCACGTGTTTAATTGCTCTCTCTCCCTATTCCTCATCTCACTATCACGTGGCACGGGCAACAACCCAGAGATAACAACTCTGTTTGTTCTCGCTCTGAGCTTCCATCCTAGCTCCCTAAAGGCCTGCCTGACATCCTTGTCCCCTTTCCTACCTATGTCGTTAGTGCCAATGTGGACTACGACTTGGGGCTGCTCCCCCTCCCCCTTAAGGACCCGGACATCACTTACCCTTGCACCTGGGAGGCAACATACCAAACGTGAGTCTCTCTCGCTCCCACAAAATCTCCTATCTGTGCCCCTGACTATTGAGTCCCCAATTACTAATGTTCTACTCCTTTCCCCCCTTCCCTTCTGAGCAACAGGGACAGACTCCGTGCCAGAGGCCCGTACCCCATGGCTTACCCCTGGTAAGTCGTCCCCCCACAAGTATCCAAAACGGTATACTTGTTACTCAGGGGAACGACCGCAGGGGGGCCCTGCACTGACTGCTTCTTCCCAGTCCCTCTTACAGTTACCCATCTATCTCCAGTCTTTGGTGTAACTACTTCCCTGAAGCTCCTATCTATGACCCCCTCTGCCTCCCGAAAGATCCGAAGTTCATCCAGCTCAAGCTCCAGGTCCCTAACACGGTATTTGAGGAGCTGGAGTTGGGTGCACTTCCCACAGATGAAATCAGCAGGGACACTGACGGCGTCCCTCACTGGAGATGGCTGCGCTTCCTGCAGGTAAAATCAGCAGGGACACTAATGGCATCCCTCACCTCAAACATCCTGCAGGAGGAACATTGCACTGCCTTCCCTGCCATCCCTCTAAGTTCCAACCAAGTTCTGGTTAACAAATATAAAATAAATAAAAAATAGTAATATAATATAGCACTTACCTGCTCACACCAATGGGTCTTATTATTAGGTTAGAGGAGGAGGGCGGGTGGGAGACACTATACGTGTAGTGTCTCGGGTTTCCTCTCCACCAGAATTTATTGGCTAGGGGGAAAAAAAAAACATTCCCAGAAGTCCGCGGGTCGTACTTCCGGTTCCCGCCTTATATTAAAAGAAAAACAGGATCGGTACCGGCTGGCTCTCCCTCTCGCGCTCGTTTGAAAGTCCCGGCTGGCTCTCCCTCTCGCGTCCTTTTTAAATATATGAATGAAATTAGGATCAAGTAATATCCATTGTTCGACCTCATAGAGGAAAATTTTAAATTAAAAACAGGTGCGATGTAAATATTTTGCAAGTCTCAAACCTGAACCTAGCCTGCCGCCAATTTTAAATTTTAAGGGAAGGATGGAGTAGCAGATGTTTAACCTGCTCCCAATAGGTGCATTGCCCATTGAAATGTTTCAATGAGGCTGCATGCCTCCGATTTGATCCCCAGTTTAGGTTTCACCTTTAGCTGACTTGGTCTCCTGGACCTCGAGAAACCCAGCTGTGGTGAATGTATAGTACTAGTAATTCATCAGTGTATTAGTATCATGTTCTGCCATTGTGTTACAGCTATGTTATGCTGTTGACCTTGTGAGCTCCACCTATGGGCCATTGTGTGGCTTCACCCACAGGGGGATATGTTGGCGCATGTACGGGCTCCGTCCATGGCTCCTCCCCTTGAAAGGAAGCATAAAGAGCAGTTGACCTGCAGGCGGGTCACAGTATTGTACCAGTCACAGGCAGGCACTGTTCTAAGCTGATTAAAACCTCGGTTTACTTCTACTCGTGTCTTTGAGTGAATTGATGGTCGCATCACCAGCAGCTAAAGGGAGGCGAAGACTGTTGCATTGAAAATGTAGATGCCTTTCAAATAATGCTTGTGGACGAGGAAGTGGTAAAAGGGTTCCCCCTAAGCTACCCAGGCTAACCCACTTCTCTCCCTGCAGAAGGATCCCACTGAGATCACTGAGCCGCCTAAAGTCTCATCGCTGCCCCTGATATGTCTCTGACGCACTGTGATCAGTAATGACTCTACAAACCACCCTCTCCCCTCCTCCCGCCCATGCTGTCTACTCCAGCAGCACAAATGTCCCGTTCCTCGGCTGCAGCCACTGCTGTAGTGTTGGCTGCCCGACATGGAACCAAGCCTGTCAATCACGCGGACTTCCAGCTGGGAATCCATTACAAAAATAGAATGCCAGCTGTGGAATCAAAACTCCACAAACTTCCACTTCTGGATTTCCCACCTGAACATCTCCCTCCCACTTGGAAATCTAGCCCAAGAAACATCAGGGGCAATGTAACTCTTTAAATCACATTAAATATCGCATGGAACATGCAGCTCAGTGCTCATTAATATAACATGTCTGAATTGTGCAGACCACTATAAGACTCCTTTGCCAAGAGTCGGCACTATCGAAATTTACCATGACTTACTGTTCAATGAAGCGGAGGCATGGATTACACGCCGCACCCCCCGGGGATTCTCCGACCCGGCGGGGGGTGGAAAATCCCGTCTTATATATTTATGTTATATATCTCACCAATATTTTACAACAGTGCTCACAAAGCCCCTAAGGTCCCTATTTTTATGGGAAGGCGGAGAGGGGACACTGGGGAGAATAGTAGCCAAGAAACCAGACCCACAGGCAGTGTTGGAAAGGCATTTAAAACATTGAACATAGAACAGTACAGCACAGAACAGGCCCTTCGGCCCTCGATGTTGTGCCAAGCTTTGTCCGAAACCAAGATCAAGCTATCCCACTCCCTGCCATTCTGGTGTGCTCCATGTACCTGCTGGATCAGATTGATCTCACTTCCCTTCCACTTCCAGCTCTCCCGAGCGCTGGAAAAGCCGGCTTGTGGGCATGTAATTTAATACGTACCTGAAATCGGGGCCACGTACCCTCACTGAGATATTTAAATCACCAACTCGCCTCTGGAGAACCAGTTAGCTGCCTGCCCACACCTCCCCACCAACCTCACTCCCTGTTAAAACCAGAAGTGGAATGGGGGTTACACTCTGGTTTTCCAGTTTTTAACCCTCACCCCTCCTTGAGGGTTAAAATACCTCCCATGACTCTCAAGGTGCTGCTAAAGCTGGTGCATGTGGAGAGACTGACCTTTCGGTTCACTTCTACAACAATATTGTTGTGAACATTTGCCCGAAAGAGATGAGCTACTTGGCAACGCAGTAGACAAGAAGGCTTTGAATAATTCAAACTCTGACTAATATCTGAGTAATGCGGACATAAAATTTATAGACCAAAGGCAGCACCATCAAAAATGATGTTTGGTTTTACACACTCACTGCAAAAAGAAAATAAGAAAAATGCTTCATTATTTGACATACACAGGAGCCATTTCACCCACAGTTTGGAATTAAAAGAATGCAAAGTAGATAGCTGCGAGTCAGATGTAATCATGCAATTTCTTTTTGGAGAAAACTTTACTTTCAAAAGTATCAAAAGAATAAATACAATAGGCAGACTATTGCCTTAAAACTGCAAGTACTTTCTCTGTTTGCAACAATGGGGCGAAAATATATTGAACCATAGCCGGTGAGAGTCTATTAAATAATTCCAATGGCTGGTTCAGCATCCAATGTTCGATGCTCTCTTGTTTCATCTTTCTCCTCCTGACCCCTCACCTCCTCACTTATTCTACTGTGCAGCCTGTTCACTGTTACACAAGTAGCTCTGTGCTGTACACAAGCCTTTTATTTCAAACCAACCTTATTTCAAAACAACCTAACACAATAGGGAATGTAATGTTCCAGTCTCTAACAGCTGTCAATTTAATAATAATTTTGTGCACTAAAATTGAAAACATGGACATTTAAATAAAGCAGGCAGTTAATGAGCCGAGTAAATTAACCCACAAAGAGAAAATGCCGGAAACAGTCAGCAGTGCAGACAACAGAGAGAAACAGAGTTAAATGGTTGAATATTACCAGCCACCGCCGGCGGCTAGAATGTAGACGCACTGGACAGCCACATTGGGGTGACTTCCTGTCGCTGTCTCATCACTGGGGGACGTTTCCTGGGGTCATGCTTCAAATGAGCATCATGGCTCAGTACCCTGTATCCCTGCACATTGTCTCTATGCAAATCATCATCTAATGCCCTCCTGAGGGATTCAATTGAACCTTCCTCCACCCACTTCCAGGCAGTGCATTCCAAACCCCCAGACCATTTGTTGTGAGAAAAAAAAACATTTCATATCACATTTGCTTCTTTTGCAAATCACTTTAAACCTGTGCCCTCTCATTCGTGATCCTCTTCCAAACAGGAACAATTTCTCCCTATCTACTCTGTCCAGCCTCCTCATGATTTTGAATATCTCTATCAAATCCCCTCTCAGCCTTCTTCCCTTCAAGGAGAACAGTCCCAAGGCCTCCAATATAGCCTCAAAAGTGAAGTTTCTGATCCCTGAAACCATTCTTGTAAATCTCTTTTGCCCTCTACAGGGTAGCACTCAGAACTGTGCACAATATTCAAGGTGAAGTCTAACTAGTGTCATGTATAAGTTCAGCGCAATCTCCTTGCTCCTGTACACTATGACCCTATTACTAAAGCCCAGAATACTATATGTTTTAGTATCTGCTGTCTCCACCTGTCCTGACACCTTCAATGATCTATGCACATGTACACCCAGGTCCCTCTGCTCCTGCATCCCTTTAAGAATTTACTCCTAATTTTATATTATCCTGTCCCGAGTCCTGTTTATATCACTTGGGCATGATACTGTTGGTGAAAATGCTGCTCCTATTTTGACCAGCCGCTCCAGCTCCTTCTGGTAAACATGTATAGTGCTATTCCATGCCATGATTTTGTTCCAACATCTCATCTTTACCACTCTGGCCCAACCTGCTTTGAGTCCATGGACACCCTCAGAGTGCAAACTCCAGAGATTTCTATAAACTGCCTCAGGTTTTAGTCATGGCCCATCTTTGACTTGGTTTCAGTGGCTTTTGTCTGTTTTGTACTTGCTCTTGGACCTGAACTCAGAAAATATGCAAGACCCTGCAGATTTCCATGCAAAACCAGGGCCTGAATCTTATCCTCAGGCTGCACCTGACATCAGCATGGCTGGAAGCTCCTGGCCGTGATTACGTTGTTAATGTGATATTTAAGCTGTGTGTCCAATTAAGGCCCGGCCAACAGAAAATGTGTCTGTCAGTTGGGCTAGCACTGCGCAGGGGTGAGGATGTGTTGAGAACCAGGTTTAATGGGGACCAGGTAGGGGGCTTTATAAAGTGAAGAGGCAGCTTGCTGAAGGCTGTCCGGAGTTGTGAGCGAAGCTGAGGGACTGTCTGGAAGCATTTCAATAACTTTCCCTATTTTGCAGTCATGGCCTCAGTCCCCCGGCACTCATGAAAGCATGGAGGGTGACTCAAGTGGGCACTTTTCCCCTGTTTCTCCAATGAGTGCCTAGCAGTCCTGGTGGAGGAGGTCAGTACCAGGTGGAATATTCTCGTGCCCAAGGATGGCACGAGAAAGCCACCCCAACTGCCCAAAAAGGCCTGGTCAGAATTGTTCCCCAGGTTGGTGCCATAAAAGGTTCAATGATCTTCTGTGGTTGGTACGGGTAAGTGCAAAGTGTGGTAAACCACTGTTACACCTTTATTAGGTGATGTATGGTAGGGCTTGTACTACAGGTTTGCCGGTAGCCCCTGCCTGCTGGCTCCGCCCAGTCGGTGGAGTATAAATAATGTGTGTCCTCCAGGCAGAAGCCATTTCACCAGCTGCTGTGGGAGGCCACACATCTTAGAGCATCAAAGCCTCAGTTGTACCCAACTCAAGTCTTTGTTCAGTTGATCGTGCATCACAAAGATGGCGTGGACCTGTTAGGAAAGTGTATTCGTGTACCCTTTGCTCTGTGTACTCATGGGTCTGAGTGTGTATGCCAGCCGGTATTGAAATCTGCTCTGCCAAGGCTGGAACGTCAGTGCGATAGACCCCTGTGCATTTGGGGGGGGGGAGGCATACCACAGTAAAATGGCCCGCTTAATGCCTGGGTGGAGGGGGGTGGGGGACCTGGAATGGATCTTCAGGGAGATGGAAGAGTACTGAGGCTTTCTATTGCTCCCTGTCAGGAGAAGACAAGTCATAATGTTGTGGAGCACCACAGAACCGGTGGTGAAGTCCCAAATCTCCTTGTGCTAACGGCATGAAAGTGATGCACTGGAGCTGGAGTGCCATCGGCCATCTCACTCCTCCAGTCGTGGTGAGGCTGGGGTCTCGGGTGAAGGTAAGAGTGCAGCTCCTAGATGTATGTGCCATGGGTACTGGTAACATTATGGGCTCTTGTGGCTCCAGTGGCGCAATCGGTTAGCACGCGGTACTTACACAGCAGTGAAGCCAGCGAGCCACGCCGAGGTTGTGAATTCGCACCTCACCTCAAGCACAGGTTTTACATTATGGGCTTTTTTAATCAGAAAGTGAGCTGTCACAGACAGAGTGCCCATTGAACTCCAATGCAGGTGGCACCCATGCAGCAGGTTTCCATTGTCTCCTCAGACTGCCCAGCATGCACAGTGATAATGCTGACTGAATTTACTCACTTTTTGCCTTCGTTCTACAGTTGCACCATCCATAGGAGCCATCAGTGACCCTGAGGACCCCTCAATATGGATGTCTAGGGGAATGCGTGAGGAGGTTTGGTGGACATCCATGCGGTGCATGATTACTGCGTTGACTCTGAGCACCAAGCGTACATTCTCCACCATTTAGAGAGTAGCAGGTCACTGCCAGTCTGGGAGACAGACAAGGCACCTAGTCCCTCTGATAGGTGCCCCCATCAATGATGGGCAGGAAATTCCAAATGTACCTCACACAGGCGGAGGGGCTGCCTGTCGTCTCTCTGATCACTTTTCAGGGCACTCCGGATGCAGCCATCAGCCTCTCCACCCCTCTTCCAGTGGTCACTATATCTGATGCTGCCATGATGACTGAGGAATGCCCAGCTATGGGGCAGGGTGCACATTCACAGGCAAAGCTTACTCAGGCTCTGCCGGCCAGAGAATAACTGCCAAGGTCATCATGGGCACAAGGAGTGCAAAGTCAACAGGTTACCTCCAATGCCACTGCCCGTGAGCGGGTGGGTGTAGCAAGGCAGAACATCCGCAAATGTAAGTCGAAGGTGCCTTGGGCGCAGCATGGGCCTGTCACAGGTTTCATTATTTGCATACATTATTTTCAAGTTTGTGTGAGGAATGGCAAGTTAGGATGTTTTTTTTCTGTTCCTATGAAGTGTCATAAACATTTTCTTTACTTAAATGGGCTGGATCCTTTGAATAAATGGCAGATGCTGCACAGGCTTGTAACTGTACGGCATTTTGTGGTGCGAACGTTCTGGGTTTGGCTCTTACTTAATTATTGTTTGCTAAGGAGATAGGTCCATTGGCTCGAGGAAGCATCGATGCCTTGAATGCAAAGTTGAAGGTTTGCAGTACCAAAGCATCTCCGGTGTCTCTTCCTCCCTGAATGTTCATGTCATCTGCCTGAGTTTTCTCACCCTCTGTCTCTCCAGGCTCTTCCTCTGAGGCATCCTCGAGTCATCCTCCCCGGCCTGTGATGACGATAAGGGAGAGACACTCTGGATGATACTGCTATGCTCACCCGGATAGATCCAGATTACCTTGCCACAGTCATTCCTGCTAAACCTCCTGTCCTTGACAGTCCCTATCTTCTTTGTCTACCTCACTAATGAGGGCCAACACACATCAGATATTTCAGGAGTTGTGACTGGTTTATGTCCTGAAGCTCTTTGGGTCCTGAATCTAGGCCTCACTTTTACCCAACGCCACCTCAGTGCCACCATTGTCCCCACTCAGAAGCTCCAGTAACATTTATACACAATTTGCCCAGAGCTACGGGAAACTCCGCCCTTCACCCTGGATACAATTAACAAGCAATGAGCTGTAATGTCCGGTGGAGTGGGAATGGAGTCAGATTACCACTCTGCTGGCAATTACTTACCCAGAAATCCAGCTGCTTGTATCTCTCCAAACTTTCGGCGCTGGCTGGGTGAGGTCACTCCAGCACAATGGGTTTCTGAGGCCTACAGACGAGGGCAGCTCAGTAAAAGGGTAAGAAAGCCACACCTCCTATTTTATGGCATTAGTTCCCGTAATGCAGGTAAGGTTAAAGCTTAAAGAACCAGCCAGTGAGAAGACAGGGAAAAGCTATAAGGTAATTGGGCATGATTTGGGGGGGGGGGGGGGGGGGGGGGGGGGGGTAATAGGGTGGTCTGGATAGGGAGAGGGGACCAGGTGCCCCTGAAGGAGGAGGGAAGCTTGGGTGGACGCAGTAGCGTAGGGGGGTTGAAATCAGATGGAGGAGGGGGCTGTTGTCAGGGTGTGCAGGTGGGGATTGCAGTTGGAGGGGGAGCATAGTCACTGGTGGTGCAATGGTGCAGCAGTAGTCGGGGATATGTGCAGCCAGGGGTTTAGGCGGAAGAGATGAAGTCAGGGCTGTAGTCAGTGGGGATGTAGGTGGAGGGTGTGCAGTCCAGGGGGTATGCAGTGCAGGCTGGGGGGCAGGGTCTTCCTGTGGGGGAGTCGGGGGGGGGGGGGGGTAGTCAGAGTGTGAGGGTAGTCAGGGGGTTTGGTATGGATGTCTCGCAGGAGCTGTGGGGTGGGGTCTCAGGGGAGTTCAGGGGTGTAGTTGAGGAGCTGTGGGGTGGGGTCTCAGGGGAGTTCAGGGGTGTAGTTGAGGAGCTGTGGGGTGGGGTCGCAGGGGAGTTCAGGGGTGTAGTTGAGGAGCTGTGGGGTGGGGTCTCAGGGGAGTTCAGGGGTGTAGTTGAGGAGCTGTGGGGTGGGGTCTCAGGGGAGTTCAGGGGTGTAGTTGAGGAGCTGGGGATAGGGTCTCAGGGGAGTTCAGGGGTGTAGTTGAGGAGCTGTGGGGTGGGGTCTCAGGGGAGTTCAGGGGTGTAGTTGAGGAGCTGGGGGATAGGGTCTCAGGGGAGTTCAGGGGTGTAGTTGAGGAGCTGGGGGATAGGGTCTCAGGGGAGTTCAGGGGTGTAGTTGAGGAGCTGGGGGATAGGTGGATATCCCATAGGATAGGTCAGTGCAATAGTTGACCAGGAGTTAGAAGTGGTATTAATTCTTCTAATTTCTCCTGGGCAACTATTACTGGAAGACAATTGGTATCTACAAAGTTAGCAATTTAAGTTACATTTTCAGATGGTTCCCATCACAGAGCCATTTTGCGTGCAATTTCCATGAAATCCTTACCTGGGGGTCTCGAAGTGGGGTTCCCCAGTGCATCTTTGGGCTAACGCCCAGATACACTGCCCCAGAGCTCAGACTACGGGCTAATATCTCCTTTCCTGAGGGAAAGGACTGAGAAGGGTGGGAAACTATTGGTGCTCACCCAATACTACATGCAAATACCACTTCAAAACAGTTCCATACAGAAGGGAACACACTGTTCTAGCTTTAACAGCTGTATCGTTTAACATTAATATCATCTACTGCTAAAATTGTAAACAGGAACAGTTTAAATGAAGTGAGATGAACTGAACAGCCTTTAACATTACAGGGATGGTAAACCAGCCTCACAAACACACAGAGAAATCTAATATGTCATTCTACTGATCTACTGCTTTGGCTCCTGAGGCACGTGTTCTGAGATCACCTGCAACTAGGAAGCAGTTAGCTTTTGTATGTACCCCTCCTGGGAACAAGGATATATTGTCTTCGTACTCTAAACAATAAGGTCCTGTAGATTGAGCGCTAGATTCAGATCTATTTTAAGAGGCTGTATGCTGTATTATTTCTTTGTTGCCACAAAGAGGAAATACATGGCAGTGCCCACACTCTGTATTCTTGTAAAGCGCAATGAGCGGTTTATTAAGGGATTTGCTCATACAATCAAGATAGTGACCTGCTCAAAGCCTGCGCAAACATTCTGCTGACATCTCTACACATCATGTGACGCAGAACCAGCAAGAATGTATTCCCAGATCATAACACCCCTCGCTCTTTACTACGTTGGTGCAATGACAACATTAACATTTATACAACACATCCCCTGATGTTATTTCTATACATATATACAATTCAATAAAGCAATTTCTGTGGTGGGCGTCTATTCCCTTTTGGTAGAATTCAATATCTTGAGCTGAGCTATTTGTGACCTCAGAAGTGTCACATTCCTTTCTGTAGATGGTACTTCTTGAGTAGCTATTTCAGTATTTGTCACTATAAGTATTGAAAAGTCCGCAGAAAGAGAATCTGAATTTATAACTGTCTCTGCTTTCTGTTCCAAAGTATAGCTCTCCAGATCTTCTAGATCTTCTCAAGGTAGAAACTCTTGAGAGGTTTCTGCAAACTCACTTTGTGCAATAAGTAACTGATCAGCATGAGGTCACCAAACTCTTTCATCATCCGTCTGTGCAGTGTATGATACTAGACCTGTCTTTGTTAGGACCATAGATGCTACCCATTTCTCATTGGTGGCATAACTCCTAGCCAGCACTCTCTCTCTCCCTGGTTGAATACTCGCTTTTTAGAGATTTTCTCCCTCCTAGCAATTTGTGTTTGTTGTTGTTGCTTGACAATCTCTGAAGTATCAGGTGGAGTTAACAAATAAAACTGTGTTTGTAGTTTCTTCTTAAACAACAGCATTGCCGGTGAACTTTACGTGGTAGCATGTACTGTGAACCAATAAGATAGCAGAAATTTTTTGAGGACGTGATTCTTCTAGGATTGCTGAGATTATCTTTGGTTCCTTGTATAAACTATCTTTGTCGATTTTATGACCAAGGTAATTTATGGATGACTTGAAAAAGTCACACTTTTCCTGCTTAAATCTCAGGTTGTGGCTCTGTAACCACTTCAGGGTAGCTTAGAAATTCTCCAAATGTCCCTATTCACTTGACCTGGTGATGCGTATGTCATCTAAATAACAATGCACACCATTCAACCCACTTAGAATTTGATCCAATGATCTTTGAAAAGAGGAGGCACAGATGTTATTCCAAAAGGAAGTCTTCTGTAATGTAGCAGACCTTTGTGCATATTGATGGTGATTAGGCAGCCACATTCATCTGCAGATATGCCTGTGAAAGATCAATTTTACTGAATTTCTCGCCTCCAGAAAGTCCAGCAAACAAGTCTTCAATCCGCGGCAGGGGATAATGATTTACCCATAAAACTAGATTAATAGTAGTTTTAAGATCCCCACAAATTCTCACTGAGCCATCCTGTTTTAATACAGTAATGATTGGTGTCGCCCAATCACTTGTAGCAATAGGTTCAACGTCCTTACTAATCTTTCTAATTCTTCTTCAACTGTCGGCCTAACGGCATATGACACAGCTCTCACTTTCAGACTTTTGGGTGTGCTGTCTGGCGTAGTATTTAGGTGTATTGCAACTCCAGTCATAGAGTCTAGTGTATCTTCAAATACCTTCTTGTACTTCTTCAGAAGTTGTTGCAAATTGCTCCTATAATCCGCTAATTGATTGACTGTTTCCCAGTTAAGCCTAATCTTAGTCAACTGTGTCTGCAAAATAGAGCAGGAACGTTTTCACGGAGAACATGAAAAGCCAACTTTGTTGTCTGCCCATTTGCTTCTACTTTCACCTCTTCAGTGTAAGTCCCTAGGATTATATTTGACTATTTTAAAGGCTGATTCTTCAGCTTTTGATGACAAATTGTCATTTGCTGGGCGAACAAGATTCTGTAGCAGCAAAGTTAAATTCCTTTGAATAGCTTCACTGCTCAATCCACAAACCATCCTGTCTTGAAGAGTGTCATCAAGTGTTGTACCAAATTCACAATATCTAGCTAATATCTAGCTAAACGTCCTGACTACAGCAGTGGAACCAAACCTTCCTACAATCAACCACTGGAGGATTTATCTCCTGGTTTTGCTGGGTGAACAAGATTCTATAGCAGCATAAAAATTTTACAGTCAACTGAGCTGAGAAATGTTGCAACCTTTAGATCCTCCGGTGTCTGATTAGCTATTAAAACATTAGAAACATAGAAAATAGGAACAGGAAGAGGCCATTTGGTCTTTCGAGCCTGCTCCAACATTCATTGTGATCATGGCCGATCAGCCAACTCAATAGACAAATCCCGCCTTCCCCCCATATCCTCTGACCCCCTTCACCCCAGACGCTGTATCTAACTGCTTCTTGAAAACATACAATGTTTTGGCCTCAACTACTTCCTATGGTAATGAATTCCACAGGTTCACCACACTTTGGCTGAAAAAACTTCTCTTCATCTCTGTCCTAACTGGTATATCCCATATCAGACTGTGACCCCTGGTTCTGAACATCGTCACCATCAGGAACATCCTTCTTGCATCTATCTTGTTTAGTCCTGTTAGAATTTTATAGGGTTCTATGAGTAGCCCCCTTATTCTTCTGAACTCCAGCAAATACAATCATAACCCACTCAATCTCTCCTCATACATCAGTCCCGCCATCCTAGGAATCAACATTCTTCCTCAGATAAGAGGTCCAAACTGCACACAATATTCCAAGTATGGCCTCACCAATTTGTATAATTTCAGCAAGATATCTCTCCTCCTGTACTCAAATCTTCTTGCAATGAAGGCCAACATTTGCCTCCTTTACTGCCTGCTGTACCTGCATGCTTACCTGGTGTACAAGGACATCCAGGTCCCATTGCAAATTCCCCTCTCCTAATTTATGGACATTCAAATAATAGTCTGCCTTCCTGTCTTTGCCCTCAAAATGGGAAATCTTGCATTTATCCAAATCATATTGGATCTGCCATTCATTTGCCCACTCTCTCAACAGGTCCAAATCACACTGATGGATCTTTGTATCCTCCTCACAGCTCACCCTCCCACCCAACTTGGAATCTTTCTTCATGTAAATTCCATGTTTCATAATCCGCATCAAACGCATCCATGACACCCACTTTTGGATCCTGGTTCCTAGAGTTTACACTTCCTCCCTTCAGACTATGTTGGAAAGTATGGCACAAACAATCCCTTGAATAAGAAACTAGGAATCTTTATCTTGTGAGCCTGAGTATTTTGACTTTTCTACCAAATAGTGACATATGAAGTCAGCAGACTTCAAAATCCCCATTCCCCGCAGCTCGCATAACTTCGCCATATGCGTGGTCCCTGCAGTCCAGAACCCCCTCACTTCAACGTGAGCAAGTCTTCCTCAACTGTTGGTCTTCTTACTGACAGTTGAAAAGTTTTGTTGAACATTCACATCAGCGACTGTGCTTCGCCCGATGTCTGCATGTGTGTGAGTCTGATCCCGAGAATCGTCTGTTGCTCCCGATACCGTCCCACAAATATCTTCTTTCCAGTGATTTTTATGCCTCAATCCTCATCGACAGCTTTCTCACCTGTTATTTTTCTTTGTTGCACCAAAGAGAAAAGGTACGGAGGTGTTCACACTCTGGTTTCTTGTAAAACACGATGAGAACTTTATTTAGGGTGTTTCTCAATACAATCAAGATGGTGACTGGTTCAAACCCCATGCAAACACTGCTGACGCCATCACATATCACATGATGCAGAATCAGCAAGAATGTATTCCCAGATTGTATTCCTTATCTGGGATTATTCACACTGTTCCATTCTGTAAGTAGGAGGGGCAGAAACCTAATTGATCATTGAGTATATATTTTGTGTGTAGAAATGATGGTGCTGTGCTCCTGTAGGTGCCAACCTACAAGGGGACCAGTCCACCAGCTTCCAGGTGGCTCTAGCCACCCACCCTGGTCATCTCAGGTTTGCTTAGTGGAAGGTCAGCAGCCTTCCAGCTCCCTGGCTGTAGCCACTGAGAAACTATAGGAGCATTAGAATAGGCAAACAAGTACACACAGCAGAAACTAAGGGATCATACAAAGATGGTTCGTAGCTGGACAGTAAGCAGTTGTCAAATCAACAGTGGAGTCAGTGGGAGTATAAGCAAAGGATTTTGTTTTGGAATGCCTGTTGGTCTTACTGACTCCCAGTCTTCAGGGCATTAATATGATGGGCGTGAGTACTGGGTCAGATGGTAGGAAGGACTATTGGTGCTGAAGACAAGAGAGGGGTGATCAGTAGAATCCCTTCCAAACCATTTGCTGTCTTACAGCACTGGAACTCATTGTGTTGCTGGATCACCTCTTTTGTTGCAATGGGCCTCTCACCACCTCCTGCTTCTTCCTGCTCCACGTCTTTCTCGTCAGGGCTCTCTCCTCTTAGTAGCTACATTATGGACCATGCATCAAAGCTTGATGATCCATGAAACTCTTTATGGGCTGTACTGAAACATTCAGATCAGTTCAGACAGCAGAAGCATTGCTGTAGGATTGTTTGCTCAGTAAGAAGCTATGCTGATACTTGGCTTTCATTATAACGGAGCTGAGTGTCTATGCCTGGCTTCCTGACAGGAGTCTTGAGCCAGATTGTGAGAGGTCTTGATAGTCTGGTTAAAGCAGAGTGGGTACTATGGCTTGTCACTCACCCCATTGACTGTACCAGAATCACAGTGTGGCTCCCATGCAGGACAGGGAACAGTAGACATGAGGTGGGATTCTCCGGAATAGGTGCGATGGTCCGACACAGGCGTCAAAAACGGCTGGAACCACTGTGGCGTAGGGCCAAGCAGAAGTAGCAGAATCCTCCGCACTTCCAGGGGCTAGATGGACACTGGAGGGGTTGGCGCCACGCCAGCCGGCTCCGAAGGGACTGCGCCAATCCGCGCATGCGGCAAAGGGCCAGCGTGATCCCGCACATGCGCGGAACCACCGGCGCATTCTGCCGCATGCGCAAGGGGGTGTCTTCTCCGTGCTGGCCATGGCAGAGCCCTACAGGGACCAGCGCGGCAGGAAGGAGTGCCCGCACGGCACAGGCCCGCCTGCAGATCAGTGGGCCCCGATCGTGGGCCAGACCACCGTGGAGTCCCCCCCCCCCCCCGGGGTCAAATCCCCCCGCACCGCCCCCAGGACAGCACCAGCCGAATTACCTGCCAGGTCCCGCCGTGTGGGACCATGTCTAATCCATTCTGGCAAGACTGGCCAAAAACCGACAGCCGCGCGGCCCATCGGGGTCCGGAGAATTGCCGGGGGGGGGTGCGCTGCCAACGGCCCTCGACCGTGGCATGAACCCCACCCCCACCCGAAAACCTGCGCCGGAGAATACGGCAGCAGACATTGGGGCGGCGGAGTGGGATTCGCGCCGCCCCCAGGGGATTCTCCGGCGGGGGGTCGGAGAACTCCACCTATGATCTTTGCTGAACATCAAATTCAATAAAAGTCCTGCAACACGAGTAAGGACCTCTATATGATGTTCATTCACCTGACCATGTAAATCGGGAAAGGCCTATGGAAGGTTCAATACAAATATGGTTGCCTTGAAAAGATGATCAGTATCATTTGCACGTTTCATGATAGTTTGATGGCCAGTGTGATACAAAGTGATACATCGTTGGATGCCTTTCCTGTCATCGATGACAGCAAACAAGGCCAAGTATCATCTCCATATACTCTTCAGCCAAGTTCCAGTACACAGTCAAAGATGGTGACAAAGGATAACACATTAAATTCAGGGCAGACGGCAAGCTCTTCAACTTGTACAAGCTTGAGGCATGCACCAAGGTTACTCAACAGCTCTATACTTTCATAGCACATACTTCGGTGAACATTCAGCTGCTGTGGATCGCTTTGTACCAGCCTCAGAACATATTGGCTTGACATAAATCCAAAGAAGACAGAGATCTTGTATCAACTTGCCCTGGTCATGTACTCCAAGACCCACAGTTACTATCAACAACATAGCTCTCCGTTTAGTACTAAAGGTTTGCTATCTTGTGAGTATCCTCTCCAATAACACTTTACCACATGATGTAATGGACCATCGCCTGTAAAACAAGCGTTTGGCAGGCCCACTCATAGACTTGGGAAAGAGCATGGAGTTTGCCTTAGAACAAAGATCAAAGTCTTAACAGGCTGTGTTTCTTACATCACTTCTTAGAGTGCGAAACTTGGACAACCTACTAACATCACATAAAGTAACATCACAATGGGGAAAAAAACCTACCCAAATGGAGAAGACTCTGTCATCAAGCAATTTCGACATTTGAAATGAACAGAGTCAGGTGCCATCAGGACAAGTGAGCAGAGTGTGAAACTATCCCTCCAACACTGATTCATATGCAGTCAATCTATATAAATGCTGCAAGCAGGGACAGAATGTAACATAGAAAATTTGTGAATAATACTAAAATGGGTGAAATGCAGACAGGGAAGAGGAGATAACATAGAACATACAGTGCAGAAGTTGGCCATTCGGCCCATCGAGCCTGCACTGACCCACTTAAGCCCTCACTTCCACCCTACACCTGTAACCTCCTAACCTCCTAACCTTTTTTGGACTCTAAGGGCAATTTATCATGGCCAATCCACCTAACCTGCACATCTTTGGACTGTGAGAGGAAACCAAAGCATCCGGAGGGAACCCACGCAGGCACGGGGAGAAGGTGCAGACTCTGCACAGACAGTGACCCATCGGGGAATCGAACCTGGGACCCTGGCGAATCACTTGTGCTACCTTGCTGCCCACAAACGATTTTACAGACATAGAGAGGCTAGGAGAATGGGCCAAAATTTGGCAGATGGAGCTTAATGTGGGTCAGTGTGAGGTTATCCATTTGGCTGAAAAAATGGAAAGGCAAATTATTATCTAAATGGAAAGCAGATTCAAAATGCATCTGGGCAGAGGGATCTGGGTGTCTTTGTTCATGAATCACAGAAATTCGGCATGCAGGTACAGCGTGTAATTAAAAAGGCAAATGGAATGTTAGTGTTTACTGCAAAAGGACTGGAATAAAAAAGTAGAGAAGTGATGTGATAATTGTATTTGGTGTTGGTGAGACCACATCTGGAGTATTGTGTCCAGCTTTGGTCTCCTTTCTTGAGGAAGGATGTGGTGGCATTGGAGACAGTTCAGAGGAGGTTCACCAGATTGTTTTGGGGGATAAAACGGTTGACGTATGAGGAGAGAGTGAACAGTTTGGTCTTATACACACTGGAGTTTAGAGAGATGAGAAGGGATGCGATTAAGATATATAAAATACTAAAAAGGATTGATAAAGTAAACATAGACCAAATGTTCCCCATGTGGGGCAATCTAGAATGAGAGGTCACAGATATAGACTAAGAGGTGATAGATTTAGAACTGAAATGAGGAGGAACTACTTCTCGCAGAGGGTGGTGAATTTGTAGAACTTGCTGCCCCATAGTGCGGTGGAATCCGAATCATTAAATGGTTTCAAGAAGGAGATAGAATTATTTTTGATTTTATAAAAATGGGTTAAAGGGATATGGGGAACAGGCAGGGAGGTGGATTTGAGACCTGGAAGAGATCAGCCATGATCTGATTGAATGGCGGAGCAAGCTTGAAGGGCTCAATTGCCTACTTCTGCTCCTAATATCTATGTATCTTTGTACCTATGTGCCTTATGTACCCATATAGTATATGTAATCGATTATGCAAATTGAGATTTGGCCACTAACGTCATACATGAGATGACTGAAAATGGTCTTTTTTCCTTTTGCTGAACACTCATCCATTGAAACGATAGGAGAATCCATTACTAAGGACTGGTGCATATTGAAAACACCATAACTACTGCCAGGAAACTTGGAAAAGATCTATATGATTCGTTGAGTGTGTTAATTGTTCAATTGTCGACAGTTGGGAAATATTAATTGGAGTTTCACTTGAACATATTTAAAGGGATACTGATTGACACTGTGGTGTGGTTGAGTTAGGAGGTGTATGCTTGCAGTGCTTCACTCTGTTAGTAAATGTAAGACTGAGCAAAGATTGGCTCCTCCAGCAATGCAGGGAAGCCCCAATGCTGTTTGTCTCACTCCGTGGAGACGTTGCAATTCTGCATGCACAGATACGTGTTCCTTTCCCAGGTACAAAGTTGGGGATGTAAAGGCCCCCATGCTGTCAAGCTGTTGCCCCATTCTCCCCACTACCCTCTTCTTGTAGCTATGGTTTCCAACATTCCTGCAATGTCCAGGATTTTCCTTGAATTGGGGATCACTATACTGAACGCTGCATCCAGCACCCTGGCAGATCAGCAATTTACATCCCATGACAATTTGCCCACATGAACAACTGATAGTTGCGTGAGGTTCAGATAATACAACTAGCAGCTGGAGGAATTTAAATTCAAATAAAGTCTCTGGAAGGCTAGTCTCAGTAATAGTGACCAGAAAACTATCGTTGATTGTTGTAAAAACCCACCTGGTTCTCAAATGTCCTTCAGGGAAGGAAATCTGCCATCCTTACCTGGTCTGACCTACATGTGACTCTAGACCAGTGTTTTTTATCAGAGACCCATTTTTACCAACCGGCCAATCTTCGGGACCCATGCCGGCTGGTCTTCGCCACCCACATTGGCCCACCGACGCGACCTATGCTGGCCGACTTTAACGACCCACGCTACCAGAAATTTGTGATCCACCATTTCCGCTTCCTTTTAATGTGACAGGTGATCCTGATTGGTCCTCACGATCTCACTTGCTTTGTCATTCAATGTTATATTTCTATATGAATTGTAAATCAGGGGTCCTGGAGCTCACACCAGCACTGCTTTGCTCTGCTGTGGATTCTCCTGAACAGCTCACACCCCCACTGCTTTGTCCAGTTGTGGATTCTCCGGAGCCAATCACTCCAGCAGGTTTAGTTGTGAGATCCTGGCCTGTTTGTCTCTGGCCCTCTCTTCCTTATTTCAAAACGATCCATTTTAAATTTTACAGCCCTGTTGCGTTTTTGCTGCTGACAAAATGGAGGACAAAAGGGCGGCACAGTAGCATAGCGGTTAGCACTGTTGCTTCACAGTGCAGGGACTTGTGTTCGATTCCCGACTCGGGTTACTGTCTGTGTGGAGTCTGCACGTTCTCCCCGTGTCTGCGTGGGTTTCTTCCGGGTGCTCCGGTTTCCTCCTACGGTCCAAAGATGTGCAAGTTAAGTGGATTGGCCAGGCTAAATTGCCCTTAGTGTCCAAAATGGTTAGGTGGGATCACTGGGTTATGGGGAGATGTGGGTTTAAGTAGGGTGCTCTTCCCAACGGCCGGAGAAGGCTCGATGAGCTGAATGGTCTCCTTCTGCACTGTAAATTCTATGATTCTATAATCCTATGAATTGCAATCGAGCCCAGAGCACGTGGCGCCAGTGTTCGGGGCACGTGACCTGCTCTCTGACTTCGCTTCAGGCAGGAAGTCTGCATCAAATTAAAAACAAACTTCTCCTGGGTCAGCGCTCTGACATCAGGAGAAGGCGGTGTTTCTCGCTGGGCTCCAGGCAGCGCGCCGCATTCTGAAAGCCAGTCGCAGCCGTCATTTTTAAAGCTGGTCGCAGCCGGCATTTCTAAAAGCTGGGTTGCTGCGGCTGTTGCGCAGTAATTAGCGCAATTGAGAACGCTGCGATGGATGGCTCCGCAACCTCTCAACATCTGCCCACGCCCCACCCGCGGGTCGCGACCCCGACATTGAAAATGACTGCTCCAGTCCCACAGCAATGTGACTGACTCTTAACTGCCCTTTGAAATGCGCTTAGCAAGCCACTCAATTCAAGGGTAATTAGGGATGGGCAACAAATGCTGGCCTTGCTAGTGATGCACACATCCATGAAAGAATGAACAAAGAACAACGAACAAAGAAAATTACAGCACAGGAACAGGCCCTTCGGCCCTCCCAGCCTGCGCTGATCCAGGTCCTTTATCTAAACCTGTCCCCTATTTTCCAAGGTCTACTTCCCTCTGTTCCCCGCCCGTTCATATATCTGTCCAGATGAATCTTAAATGATGCTATCGTGCCCGCCTCTACCACCTCGGCTGGCAAAGCGTTCCAGGCACCCACCACCCTCTGCGTAAAAAACTTTCCACGCACATCTCCGTTAAACTTTCCCCCTCTCACCTTGAAATCGTGACCCCTTGTAATTGACACCCCAATCTTGGAAAAAGCTTGTTGCTATCCACCCTGTCCATACCTCTCATAATTTTGTAGACCTCAATCAGGTCCCCCCTCAACCTCTGTCTTTCCAACGAAAACAATCCTAATCTACTCAACCTTTCTTCATAGCTAGCACCCTCCATACCAGGCAACATCCTGGTGAACCTCCTCTGCACCCTCTCCAAGGCATCCACATCCTTCTGGTAATGTGGCAACCAGAACTGCACGCAGTATTCCAAATGTGGCCGAACCAAAGTCCTATCCAACTGTAACATGACCTGCCAACTCTTGTACTCAATACCCCGTCCAATGAAGGCAAGCATGCTGTATGCCTTCTTGACCACTCTATCAACCTGCGTTGCCACCTTCAGGGTACAATGGACCTGAACTCCCAGATCTCTCTGTACATCAATTTTCCCCAGGACTCTTCCATTGACCATATAGCCCGCTCTTGAATTAGATCTTCCAAAATGCATCACCTCGCTTTTGCCTGGATTGAACTCCATCTGCCATTTCTCTGCCCAGCTCTCCAATCTATCTATATTTTGCTGTATTCTCTGACAGTCCTCCTTGCTATCTGCAACTCCACCAATCTTAGTATCATCTGCAAACTTGCTAATCAGACCACCTATACCTTCCTCCAGATCATTTATGTATATCACAAACAACAGTGGTCCGAGCATGGATCCCTGTGGAACACTACTAGTCACCCTTCTCCATTTTGAGACACTCCCTTCCACCACTACTCTCTGTCTCCTGTTGCCCAGCCAGTTCTTTATCCATCTAGCTAGAACACCCTGAAACCCATACGACTTCACTTTTTCCATCAACCTGCCATGGGAAACTGTTCTTTTGGCATTATGAGTCTGAGGAGATTCAGCTGCATTAATTTTAGAGCGATTTCCAGTCTCTTCCACACAGATTGTGATCAGTTGTTGCTCAGTATTGGCACCTGCAGGGTACTAACTGAGTTGGCCTTCCGAAGTTTGGGGTACCCTGAAATCTTGGTGTCTCTCAAATGAGAGGGTTCTTTGAAATCAGGGAGGTCTCTAAATTTGGGATGCCTCAATAGCTTTGAGACCATGAGGTAATTCACCACTTGTGTCCATTGAGGTAGTGACTGAAAAGTCACTTCAAAGGGAATAATTGGTTCATATTTTTCTTTCTTTTAAAATTTCGAGTACTCAATTCTTTTTTTCCAATTAAGGGTCAATTTAGCATGGCCAATTCGCCTACCCTGCACATCCTTTTGGGTTGTGGGGTAAGACCCACGCAGACACGGATAGAATGTGCAAACTCCACACAGGCAGTGACCCAGGGCCGGGATTGAACCCGGGTCCTTGGCGCCGTGAACAACTGCAACACTTTGCTGCCCAAAACATTTGTTCACGTGATCAGACGTCATGTGACCAAGGCTGCATCACATGGTCAGATATCATGTGATCACATCATCAAATCTCCAGGGATACCTCCTGCCAGAGTTGGCACCTGTACTCCCAGCCAATGCAGGTTCTTGCCGCTGTCTTTGCTGCTCCTGCTCCTCTTCATTTGAGAACATCAAGCTTAAGCCCAACTCAGCAGATCGCCCAAGTTCAGTAATTGCGACGAGAAAAAAAGATTCAAACATTGCAGTCCCCCATGAACTCTTTTCCAACATATCTAAAGCATAAACCTTATCCAAAAACAGCCCCCCAAAAAAAACGTCCTAAAAACATCCTCCCAGTGTAAGATAACTAACCAAAGTCTAACTTTAATGGAGATGACCTGTGAGTGCACCTGGCCACCAAACACAGGAAAGGGAGAAGAC
The DNA here is from genome assembly GCF_902713615.1 of Scyliorhinus canicula. NCBI lineage: Eukaryota > Metazoa > Chordata > Chondrichthyes > Carcharhiniformes > Scyliorhinidae > Scyliorhinus > Scyliorhinus canicula. The sequence continues at coordinate 35,024,582 of NC_052149.1, read as the reverse complement.
TCGGGTATAGGATATTAGTTTAAACAGCGTCTGTGTTAGTTGTCAGAGTTGCCTGTTGAGCAACTGGACCACTGAGCTTATTCTGGACTGACTGAAGTTGTTCATAAAGGCCCCGTCTTTTCAACCTTGGCCCTTGCCTGAGGTGTGGTGATCCTCAGGTTAAATCACCGCCAGTCAGCTCTCCCCCTCAAAGGGGAAAACAGCCTATGGTCATCTGGGACTATGGCAACTTTACTTTACAGCATCTACAATAGGTAAATTAGAGTTACTAAATTGTAACTGGCCAAATATGAATTAGCTTGAGGTTCCTTTATTGATCCTTTTAAAAGGAGACTATATATATTTGACCTACTCGAGATAATGCTGAACATCAAATTCATGATGAAAACTCGATACCCATCTAATATTCTGCTTTCTCAGGGGTTATGTTTCTCTCTCTTACTATCGAACAATTAAAAATCCAATAAATTCTCTAACTCAGTTTCATTGCACTTAAGAGTGGACAATTAGGAATGGTATCCTTGGGAAAGCTGTCTGTTGGGAATTTATTTTTTATTAATTCATGGGATTTTGGCATTACTGGCCTAACTGCCCTTGTGAAGGTGGTTCCGAGTCACCTCCTTCAGAATTGTAGCCCTCGAGGTGAAGAGACTCCCACAATGCTGTTGGGTAAAGCGTTCTAGGACCACTTCCTGCCTCCTCAAGGTTTCCCCATAAGACACAAGGCAGGAGTATTAAGGAATACTTTTTACTTGCCTGAATTAGTGCAGCTGCATCAACAATCAAGAGGTTCAGCGTTAGGGCAGCATGGTGGCGCAGTGGTTAGCACTGCTGTCTCATGGTGCTGAGGACCCAGGTTCTATCCTGGTCTCAGGTCATTGTCCGTGTGGAGTTTGCACATTCTTCCCGTGTCTGAGTGGGTCTCCCCCCCACAACCCCACAAGATGTACAAGGAAGTTGAATTGGCCACGCGTAATTGCCCCTTAATTGGAAAAATAGAATTGAGTACACTTCATTTTTAAAAAAGAGGTTCACTATCATCGAGGACAAAACAGCCCACTTCATTGCACTCTATCCATTGTTATTAATGACACAAAACTAGGCAGGGAGGGCAGTGGTGAGGATGACGCAAAGAGTTTACAGGTTAGATGAGTAGGCAAAAACTTGGCAGTTGGAACACAATCATAGCATTTACAATCATAAAATTTACAGTGCAGAAGGAGGCCATTCAGCCCATCGAGTCTTCACCAGCTCTTGGAAAGAGCACCCCACTTGAGCCCACTGCTCCAACCTATCCCCATAACCCCACCTAACCTAAGGGCAATTTGGCATGGCCAATCCACCTAACCTGCACATCTTTGGACTGTGGGAGGAAACCCACGCAGACATGGGGAGAACGTGTAGACTCCGCACAGACTGTGAATCAAGCCGGGAATCGTCCCTGGAGCTGCGAAGCAACTGTGCTAACCACTGCGCTACCGTGCTGCTCTCAATTAATGACAAATATTTGTAAGTTTTTTTTCTGGTCAAACTCTTCTATTCTGGACTATATTAGTCCATAATGTAGGAAAATGTGAAGTTATGCACTTTGGTTAGAAGAATAAAGGAGCTGAACATTATTTAAATGGAGACAGATTGCAGAAAGCTACAGCACAGAGGAAGTTGAGGGTCCTTGTGCATAAACCACAAAAATCTAGCATGAAAGCTCAGCAGGTGATAGGAAAGGCAAATAAAATATTGGCCCTTGATTCAAAGAGAATGGAGTATAAATATAGGAAACTCTTGCTAAAACTATACAAGGCACTAGTTAGACCTCACCTGGAATGCTGAGAGCAGTTTTGGTCCCCTTATCTAAGGAAGGTATACTACATTGGAGACAATCCAGAGAAGGTTCTCTAGGTAGATCCTCGGTATGGAGGGATTTTCTTATGAAGAGAGGTTGAATCGGTTGAGCCTGTACTCATTGGATTTAGACGAATGAGAGGCGACCTTATTGAGACATGTAGGATCCTCAGGGGGCTTGACAGGGTAGATACTGAGAAATTGTTTCCCCTTATAGGACAGTCTAGGACCAGAGGGCATATCTCAGAGTAAGAGGTCAGCCATTTAAGACAAGAGATGAGGAGGATTTTTTTCTCTCAGAGGGAGTGAATCTGTGGAATTCTTTACTGCTATCATATCAGTTTAGTCTTAATCTCATTGAATGGCGTAGCAGACTCAATGGGCCAAATAGCCTACTTCTGCTCCTACGTCTTAAGGTCTGTTCTAAATATCTGCTCCCTCCACTAAAAGGACAAAGGTAGCATACCTGGCTACAGTGTACAATACCTACTGGATGCATGGCGATAAGTCATTGTGTCCTCTTTGGAAACACCTCCCTAAAACACAACTTCCTAGAAGGACAAGGGCAGTGTGTGTGTGGAAACACTCACCACCAAGAGAGGTCAATAGAAACAAAATTTGGCACAAAATAGGCTGTGAATTTACTATTAACCATTTTACGCCATGGCACAAAGTAAAGATCATTCCAATGACCACCAACAGCTTCACCCTCTGAGACAATACAGTTTTATCTGCCCTCAATAAGGACATTGTACTGAAAATTCATGTTCAACTCAAAGGTGTGTATTAAATTTTCAGTTCAGTAACACATTCTGGTGAATGGATTTGGTATATCCCTGTACAGCTGATTAATCATATTCACTGTAGTGGATGCCTTGTGTCAACTAAATGACCCAACTATGATGTGTTCCATTACCATGGCACAGATCTCCCCAGAAATTGTGATGTTGGTGGCTCAAGCCACACCAACATTTTGCAGGATTTCCTTTCTGCTCTGCTGCGATCCTCATCAAACTAGTGAGAATTTGATCATCATTGCACCACTCTCCTATAAAACCAATGACAATGCCGCATTATGTTGCTACTTACGCTGAACCAGAATGGCGGTGGTGGCCCTGGCAGCAGAGTTCTGCGTAGCGAAGGAAGGGGAATGCAAATTTCATTTGGAGAACTTCAACAAGCTTTTGATAAACAAAGGGGTAGATACAGAAGAAATTATTTCCCTTAAGGAGCAGACTCAAGCTAGGAGCTATGATATGAATCAGTAACGAATAAATCCAATGAGGAATTCAAGAGCACTTCTTTACCCTGAAAGGAGTTACAATGTAAAACTCAGTACCACAAAGAGGCAAACAGAATTGTAATGAACTCCAATTAGCTTTATTGGTTGGCCAATTGGAGTATGAGCTCCCTCAATGATAGCTCATTGAGGGGGCCCATATAATCACCTGTGTAGGCTTTGTGAGCAGTCTTAAGTTGACTGGACTGCTAGCAGCACTGTTTGTAGCTGCTCCTGTAATATCGTTATTGTAAATAAATATTGGTGTGGTGACGGAACTCCTGCCTCCCGTGGATTACTACAAGAATAGATGCCTTTTCAGGGGCCCAGATGAACACATAAGGGAGCAAGGAAGGTTATGTTGCTGGGATTCAATGAAAAGGGGTGGGAGGGGGCTCATACGACCATATACACCAACAGTGGAGGAGAATGGCTCCTTTCAGTGATGTACAGTACATGTAAGCTGAAAGAGGCACTGATTTCATAAATGATTAGCTAACCTACTGCCATTTATGTTCTGTCAAATAAACACAAATGGATATGTGTGCGTGCAGATAGTGCAGCCAATTGTTCAACACCCTGTCGTTCAAGATGCTAGCCGACACAAACCACAATATTTATTCTGTGTGAACATCAAAGCTTCAAACCGTCACAGGCACAGAAAAACACTGCTGGAACTGAGAGATTAAAAAAGAAAGATCAAATTCTGAGAACAATATCTAGACTTCGAGCTTGAGGTCCCAGAACTTTAAGTGTGCTTCCCTTAATCCCCCAGGCTGGGAGTGATGTGAGAGCTACATCAATACCAGGTCACCCACACCATTACTTTTCAGCAGAACAGGCTGTGGCATGAATAGTTGTAAATCTTGAACATTGGAGATCGCCATTGGCAGCAACAATGGATTGAGTGATGAGAGCAGATGTTTATTAGTTTATGCAAGGGTGTCAGAGGAGTGGTGAAAATGTCCCAGAACATTATGGTGCTATGCAACTAAGGGTATAATTCACTCACTCCATTATTTTGTGGCACTGTTATGCACTAATAATGGCGCACATCACTAAATCATGGTCCAAGTTTTCAACAAATTTAGGCCTTTCTGACCTTCCAATGTATCATTCTTAAAATAAATTATTAATCAAGAATAATAGATTGTGAGTTTTACCAAGGCACGTAGAGCTAAAAATATACCAACAGCTTCTTTAAAAATTAAAATACATTTTGCAACTAAAGAGGAAATAATTTATAATTCATATATTTGAATAAGTAGGATTATTTTCCACATGTCCTATAAACGATTAATACATACCTAGTGAATTTTTATTATGTTTCTTTGACATCAGCCTTCTAAACATTGAATGTTCGAGAGCAAGTTTTAAAATATGCACATAAGCAACAATTACACATTATACCAAACAAACAGATGGCAATGATTCTTTACCCCAAGACTCTATCAACATCCTGTCATCTCGACAGGTTTTACAAGACCTTTGGCCTGGCGTGAGCCAGTTGAGGGAATCCTCGAGGGCGCAAAGGTAAGTATAGCTCCCGTGTGAGGGGGGGAGGGGGGGGGGATAGGAAGACATGTCCAGGCAGTGCTAACTTTGGGCCCTAGTGAGAGCCCTGTGGGGGGAGGGCATTGATGTGTGGTGTGGGCGAGTGCTGGGTATAATTCCGCTATGGTGGGGAGGGGGGTGGTTTAACAACACTGAGGGATGGGTTGTCCTCGATACCTCCGTGATGGTGGGCTGGGGGCCGTTAGGCTGCAACTCTGATCAGGGCCAGGGGCACCCCGCTCTCTTTGGAGCTGGTTGTTGGCTCGGAGGCCCCGTCCTGCCAGAGTGACGTTGTAAGCCACGGCCACTCATTCCTTTGGTCCAAGAGGCTCAGGAGTTGGAGGGGAAACTGGTCTGTGTAACTGGAGAGTTGCACGCCCCTTTTCTGCCTGAGCCTGACACTGTGCCAAATTCTGGTAAGATTATGCCCCATGTTAGAGGGTGTACAACCCTCCAAACTAAGCTGGATACAGATGCTGAGGATTAGGTATCATCAACGAAGAGGATGTTTCTGGGGCAATGGCAGAACATGTGTGAGTTCTGTCTTCCAGAGGCACTCTGCATTAACAGAGAAAGATGTGAATAGTGCATCTGCACCATAAGTGCCATGATGCCTCAGGTCTTTGTGTTGATCGCCTACTCTATGGAACCTATGGCCACCTGCATTAGATGTAACGGACAACCAAGTGCATGTTGCCCCTCTCCAGCTGCCAATTTAAATAGGGTGGAGGAAAGCCTCACAGTAGCCATGTAGTGCCTTACTCTTGCCTTGGAAGAGAAGCTGAATCATGTCTGTTATAAATCTACAGCAGGCAACTCTAGCAACTGGGTGAGAGGTTGCAGACACCCGGTGTGGTGGTATGATTTGCATAGCTGTCTGCCATTGGTGCAGAACACCGGCTTACCATTGGCCCTGGTCGGTCATGTGCCTCTCGACCGATTGGTTGAGACCAGTCATGTGACGGCTCTCTGATTGGTCGAGAAGCTGAGTTAACCACGCCTCCATACCGAGGTATAAATAGTCAGAACGCCCGGCGGTCGTCCATTTACTGTAGTCGACCGCAGGGCTAACTTCTAGCTTATTAAAGCCTAACTTTTATACAGCAACTCGTCTCGCGTTCGATTGATGGTTCATCAATTTAATAAGCTAGAATTTTGAAGATGGAGCTCCGGATCAAGCCCGAATGCCTCCGCATCAGCCCGCAAACTCAGAACGCTTCAGAAATTTTTCAACATTGGCTGGCATGTCTCGAAGGATACCTGGAGTCTGCAAACAGACCCCCCACCATGGCACAGAAGCTTCACATCCTCCACTCCAGCGTGGGCATGGCGGCCTACGCGATGATCAGGGAAGAGAAAGATTACGATGCGGCTATGCTTAAGATGAATGGACAGTTTCTTAAACCAGTCAACAGAGTATTCGCCCGACATCTGCTGGCCACCAGACAACAGCTCCCCGGTGAGTCATTAGACCAATTTTACCAGGCCCTCGCTGTCCTGGGGAGGAATTGCTCCTGCCTCCAAGTTTCAGCCACGGAGCACATGGAACTTCTGATCAGAGATGCTTACGTGGCTGGGATGCAGTCTGCCGCTATCCGCAGGGGATGCTGGAGAAAGACGACCTCAGCCTAACTGAGGCACGGACTCTCTCCACCTCCCTGGAGGTTGCCGATTTAAACGCCCGCGCCTATGTCCCCAGCCGCGCTGCAGCACCCTGGGCCTCCTGGCATGCTTCCCCACCGCCATCCGCCGCTCCCGACCTCCCTCAGGCCTGCGCCGCGGGACGCCCCAACAAGTCCCGGGACCCCGCTGCTGCTTTTGCGGGTTCGTGAAACACCCTCACCCGCGCTGCCCAGCCCGCTCCGCCCTCTGTAAGAGCTGCGGGAAGAAGGGCCACTTCTCCTCCGTCTGCCAGGCCAAATCGGTCGCTGCTGTATCGCGCAGCGACCGGGGATCCCCCCCTCCGGGCCCTTGCAGGCCCCTCCAGTACGCCGCGCCGATCTCACCCCCCAGCCCCCGGGCCCTGCGCGCCTCCCCCCCTCCTCCGTGCCCTTTCGGGCCCCTCCAGCGCACCGCGCAACTCTCTCCTCGCCGCCCCCCGGGCCACTGCGCCTGGCTGCGCGCCTCTCTGCCCTGCTCCCCAGTCGCTCGGTCGGCCCGCCAGCACCGCTAACTCCGCCCCCCTCAACCACGGGACCCGCGGGCACCCGCATCTGGGGCGCCGACTCCACGTGCGGGTCCTGGGCGCCACAATCTTGGGGCCCCGACTCCACGTGCGGGTCCTGGGCGCCGCCATCTTGGGGCCCCGACTCCACGTGCGGGTCCTGGGCGCCGCCATCTTGGGATCCCGACTCCACGTGCGGATCCTGGGCACAACCTTCCGGGACTGGCACGCAAGGTTCTTCCAGCACCTACTCGGCCGACGACTACGACTATGGATCTTCTCCACGGCTCGCGGCCATTCATCTCGACCAGTCACGTCCACGCACGCTCACCAAAACGACAACACTGATCCACCTCAACGGCCACGAGACGGGCTGCCTGCTGGACCCGGGGAGCACGGAAAGCTTTGTTCACCCTACCACGGTAAGACGCTGCGCGCTCCCTGTCCATCCTGTAAAACACAAAATCGGGTTAGCCTCAGGTTCGCACTCCGTCCGCATCACCGGCTGCTGCATCGCGGGCTTCACGGTCCAAAGGAAGGTTTTTAAAAATTACAAACTCCTTGCCCTCCCTGACCTTTGCGCACCGGCACTCCTAGGTCTGGACTTCCAGTGTAACCTGCAGAGCTTGACCTTCCAGTTCGGCGGCCCTATACCCCCCTCACTGTCTGCAGCCTCGCGTCCCTCAAAGTGGACCCCCCCTCCTTGTTTGCTAATCTCACCCCCGATTGTAAACCCGTCACGACACGGAGCAGACGGTACAGCGCCCAGGACCAGACCTTCATCAGGTCTGAGGTCCAGAGGTTGCTGAAGGAAGGGGTCATCGAGGCCAGCAACAGTCCCTGGCGAGCCCAAGTGCTGGTGGTCCGGACTGGGGAGAAAAACCGGATGGTCATCGACTATAGCCAGACCATCAACCGGTTTACGCAACTGGTCGCGTATCCTCTCCCCCGTATTTCCGCCATGGTAAACGATATCGCGAAATACAAAGTCTTCTCCACTGTGGACCTTAAGTCCGCTTACCACCAGCTCCCCATCCGCGCGAGTGACCGCAAATACACCTCGTTTGAGGCAGATGGGCTGATGCTGCTCTGGTGGTGCTGCTACTGCTGCTGGTGCTGGTGGTGCTGCTGCTGGTGCTGCTGCTGGTGGTGCTGCTGGTGGTGCTGCTGGTGCTGCTGCTGTGCTGCTGCTGGGATGCTGCTGGTGCTGCTGGTGCTGCTGGTGCTGGTGATGCTGCTGGTACTGCTGCTGGTGCTGGTGATGCTGCTGGTGGTGGTGGTGTTGGTGCTGGTAGTTCTGCCGTTGGTGCTGCTGCTGCTGGTGGTGCTGCTGGTGCTGCTGATGCTGCTTGCTGGTGGTGCTGTTTGGTGGTGGCTGCTGCTGTTGCTGTGGTGCTGCTGTGCTGCTGATGCTGCTGCTGGTGGTGCTGTTGGTGGGCTGCTGCTGGTGCTGTGGTGCTGCTGGTGCTGCTGCTGGTGGTGCTGGTGCTGGTGATGCTGCTGGTGCTGCTGATGCTGGTGATCTGGTGGTGCTGCTGGTGCTGCTGGGGGTGCTGGTGATGCTGTGCTGCTGCTGCTGCTGCTGGTGGTGCTGCTGCTGGGTGCTGCTGGTGCTGGTGATGCTGCTGCTGCTGCTGGTGCTGGTGATGCTGCTGGCGGTGCTGCTGCTGGTGCTGGTGCTGCTGCTGGTGATGCTGCTGCTGCTGGTGCTGGTGCTGCTGGTGGTGCTGCTGCTGCTGGTGCTGGTGCTGCTGGTGGTGCTGCTGCTGCTGGTGCTGGTGGTGCTGCTGCTGCTGGTGCTGGTGGTGCTGGTGGTGCTGCTGCTGCTGGTGCTGCTGCTGGTGCTGGTGCTGGTGGTGCTGCTGGTGTGCTGGTGGTGCTGTTGGTGG